>NW_027507750.1:4297846-4525346 GCF_037356315.1 Lithobates pipiens | reverse complement strand
CACTGACCATCCCACTAATGTATCATGAGTTGTAGATATGGTAATTTTTAGCATGAGTTTTCTGAGACCAGAAAGTTATGTCAAGGGTTCCTCTGTGTGAAAGAGGTTGAGAAAGGTCGAGGCAGAATGTATTTAAAACCAAAACGAAGACAATATATTTCAGCGTACCCGTCTTGTGCATGTGCAGGCACAGATTTGCCAGGGGGTCTCTCTACCATAGGGTCCCAGAGAACCATGGTGTAGCGCATAGTTTTTCAATGTTTTTGTAGTCAAGGCACCCTTTAGAATTGTGCACAATCCCAGGGCACACCAGTCTGAGGGCTCGTTCACAAAAGGAGGTCCATCTTTTTGCGTGTTCTGGTTTTTATTATGGGCAAATAAAAGGTCGCAATGCACTAGTACCTCTGGAGTATCCTATGAAGTCCAAATGAGTCGAAATAATATGGGGTAGGTAGTGGATTCAAGTACTCAGGGCTTCCACCAAAGGTGACCACAAGCCAAAATTTCAGCAAGCTGAGAGAGAAACAAGGAGATGGGCACCTCTGAGTGTAGAAATTAAAACACTTTGATAGTAAAACAATATCAACTTACATGGAAGAAGGTAAAGAAGAGCACATCTGTAGGCTGAGAAGTCCAGGAGCAAGATGGATGACCAAGTCATGGTTGTTCCACTTCATCAAGATGCTTGACAAATGAGCTTGGCTGCCATTACACACGCAGTGCGCACACTCAGAAGCGCGCTTCACGATTGTGATGTCATTTTGTGCCACGCTGCCCCATGCACTCCAAGCCTGGCTTTGGACATTTCACCGCTCAGGGCAGGGGCTAGAGGCATGTAAAAATTACCAATGATCAATATCGTTCACAATTATCCTATGACATAATGAAAATAGGGGATGGTATTAAAAAATGACTACTGCATAAAATGCTATGTCCCCAAATTCATCGTTGAAGGGGATACTCTTATCCAGCAACCCCCCTTTATAGGAGGCAACGGTAGGAGCCAGGATAGTAAGAAACCAGAAAGAAAGCGAGAAGGCAAAGAGAGGGGGCCATAAGAGAGGGGGGAAAAGGAACAGGAGAACTCGGACACAGGAACCTCACAGAAGGGAGTAAGACAAGGCCCAAACAGGATGCTTGAAGTGTGAGGAACTCATAAGAGATTAAGCAATAGACAAGTTTTGAGAAATTTGTCGTGTGAGTCATTCACAATACCGGACATTCGTTCCTGAAGTAACATAGCAGTCATGCATGTCCTCACCCCTTGGAAAGCTACTCGTTGGGCCTTCCAGGCTTGAGCTATTGTTCATTTAGCATCTATAAAGAGGTAAATGGCCAGCTTCTGCTGTGGTGCGAACAGACCAGGTATTGGACAATGTAATAGGGCTAGCTTAGCGTTCCTTTGGACTGTTAGATGGAAAAGTGTCTGCAGTAAGCCAAAAACCCTAGACCAGAACCCCACCAGTCTTGGGCCGGACCACCAGGTGTGTATGACATCACCCCGCTGTCCACAGTTGCGGAATCATCTATCAGTACTTCCTGAGAAGGCATGAGCTGTACGGGCCGAGACCCAGTACCATCGGAATAGTGATGTCATCGGTTGGTAGGACGCAAGCGAGCGGCTTAGACAGCTTTCACTTTTCTCTGCAAAAGTACAGATAAGACCATAGAGGAGGAGAGAGCCCAGGGGAGAAACGGGGTGTGCTCTTCCTCTTCTATGTACCCAGAACTTAACAAAGTAACCCTTTCATGGTTGGACTGTACAGGGCTTTGTGTCATTTTACTGCGGCACCCATGGGGACTCCTTGTGGCACCCTAGGGTGCTGCAGTACCCCGATTGAAAAACCTTGGTGTAGCTGAACATACGTGAGTTTGCAAACCAAGATGGCAGTGTGGGAGCAGATCGATAAAGAAGAACTTTGGCCTGGAGGGAAGACAATGCTTGCCTATTAAGTATGTGTCTTTTTAAATGACATACGCAGTTATTTGGGATTAGAAATTAAATGTTATCAAGGAAGGGTCAAGTTCCTCTTTAAAGACAATGAAATGTATTTTTCCGGCCCAATTCCTCTTGAACTGATCAGCAAATTTCCTAATAGTAATATATAGAATTACAGAAGTGTTTGTCTCCTTTAGTGGAGGGAGCTTGTTCGTTTAACCTGCAGATCCAAAGTATCTGCTTCTATGGGCTCCAAAGGATCTTTTGGAAAGGACGATGTCTCGCTCACATCCTGAAAAGGTAGGCAGGTTGTAGGCAGGTGCAGTTGTCCTTCCTACCTACCTTCTGCAGTTATTGCTCTGGAAGAAGAGACTTGCAAGAAAATTGGTCCCTTGGAGATTCTGTACAGTGTCTTGGGAGACAAAGGTAGTCAGATTGAACACCGAACACTTAAAAGACTTTGGCAGCCATCTTGGGTGAGACAACCTTTTAAATAAGGAGCCTCGCTGTCAGGGCTGGGCTCAGGCCTTCCTTCTCTGAGCTGGCCGCTCAGCTGTCGGCTAATTGCCAGCTCCCATCTCTCTCCACAGTTACTCAGTTGTTGTTCATATCCTGCTCGTCAGTCCTACCTACTTAAGCTGTCCAGTCCAGAGGATCTCTGCCTTCGCCTTGGTCAACATCAACGAGATAATCTCCTGTGTTCCTGTTTAAAGACTGGCTTTTCTGACATCCCTTCTGGCACCAGATCCTGCTTGCTATTCCACTACATTGATCCCTGGCTTCTGGCTTGGCTGACTACCCGTCCCGGTTACTGAACTCTGGCTATGTTTTGACTATGTTAGTTCTTTTTACTTTTAAACAAGTGTGATTTAACTGTACTTCTGTCTCGGCCTGATTTCATGGTTTCTGACACTCACGTAATTTTGATGCACTTCTGGTGAGTGTCTGGTCAGAGACAGGAACTTGTTTGTGAGGGACGGTACTTAGTGTAGGAAAAGGTTCATGGATAGAAGGGATAACTTGGAGCAGGTTCCTTGGCCATTGCGTATACTCCTGTGATCGGTACGGAGGCATTGAAATGCAAGCTACAATGTTGTCCTCAATATATTCCATAAAGGGTCACTACTAATGCAAACTGGAGCTGTCCTCCAGTAACATTTCTAGGTAATACTGAGCCCTTGTACACACGGTCGGAGAATCCGTCGGAATGTGTCTTATCGGACTGTGTCGTTGGATAATCCGACTGTGTGTGGTATGCATCGGACTGATTCCGTCGGAATATCCGTCGGACCCAATTTTCCAACTTGTTGGAAATATTTCCCGACCAACTGGGCCGATCGGACATACTCCGATCATGTTTAGAGAATTTTGATCGGACAAAGTGCCACGCATGCTCAGATCAAATTCCTACAGCAAAGCTATTGGCTACTAGCCTGAATGTAGTCCCATCGTAACAAAATAATGTCATCACATTCTGAAAGATCGAATTTTTTGACAACTTTGTCCGACCGTGTGTATGCAACAGTTTCAGACAAGATCCGACGGACAAAATCCGACAGACAAAATCCGACGGATTTGGTTGTCGAAATCTCCGACCGTGTGTACAGTGGCTGAGACTGAACTATTCTGCATCATTGTACAAAGTACCAATTTATCTGTTTATTCACCGAATTTGCTCAAGACTTATATAAAGGATATTGGTGCATTATAGATGGTGTGAGAGCGATTACTCCCAAGCAAGGGTCCTAAATTAGGCCCCGCTTACAAAGTGGCAGAGGCGTGACTTGAACCTTTAGTGCCCTGGTGCCACCGGGGGCCCCTTCTATAGGTCCCTGGTCCTTTTACTTTCAAAGTAGGGCCCTTTATAAGCACTGGTTCACACTGCAACACATAGACATTCATTTCAATGGGTGCCATTTTAATCAATGTGACTCAAGTCTCAAAAAAAAAAAGGTTCCTACACAATTTTTCTGTGGCTTTGGTGTGATTTGAGTGACATAGACTGTAATTTCAAATCAAAAAAGTCCCAAGGCAGTCGCAGGCAAGTCACTCACACAATTTTGGGGTCACAGCAATGTGAGCCTAGCCTTCAACAGTAGTGGAACCCCAGGGCCAAGGCACAAGTGGTATCTTTGCGTTCCTGGTAGTTCCGCCACTGCAAGGTGGTACACCTGTCAAGGCTGTGATGGTTGAAAATATCAGAGCACAGTTTGAGGAACAGCTCTGTAGATGAACAAGTTGGCTTCATGCAGCCGGCATTAGTATGGCTCTTTGAATCAGTTATCTCTGCATTTTTATTCTCCACTTTTGCTGTCACTGTCTTTCTGCATCCACTTGGATATTCAGCCGTGAACCGTTCCCCCGAGTCTCACATGTTAGTGCCGGGAATGATGTCTCCTTGCTCTGCACTCTGGCTTAGATGTGTACCGAGGCCGTGTGAAAATTGCCATCGTGTTATTATTAATAGCTTTCATTTTTAATTTTTTGGTTCAGCAGAAACACAGCAGCCCGGAGGAATGTGCAGCAGGTCTTAAATCTTGGTGCCTCTCGTGCAGCTCATTCTTACTTCCCTTGCTATTGGCGATAGTGGGAGAGTGGAATATCACCAGCCGTTCGAGATGTTTAAATTCAGCCTGTAGATGTTTAACTATTCCTGTTTAACGGTAAAGCTATTACCGGGGTTGTCTTTACTGATCAATCACTTACCAAGTAAAGAACGGGCTCGAATTTCCATGCACATCCACCTTCCACATCCTTATAGACCAAAAAAAAAAGTCTGCATTTGAAGCCCCCCCCCCAAACCCCGCTACCCTTATCTTCCTATTTTAGGCAACAGAACGTTTTGTTAATTTGTTTTAGGCAGGTGCAGTTAGTCTTCCCGTGAAGAAAAGAACAATGGAACAAAGTAATGACCCCAAAGAAGAGCTATGAGGAGGATCAGCCGCGGAATGTCAAGTTGGAAAATAGCTTTATTGAGATTACAATTGTAAAAATACAGTTTGAGCCAACAACCTTCGAACTAAAATCCACGGCTTTGTTGGCGGAAAGTCCGATCGTGTGTATGGGGCATAATGGAAAAAGTAGTCCTTGCTACTCGCTTACAAACAGAGAGGTTCCTTGTCAAATGGAAGAAACAGTGTATAGACCATGGGCTTATAAGCTTATAGTAGAGGGGGAGAATGAGCAGCTACTAATATTACAAACACAGAGAGCAGTGCTAAATTTGAACCCCTCAAAGAAATGCCAGATTTTGATAAATTTAATGACCTTATTAAAAAAGAAATTGACAAAACAGCAAAAAAAATCGAAAAATGACCAGTCTAAATTTAAAAGGGACCTGGACGACTGGGCTAGGTGTGAGATTTCCGACCTCATCTCTAGGGGTAGCAGAAGCTGGTCCCGTCGCCGCAGGTTTCCTTCTCGAACCGGCACCAATGCTGGTACTCAATCTTCAGGCAGAAGAATTGCATCGTTCTGTCACTTCTTTTAGAGAAGGACCTACTGGAACTGGAGGACCCTCCTCAATCCAGGGGTATACTAAAGGGAGGCAAAGCAGGTGCAATAGAAGGAGGAAAGGGAAAAGGGAGAGAAAAATACAAGGAGGCAGGGAAGCTCGGGAAAATGGACTGCACCACTACCAGGAGCCAGAAACACTCCCGCTAGATAACCCAGGCCATCTAGACTAGATACTTCTACCACTGGAGACATGAAGGTTTTAAACCTCTCAGATTTCCACCTTGAAGACAGACACCTTGACCTCCTAAGAAAGGGACTGTCCTTTTCACCCACATCCAGTATGGACCACTTTGAGGTATATAAGGACGTCTGTCCCTTTTTGAGAAAAGTATATCATAAGTCCCTGTACTCAGGGAAATCAGTCACCGATGATACCACTAAGAGAGTCGACCAAATAGACACAGTGGCCCTTGACCAACTAGTATCATTACTGGAAGAGGGTGGATCATCGTCAGAGGACGACGGATCTATAGACATAATACCCTGGAGAAGGAACTCTAACCTTAAAGTCAGATCGACATCCATTCCTCAATTCCCAAAGGATAAATGGCTGGATGTCTTTCTGGACCTAGTCCAGGAGGACCTCAACAAGGTCAGCTGGATACCACGCACAATCTCTTGTCAGATGAACGCTTAGCACTGAAAGAACTTCATAATGCAGAGAAACTAGTAGTGAAACTAAGGCCGCGTACACACGGGCGGATTGTCTGCCCAACTAAGTTCGTCAGACAATCCGACAGACAGTCCGTTCAACTTTTGAATGAATGAACTTGCCCACACACGGCACTTTTTGAGCGGACTAATACAGCGGACTAAGTCCGCCATACAATCCGCTCAACTTTTGAAATGAACGGACTCGCCCACACACGCAGAGAAAAGTCCGCTCATTTCGAGCGCGTCTCCTGGTAGGCGGGGCCCGCGAAGGAGACGTCGCTGACCCCGCCGCCTGGTATGGACTTGAAGGGGAACCCCAATGCCGAAAAAAATTGGCGTGGGGGTGCCCCCCAAGTCCACAACAGACCCTTGTCCGAGCACGCTACCCGGCCGACCAGGAAAAGGGGGCGAGCGAGCGCCCCCCCTCCTGAGCCGTACCAGGCCGCGTGCCCTCAACATGGGGGGTGCCTTGGGGAAGGGGGGGCCGCGCGGCCCCCCCACCCCAAAGCACCTTGTCCCCATGTTGATGAGGACAAGGGCCTCTTCCCGACAACCCTGGCCGTTGGTTGTCGGGGTCTGCGGGCGGGGGGCTTATCGGAATCCGGGAGCCCCCTTTAATAAGGGGGCCCCCGGATACCGGCCCCCCACCCTATGTGAATGAGTATGGGGTACAATGTACCCCTACCCATTCACCTGTGAAAAAAAGTACAAAAAAAAACACAACACAGGGTTAAAATATTTTATTGCACAGCTCCTGGGGTCTTCCGTCTTCGGGGGTCTTCTCGCCGGACTCCTCCGCTATCTTCTTGTAGCTCTTTTGCTGGCGGAGGAGTCCGGCTTTCTTCCTCCCCGCCGCCGGCCTCTTCTCCCGACTTCGGGGGTCTTGTCCCCCTCTTCGGTTCTTCTGCCGGGCCACCGCACCTTCTTCTAGCTCTTTTACAGGCGGTGGCCCGGTCTTCTGTCGCCGCTGTCGCTGTCGCCGCCGCCTTCCGTTCTTCTTCTTCTTCCCCAGGAGATGTTGCCTCGACGATCTCTCCGGCCGGAATGCCAGAGCCGCGCTGCGCGGCCACTTATATAGTGACAATGGGGCGGTGTCACATGGTATATGTCACATGGGTTGGTCACATGGGTTGATGTCACATGGGGACTATGACATCGTAAGGGGGCGGGGTCACCATGTGACACCAACCCATGTGACATATAGCATGTGACACCGCCCCATTGTCACTATATAAGTGGCCGCGCAGCGCGGCTCTGGCATTCCGGCCGGAGAGATCGTCGAGGCAACATCTCCTGGGGAAGAAGAAGAAGAAGAAGAAGAACGGAAGGCGGCGGGGACAGCGACAGCGGCGACAGAAGACCGGGCCACCGCCTGTAAAAGAGCTATAAGAAGGCGCGGTGGCCCGGCAGAAGAACCGAAGAGGGGGACAAGACCCCCGAAGTCGGGAGAAGAGGCCGGCGGCGGGGAGGAAGAAACCCGGACTCCTCCGCTAGCAAAAGAGCTACAAGAAGATAGCGGAGGAGTCCGGCGAGAAGACCCCCGAAGACGGAAGACCCCCGGAGCTGTGCAATAAAATATTTTAACCCTGTGTTGTGTTTTTTTTTGTACTTTATTTCACAGGTGAATGGGTAGGGGTACATTGTACCCCATACTCATTCACATAGGGTGGGGGGCCGGTATCCGGGGGCCCCCTTATTAAAGGGGGCTCCCGGATTCCGATAAGCCCCCCGCCCGCAGACCCCGACAACCAACGGCCAGGGTTGTCGGGAAGAGGCCCTTGTCCTCATCAACATGGGGACAAGGTGCTTTGGGGTGGGGGGGCCGCGCAGCCCCCCCTTCCCCAAGGCACCCCCCATGTTGAGGGCACGCGACCTGGTACGGCTCAGGAGGGGGGGCGCTCGCTCGCCCCCCTTTCCTGGCCGGCTGGGTAGCGTGCTCGGACAAGGGTCTGTTGTGGACTTGGGGGCACCCCCACGCCGATTTTTTTTTTCGGCGTTGGGGTTCCCCTTTAAGTCCATACCAGGCGGCGGGGCCCGCGACGTCTCCGTCGCGGGCCCCGCCTACCTGGATACCCGCTCGAAATGAGCAGACTTTTCTCCGGGCGGGAAAAGTCCGCTCATTTCGAAAGTACAGCGGACTGGCACACACACGGGCGGACTGTCCGCTCAAACCAAGTTTGGACAGACAATCTTACGGAAATTCCGTAAGACTTTGTTCGTCAGACAGTCCGCTGAAAAAGTCCGCCGAAGCCCACACAGGAGCGGACTGTCCGCTGAAATGTGTTTCGGCGGACTAAGTTGGGCAGACAGTCCGTCCGTGTGTACGCGGCCTGATTGACAAAGGAGGTGGTCCTCCTATCCACGGATAAATATGAAATGGAGGTGCATCGTCTATTGTCAGACAGATCCACCTACAGGAAGCTAGACCTTAACACTTTCCCACATTTAGTCCGCCAAATCAATGACAAACTCCAGTGGACTTTTGGGGCAGACTTACTTAAAAAAAAGGATTTGAACTATTTGAAGTTTTAATTTAATTTGAACTATTTGAACTTTAATAACACCACCTTCTATGTCATTCCGAAAATTCATAAAAACAAGGAGGACCCCCCCCCCACCCCCGAGACGGCCAATTGTTTCTGCATCTAGTGGGTGAATGATAAATACAGAGACTCCCTTATTAAGGATCTGGTGATTATATTAGCCTCGTACATATGTGATACCGGCGATGTACTTAATAAAATCAAGGACTTGACCTTCCCCGATGATGTTCTCCTTCTTGGAATTGACGTAGAGGCATTGTACACATCTATACCATACGAATGGGGAATCTCTGCGCTATACAATTTTCTGGAGAAAAAATTCCCCACCATGGGTGCCCAAAATTAGTTTGTCATTGAGCTCTTTGACCTGGCACTTAGCCCTTGTACACACGGTCGGACATTCCGACAACAAAATCCGTAGGATTTTGTCCTACAGATTTTGTCCGAAACTTGTGTTGCATACACAAGGTCGGACAAAGTTGTCAGAAAATCCAATTGTACGTAACGTGTCAACGTTATTTCGTTAGGACGGGACTACGTTCAGGCTAGTAGCCAATAGCTTTGGTCTAGGAATTTGATCTGAGCATGCGTGGCACTTTGTCCAATCGGAATTCTCTACACACAATAGGACAAAGTCCGATCGGATCATGTTGTCGGAAAGTTTTATAGCCCAGCTCTAAAACTTTGTCCGTCTGATATTCCGACGTAAACAGTCCGACGGAGCCCACACACAGTCGGATTATCCGACAACACGGTCCGATCGGACATTTTTTCCGTCGGAATGACAGACCGTGTGCACAAAGGCTGAAAGATAATTTCTTCCAATTCTTGGGACACCATTACCAACAGCTATGCGGTACCTCTATGGGGGCACCCTGGGCACCTGCCTATGCCTGCCTCCACCTGGGAGGGTGGGAAGAGGAGGTGGTCTATGCCTTGTCAATGTACCTTGGCCATGCCTGCACTTGGCTAAGGTACATCGACGACATTCTAATGGTCTGGGAGGGGTCCAGTACTGAACTTCTGGAATTTATAAATGAACTTGTCCACAACACTCGGAACATACATTTAACCTATGTGGTAGGCCCCCATGAGATCTCCTTCCTCAATCTCTCCATTGGTTTGGAGGGTGGTAAACTGGTAACCAAAACCTATAGGAAGAAGACAGCAGCCAACACCCTCCTCTCAGCAGATAGCCATCTTCCTAGGTCACTCAACTGTGGGATCCCTGGTTGGACAGTTCCTCAGTATACGGAGGAACTGCTCAACTGAGGAAGACTATCGATGTGAGTCAGATCAACTCTAAAGCCCCGTACACACGAGAGAACTTATGTCCGACAGACTTCCGAAGGAGTTCCGCCGGAGTTCTGCTGGAATTCCGACGGAGTTCTGACAGACTTTTCGGCTGAGCGGACTTGGCCACACACGATCACACTAAACTCCGACGGATTCGAACGTGATGACGTACGACTGGATTCGAATAAGGAAGTTCATAGCCAGTAGCCAATAGCTGCCCTAGCGTCGGTTTTAGTCCGTCGGAGTAGCATACACACGAGCGGATTTTTCGAAGGGATCGGGTCCGGCGGAGTTCCTTCGGAAAAATTTGAAGCATGTTCCATATTCTAAAGTCCTTCGGACTTTGGCGAGTCAAAAGTCCGTTGCAGCCCACACACGATCGGATAGTCTGACGGACTCAGTCCTTCGGACTTTGGATGTTGAAAAGTCCCCTCGTGTGTACGCGGCATAAGGAAGCTTCAGGGAAAGAGGCTATTCCCACCACACTTTTAGAAAAGCTTGGAAAATTCCTGTGTGAAGAACCAGGGCAGATCTATTAAGGACTCAAGATAGGGCTACTGTTGAACCAGAGGGACCAGTACGATTGATAACACAATATGGCACACAATGGAACCAAATTGGCAAAATCTTACAATCAATGGCATATACTGACATGCTCTAAGGGCATGGAGCATATTGTCTACTCTAGGTCCCATATGGTGGCAAAATGAGGCAGAAATCTAGACGACACACTGGTCCAGTCCAAGTTTATTCGCCCACAAAATAGAAACTGGCTTATTGTCTTGCCCAGACTCAAAAGGTATGTACCCCTTTGGCCACTCTGACATGTGTAGCTATGTTGAATGTTCCAGGGTCCTCACAGACTCTGAAAGGAGACATGAATATGAGATCAAACAGTTCATTGACTGTGCCACAATGTGCCAATAATACAATAAAATAGAATATAAATAATAAAGCAATAGAATAAAAATAAAAGAATAGTAAAGAATAGAATAGAATTTAATAGAATGTAATAAAATAGAACATGACCGTCTTCCGAATAGTACAAATTCGAATTCGAGAATAGATTGGAAAATAATTCAAAACATCGGAAACTAAAATAATAGAAAAGAACAGAAAAACCATAGAACAGAATAACCGATTCCCATTTCCCATTCCCAGAATAACCATTTTCCCGAAATTTTAATTTCGTATAGAATGAAATAGAATTTGAATAGAAAAGAAAAATTTGATTTCATTCTTTACGAAATTCAAATTTCGGAAAATGGGTATATATAGTTGACTTTTTCTAATTCAAAACAAATCTATTCTAATCTTTTCTATTCAAATTTGATTTCATTCTATACAAATGAATCAAAATTTGAATAGAAAAGATTCATATAGATTCGTTTCATACTCAAATTCGAAATAATTTGATCAAATTTGAAAAAAATGTGATCAAATTAGAAAAAAAATCAACCGCATTCGAAAACATTTGACCGCATTCGAAAATAATTTACCGAATTCGATAAAACGATAAAATTCGAAAAAATTCTACCACATTGTAAAAAATGTGTTGTTTTTCTAGTCTATTCATCTCTATTATTTTCCATTCGAATCTTTTCTACTCAAATTCAAATTCATTCTATACAAAATTTGAACTTCGGAGGCCCTCTTCCGAAATTCAAATTTCGTATAGAATGAATTTGAATTAGAATAGAAAAGATTAGAATAGAAAATAATAGAAAAGAATAGCATAGAAAAACAAAGGAACAGAATAGAATAAAATGTGATATATATTCTATTTTATTCTATTCTGTTATATTGTTTTTCTATTTCATTATTTTCTATTATTTTCTATTATTTTCTATTCTATTCTAGAAAAGACTATTTGAATTCGAATTCATTCTATAGGAAATTCGAATTTCAAAAGCCCTCTTCCGAAATTTGAATTTCGCATTAAAATGAATTTGAATATAAAATAATAGAAAAGAATAGCATAGAAAAACAAAGGAACAGAATAGAATAATATGTGATATATATTCTATTTTATTCTATTCTGTTATATTGTTTTTCTATTTCATTATTTTCTATTATTTTCTATTCTAATCTTTTCTATTCGAATTCGAATTCATTCTATAAGAAATTCGAATTTCAAAAGCCCTCTTCCGAAATTTGAATTTCGCATTAAAATGAATTTGAATATAAAATAATAGAAAAGAATAGCATAGAAAAACAAAGGAACAGAATAGAATAATATGTGATATATATTCTATTTTATTCTATTCTGTTATATTGTTTTTCTATTTCATTATGTTCTATTATTTTCTATTCTAATCTTTTCTATTCGAATTCGAATTCATTCTATAAGAAATTCGAATTTCAAAAGCCCTCTTCCGAAATTTGAATTTCGCATTAAAATGAATTTGAATTTGAATATAAAAGATTAGACTAGAATAGAAAATAATAGAAAAGAATAGCATAGAAAAACAATAGAACAGAATAGAATAAAATATAATATATATTATATATTTTTTTACTATTCTTTTCCATTGTTTTTCTATGCTAAACTTTTCTATTCGAATTAAAATTCATTCTATATGAAATTCGAATTTTGGAAGTTGGCTTCTGAAATTCGAATTACGTATAGAATGAATTTGAATTTGAATAGAAAAGATTAGAATAGAAAATAATAGAAAATAATAAAATAGAAAAACAATAGAACCGATTAGAATAAAATATAATATATATAATATTTTATTCTATTCTGTTCTATTGTTTTTCCATGCTATTCTAATCTTTTCAATTCGAATTCTAATTTACTCTATACAAAATTCGAATTTTGGAAAATGTTATATATACATACAGTATATCATAAAAGTAAGTACACCCCTCAGTGACATTTGTGTAAATCTTTTCTTCTACCTTTTCATGTGACATCACTGAAGAAATGACACTTGTCTACAATGTGTGAGATACTGAGATATATATATTCTGCATTTAGCATAGACTTTATATTCAGTGTTTACTCTATATTCAGTCAGTGCAGGCAGTGTATTAATATACAGTACCTGACAAAAGTAAGTACACCCCTCAGTCACATTTGTGTAAATCTTCTTTTCTCTCTTTTCATGTGACAACACTGAAGAAATGACACTTGTCTACAATGTAAAGTAGTGAGTGTACAGCTTGTATAACAGTGTAAATTTCCTGTCCCCTCAAAATAACTCAACACACAGCCATTAATGTCTAAACCGCTGGCAACAAAAGTCAGTACACCCCTAAGTGAAAATGTCCAAACTGGGCCCAATTAGCCATTTTCTCTAACCGATGCCATGTGACTTGTTAGTGTTACAAGGTCTCAGGTGTGAATGGGGAGCAGGTGTGTTAAATTTGGTGTTATCGCTCTCACTCTCTCGTACTGGTCACTGAAAGTAAAACATGGCACCTCATGGCAAAGAACTCTCTGAGGATCTGAAAAAAAAAAAAAGAATTGTTGCTCTACATAAAGATGGCCTAGGCCAGTGATGGCGAACCTTGGCACCCCTGATGTTTTGGAACTACATTTCCCATGATGCTCAAGGACTCTGCAGTGTGGTGGAGCATCATGGGAAATGTAGTTCCAAAACATCTGGAGTGCCAAGGTTCGCCATCACTGGCCTAGGCTATAAGAAGATTGCCAAGACCCTGAAACTGAGCTGCAGCACGATGGCCAAGACCATACAGCAGTATAACAGGACAGGTTCCACTCAGAACATGCCCTGCCATTTCCATTCTATTCAAATGTTTTCTATTCTAATTAAATTTAATTCTATGCAAATTCCACGTATACCACATCCACAGCCCCCCTCTGTCCAAGTATACCACATCCACAGCCCCCCTCTGTCCAAGTATACCATGTCCACAGCCTCCCCTCTGTCCAAGTATACCACATCCACAGCCCCCCTCTGTCCAAGTATACCACATCCACAGCCCCCCTCTGTCCAAGTATACCACATCCACAGCCCCCCTCTGTCCAAGTATACCACATCCACAGCCCCCCTCTGTACAAGTATACCACGTCCACAGCCACCCCTCTTTCCAAGAATACCACGTCCACAGCCACCCTTCTATCCAAGTATACCACATCAACAGCCACCCCTCTGCCCAAGTATAACACATCCACAGCCACCCCTCTGTCCATGTATACCACATCCACAGTCACTCCTCTGTCCAAGTATACCACATCCGCAGCCTCCCCTCTGTCCATGTATACCACATCCCCAGCCACCCCTCTATTCAAATGTTTTCTATTCTAATTCAATTTCATTCTATGCGAATTTCACATATACCACATCCACAGCCCCCCCCCCTGTCCAAGTATACCACATCCACAGCCACCCCTCTGTCCAATTATACCACATCCACAGCCACCCCTCTGTCCAATTATACCATGTCCACAGCCACCCCTCTGTCCAAGTATACCACATCCACAGCCATCCCTCTGTCCAAGTATACCACATCCACAGCCACCCCTCTGTCCAAGTATACCACATCCACAGCCACCCCTCTGTCCAAGTATACCACGTCCACAGCCACCCTTCTATCCAAGTATACCACATCCACAGCCACCCCTCTGTCCAATTATACCATGTCCACAGCCACCCCTCTGCCCAAGTATACCACATCCACAACCATCCCTCTGTCCAAGTATACCACATCCACAGCCACCCCTCTGTCCAATTATACCATGTCCACAGCCACCCCTCTGCCCAAGTATACCACATCCACAGCCCCCCTCTTTCCAAGTATACCACATCCACAGCCACCCCTCTGTCCAAGTATACCACATTCACAGCCACCCTTCTGTCCAAGTATACCACATCCACAGCCACCCCTCTGTCCAAGTATATCACATTCACAGCCACCCTTCTATCCAAGTATACCACATCCACAGCCACCCCTCTGTCCGCTTATACCATGTCCACAACCACCCCTCTGCCCAAGTATACCACATCCACAGCCCCCCTCTGTCCAAGTATACCACATCCACAGCCACCCCTCTGTCCAAGTATACCACATCCACAGCCACCCCTCTGTCCAAGTATACCACATCCACAGCCACCCCTCTGTCCAAGTATACCACATCCACAGTGTCATGGTTATGCAGTGATCTTCCTCTGGTTTCTTACCTCTCCTCATGTGTTCTGACTAAGAGGCCAGACACTTCCACCTGGTGGTTTTTATAACCTCTCCTCTAAGCATGGCTCCACCCCAGGCCCTATCGGGGAATCCTATATTAACCTGTGCACTGCAAGCCAACAGTTCTGATCAACCATTGTATATTCATTGTGTGTTTGGCTTCCTGGTTCCTGCTTGCCGTGTGCTCTACGTTTGTCTTTGTTACCGACCTTGGTGTGTTCTCAACGATTCCTGTCTGCTTGTGACCTTGACCTTTTGCATGTCCCTGACCATCCATGTCTGCCTGTGACCCTGAACCTTTGGCGTGTTCTCTGTTGTTCCTGTCTGCTAGTTGCCCTGACCTCTGCCGTATTCCCTTACTATTCTTGTCATTCCAGCCTGCTGCTTCCTTCTCCTGTAGTCTACTGTAAGTGTGAGCTGTGAGACCCTAGGGGCCGCGACCTGGAGCCAGACTGCAGCGAAGTCCATCCTCACCACTGGAGGCTCTGGCGAACCCCAGCTGGCTCTTAGACTCCACGCCCTGGGGAATCTATGCTTCAGCTACCATTGGGATCTGTGTTAGTAATCCAGTAGACCTGTGTCCTGAATCTCCCTGGGTACAATCCGCAGCAGTCAGTCCTAAGGTCCACTACCTAGCGGTGCACTTCCGACTCCTACCGAGTGCATCTGTCACCAGGGGAGGGCTGGCAGCCTTAGGCCTGGGGGGCAAGTCCAGTCAAGTGGCCCATTGAACCACTTAATCAGCTAGGTGAGTCCACTGGTGGGGGGAGGGTGTTAGATAAGTCCGCTGGTGGGGGGAGGGTGTTAGATAAGTCCGCTGGTGGGGGGAGGGTGCTAGATAAGTCCGCTGGTTGGGGGGGTGTTAGATAAGTTTGCTGGTGGGTGGGGGGAGGGTGTTAGATAAGTCCACTGGTTGGGGGGGTGTTAGATAAGTCCGCTGGTGGGTGGGGAGGGTGTTAGATAAGTCCGCTGGTGGGTGGGGGGAGGGTGTTAGATAAGTCCACTGGTGGGTGGGGGGAGCATGTTAGATAAGTCCGCTGGTGGGGGGAGGGTGTTAGATAAGTCCGCTGGTGGGGGGAGGGTGTTAGATAAGTCCGCTGGTTGGGGGGGAGGGTGTTAGATAAGTCCACTGGTGGGGGGGAGGGTGTTAGATAAGTCCCCTGGTTGGGGGGTGTTAGATAAGTCCGCTGGTGGGGGGGAGGGTGTTAGATAAGTCCGCTGGTTGGGGGGGAGGGTGTTAGATAAGTCCGCTGGTTGGGGGGGAGGGTGTTAGATAAGTCCACTGGTTGGGGGGGAGGGTGTTAGATAAGTCAGCTGGTTGGGGGGGAGGGTGTTAGATAAGTCCGCTGGTTGGGGGGGAGGGTGTTAGATAAGTCCACTGGTGGGGGGGAGGGTGCTAGATAAGTCCGCTGGTGGGGGGAGGGTGTTAAGTCTGCTGGTGGGGGGAGGGTGTTAAGTCCGCTGGTGGGGGGGAGGGTGTTAAGTCCGCTGGTGGGGGGGGGGGAGGGTGTCAAGTCCGCTGGTGGGGGGGAGGTGCTAGAAAAAAAAAAAAACACACGCTGCCACTGCCAAAATTTTTAACTGTCATGATGACTATGCATTATTAATTAAATTTACAACTGAAGCGGATTTTCCCATTCTATTCCATTTTGTGAAGGTTATCACAGATGCCTTGCTTCAGGCTGGGAAGCATTGATTCAGTGAGGACTGGAGACACTGAGCCAGGTCCTTGCCACTCTTCAGGGGGGGGGGGGGGGGTGATGATCCTGAAGCAGGTCTCATCTTCTCTGCAGACTGCAGCTAGCCACTGCTCCCCATAAGCCCAGCAGGTCACGTGCGACGTGACATTCTTGACGCCGGGCGTCCCCTCCCCTGGCGTGCCACACAGCTGGCCTGCCTCTGAGACTCCTGGGAGGTAAGAGTTGTAGTCTGCTGTGCTCACATCAGGGGCGTACCACTACCTAGAGCATTTGGCACCCGGGGCGGATCCTATATCTGGCACCCTCCCCCCACCATAAAATGTAAAAACACCCACTGTGTCCCCTGCATACCTCTGCATCCTTCAATATCTTTTTGTCACTACTGTGTACCCCCCCTCTCCACAACTGCACCGCTGGACCCCTTTAAATTACACTGCACCCTGCATCTCTGGACCCCTTTACATTACACAGCACCCTGCACCTCTGGACCCCTTTACATTACACAGGACCTTGCACCTAAGGACCCCTTTACATTACACAGCAGCCTGCACCTCTGGACCCCTTTACATTACACAGCAGCCTGCACCTCTGGACCCCTTTACATTACACAGCTCTTGTACCTCTGGACCCCTTTACATAACACAGCACCCTGAACCTCCTGACCCCTTTACATTACACAGCCCTTGTACCTCTGGACCCCTTTACATTACACAGCCCTTGTACCTCTGGACCCCTTTACATTACACAGCACCCTGAACCTCTGGACCCCTTTACATTACACAGCCCTTGTACCTCTGGACCCCTTTACATTACACAGCACCCTGCACCTCTGCACCCCTTTACATTACACAGCCCCTCACAGCTCTGGACCCCCTGCATGTTACACAGACCCCCTACAGTGCAGACCCCCCTCCCTACCATACAGACCCCCATCTACAGTGTAGACCCCCCTACAGTACAGAATCCTCCCCTACAGTGCAGACCCTCCTACAGTACAGACCCCTCCACCCTACAGCGCAGACCCCACCCCCTACAGTGCAGACCCTCCTACAGTACAGAATCCTCCCCTACAGTGCAAACCCTCCTACAGTACAGATCCCTCCACCCTACAGCGCAGACCCCCCCCCCTACAGTGCAGACCCTCCTTCAGTACAGAATCCTCCCCTACAGTGCAAACCCTCCTACAGTACAGACCCCTCCACCCTACAGCGCAGACTCCCCTACAGTACAGACCCCCCTACAGTGTTGAATCTTCCCCTACAGTACAGACCCCTCCCCCTACAGTGCAGGACCCCTCCTACAGTGCAGGACCCCTCCTACAGTGCAGACCCCCCTACAGTGCAGGACCCCCTCTACAGTGCAGGACCCCCTCTACAGTGCAGACCCCCCTACAGTGTAGGACCCCCCCTACAGTGCAGGACCCCTCCTACAGTGCAGGACCCCCCCTACAGTGCAGGACCCCTCCTACAGTGCAGAACCCCTTCTACAGTGCAGACCCCCCTACAGTGCAGGACCCCCTACAGTGCAGGACCCCCTCTACAGTGCAGACCCCCCTACAGTGCAGGACCCCATCTACAGTTCAGGACCCCCCCACAGTAAAGAACCCCCCTACAGTGCAGGACCCCCTCTACAGGGCAGGACCCCCTCTACAGTGCAGGACCCCCCCTACAGTGCAGGACCCCCCCTACAGTGCAGACCCCCTCTACAGTGCAGACCCCCCTACAGTGCAGGACCCCCTCTACAGTTCAGGACCCCCCCACAGTAAAGAACCCCCCCTACAGTGCACAGACTCCCCTAAGGACCCATAATGTACCTTGAGCCCAAGGCAGTGGCATTGCAGGGGGGAGGTGCGAGCAGCACCCGAGTGGAGTGACATCCGTCGGCTCAGTGATCCGGGACACGGCGCAATAATCCCCTTCTCTCTGTGGTCACGTCGCACCGTTCTGATCAGTCCCGGCAGCGGCTGTCACTCACAGCCGAGCAGAGTGAAGCCGCCTCCCCTTCCTCCTTTATGTCTACACAGTGCTGTGCATGGAGGAGGGGGAGGCGGCTTCACTCTGCTCGGCTGTGAGTGACAGCCGCTGCCGGGACTGATCAGAACGGTGCGACGTGACCACAGAGAGAAGGGGATTATTGCGCCGGGTCCCGGCTGCCCATCACAGCGTGAAAAAAAAAAAAAAAAAAAAAGAAATGAACAAACAGCCAGCGGCCGTTTTAAACATAATGTAGGCGCCGGCCTGGGGGGAAATTTCCACCCTGCCCCCTGGCCCAGCCCGCCCCTGTCTGTCACCTGGTCTCAGGTGACCTGACACACAGCCACCCCTCTGTCCAAGGTTTTACTTACCTCTTCATAAAAAGAAGGAGTCACGTGTGCAAAACGTGCTGACGAAAGGCAGTGCCAACCCAACCCCACGATCCACCTTGCGTTCCAACAAGCGTGCGAGTTAACATCAAACCGCCACTGCTGACTGGGAATGACCAGACGAGCTTGCTTCGCATCCACCTTTGGGCCTCCGCAGCCATCTTACCTCACTTCCGATCGGATTGTTCAGAGAATGGACGTTATTCACCACACACTGATGAACTACACCAGCGTCTATCCATCAGCTGATACCAGCGTCTACCAGAGGCTTAATTCCGAGGGGGAACGGGTTCCTACTATTACGGCCTCTGCAGCCATGATTTCAGAGATGTGAGAGCCTCCGGGCAACATATATTCACAATCCCCTTTTTTTTTTCTTCCCTCATCATCCTGTTTATACCCAGTGGACTCACCCCACCGTTGAGCATTGTTTGGACGTGCCATTACGGGACAAGGAACTGTGCAGTTCACGCATGCATACATCGTATGCCATATATGAGTTGGGGCCCTGTGGTTGGGGCCCTGTGGTTGGCGCCATATTTGAATGTGTATGTGATTTTATTATTGGGTATACTGGGGGGGGGGGGGAGGGGGGCTGCAGTGCTATGTTTATTCAACATTTGTAGCGGCCATATTTTTACACTTGTAATCTCAATAGAGCTATTTTCGAATTTGACATTCTGTGGCTGATCCTCCTTATAGCTTTTCTTTGGGACATTACTTTGTTCCATTGTTCTTTTTTCTTTCAGATTTTGACTTATTTGAGCTTTGGAGGTATCTCATCCCACTGACGAATCAGTGATTATCATTAACACATGTTGCAATCGGCAACCCAGGAAAGTGGATTCCATGTTTGTTCTCAATCCATTTAAACAGTTATGCCGTGTACACACGACCGGACTTTTTTCGACGGACTAGGGTCGACGGTCTTCCTGACGTACTTTGGGCGGAGGTCCTTTCTGAACGAACGGACTTGGCCACACATGACCGGAATAAGTCCGTTCGAAAGTCCATTCATTTTTTAACCTGATGACGTAAATGGGACTAAATAAGGAAGTTCCATAGCCAGTAGCCAAGAGCTGCCCTTGCGTCGTATTTGGTCCGTCGGACCAGCACACAGACGAACAGTTTTCCCTGATTTTTAGTCCGTCGGACTTGAGTCCGTCGGATAGATTTGAAACATGTTCTATTTCTAGGTCCGTCAGACCAAGTCTGCTGGAAAGTCTGATCGTGTGTATGTGGCATTAGTCTTCCCGCCTGTAGGTGACCTAGCGGCATTGTTGCATGGGAAGGGTCCTATAAGAGAATTGATCCCATAGGCATTCCACCCAGTGCCTCAAGTGGGAAAGTAGTGTAGCATCCTCCTAGCTAGTTTGTTAGGTACATTTCATTTTTGCCTCCTCCTATAATCTGGGCGTAGTAATTATTTGGTCTGGTTTGTTAAGGGCATCACAGGCTGAGAGTTTGATTGCTTCCCCCTGCCACTAGAAGAAGTTTCTAGAGTTTAGGAAGGGAGAATTTAAATGGCCTGAATATGGAGCAGGACCTTGCCAATCCCTGGGTAGGTGTGCCCAGATGGTGACTGGGCTGCTGTTAAATAGTCTGGAGCCCCATGGAGATTGTTCTATTTCTCCCTACTAAGGGAATGGAGATGTGAGCTATATGGGGGGGGGGGGGGGGGTGCTTGCCCCTGAAGCCTGAATTTTGGACTGAGCTGCAGCTATGAACTGATCCTCTTTCAGGATTCTGAGTAGGGCTTCTTCACTTGTGCTTAAACCTACTTCACGGTCCCCAGCTGTGAACCTGTAGACTGTTCCAGTCTGCCTTTACCTGTGCTAGAGTTACTTCATCATCCCCAGCCGTGAACCTATAGACTGTTCCAGTATACCTTTCTTTGTGCTCAAGTCTACTTCATGGTCCCCAGCAATGAACCCCTAGTGTTCCAATCTACCTTTACTTGTGCTCAAACCTACTTAATGGTCCCCCTGCCGTCAACTTATAGACTGCTCCAGTCTACTTGTACTTGTGCTACTACAGAGTGAGAAATGTCCTCTAATAACAATACTTAAATGGTTTGGAGTATGCCACATCACCCCAAACCCTCTCTTATTACAAGTACATTGACAGACTTTGGTGGCCATTTTGGGTGAGGGAACCTTTTAAATATGGGAACCTACGATGCTGGACAGCTCCCTGGACAATTACTTGAACGATCTTCCCTTGAACCTGGTTTCAAACGAACCTTGAACTCTTTGCTCCTCCCATTTAATTTATGTCTCTGAATTTCCTGTTTGACAGATTATTGTGCTCTCTCCAGCCATTATCTTGTTGTTGTCTCTCATACTGCCGTCCATATGGTCACCTCCACTCATCACCATCCTTTGGCTTGCATCTCGACTACGCCGCAGCTTGATCCCAATCTGAAACCGCCTGTTACTGACCTTTGTCTTGTTTATTGACCATGCTTCGACTTGATCCCTACCTGCTATATCTGCTACTGGACCCCGACCTGCTCACCTCCTAGTGAGTTGATCCTGAGGACAGAGACCTGGTACTAACATGCAGCAAAACCCATTTCCACCATGACAATCTGCATCTCTGCTGCGTAATATTGTGTACTTGGCTACTGTTCCATCTCCTGTATCCATAAGTTCCTAAGATGACATGCAGCATGGGTTTATGCTCAAGATCTTCTGCCATGCTGCACCTATTCTTGCACAAAGCACTTTAGAAGATTTTCTGTAGTCCCTTTATGCACAGTCTATTGAATTTTTATGATTACGATTGTTTTCTACAAACTTATAACGAACAACTTACTGTACTGTGGTAATATTGTACTTAGTGGAAATAAGGGTGGTATTCACCTTTAATATCGGGTAGCGCCATACAGTCCCAAGTGGGTGGCCACATATAAAGGAACCGATTTAAAAAACATCAATTACAGCCACTGTGCCCATCAAACGTCACTACTGTGCCCATCAAATGTCACTACTGTGCCCATCAAATGTCACTACTGTGCCCATCAAACTCTGCCGCTGTGCCATCAAACTCTGCCGCTGTGCCCATCAAATACCACCTCTGTGCCCATCAAATGCTGCCACTGTGCCCATCAAATACCGCTACTGTGCACATCAAATGCCGCTACTGTGCACATCAAATGCCGCTACTGTGCACATCAAATGCTGTTGGTGTGCCCATCAAATGCTGCCACTGTGAATCCCCACTGCCCCCTCGCTGTCTGCCCGCCACTTACCCTGTCTTGGTGGGGAAGCGGGTAACGGCCATGAGCGGGGTCCTCCATGCATCTCCTGCCATCCTCATCTCCCGTCCTCTCCTCCTGATGGGCGTCCAATAGCTGTGTCTATCGTTTCAGCCAATTGGGTGATGGGTAACAGACCCGCACACCTGATTGGTGGAGAGGCGGTTCAGTGTTAGGAAAGTGAATATTAATTCACTTTTCTAACACACCTGGGTAGACTGTGAGCGTCAAGCATGGCGCTCGCAGTTCACCTATTTTGAAGCCTATTAGAGCCCATGGCTCTAATCAGGTGCTGCACCCCCCCCCCCCCCCCCCCCCCCTGCCGCTGTAATTCAGGCACCGGGCACCCCAAAAAGGACCAGACACCTAAATATGGGGGAGGCAGTGGTGGCCATGGATAGATTCATGCTATGCTATGCATGAATCTATCCATTGGTCATAGAGGGGGTGGAACCTGTGCACCCTTTTAGATGCACCGCCACTGATAAACACATGCACATTCAAATACATACATATGCATACATGCACACTCACATACATGCGCACACACATGCATACACACACACACACACATGCATGCTCTCACACACACATGCATGCTCACCCACGCACATACAAGCATGTTCACACACACACACATGCTCACACACGCCACATACAAGCATGTTCACACACACACACATGCTCACACACGCCACATACAAGCATGTTCACACACACACACACGCACATACAAGCATGCTCACACACACACACATACAAGCATGCTCACACACACACACATGCTCACACACGCCACATACAAGCATGTTCACACACACACACACGCACATACAAGCATGCTCACACACACGCACATACAAGCATGCTCACACACACACACACATGCTCACACACGCCACATACAAGCATGTTCACACACACACACACGCACATACAAGCATGCTCACACACACACACATACAAGCATGCTCACACACACACACACACACATACAAGCATGCTCACACACACGCACGCACATACAAGCATGCTTACTCACGCACAATCTGGAGGGGAGGTGGTGACTTACTGCCAATCAATCGATGAATGATCGATTCCCCCTCCTCAGAATCCTGCAGACGCAAAGTCCCTCCACAAAGCGTGCCTCCTCCAGGAATGCCTTGCTTCAGAGAGCTCCTCCCCCGCCTTCACTGAATTGGCTGAAGTTTTTTTCTGTGTCCGCCCCGCCTCCCTTACAGTCGCTCTGGATAGGCGGGGGCGGAGCCCACAAAGCACTTCTCTCCCGCTGGTCTCTCCACTGTAGTGGGTGAAAGGAAGCCCCCCCCTCCCAACGGCATGAACCCGCGGCAACAGTAAATCACACCACACACCCCCGGCCGGACAGTCAGGTGGGCCCCTCAGGCGGTGGGCGGGCGAGCTGCCGGGCGGTGGGCCCCCTGAAGTGGCAGAGAATTACAGGGCCCAGTTGCACTTGCGACTGTTGCGACCCTGATAATTCTGCCACTGCTTGTCACTCCTGCTGCTGCTGTCTGTATCTCCACAACCTCTCATAATCGATCTTTGGCTTGTTTCTTGACTACGCTTCTGCTTTATCCCAACCTGCAACCACTTGTTACTGACCTTTGGCTTGTTTACTGACTACACTTCTGCTTGATCCCTACTAGAGATGGGCTGAACACTCCCCTGTTTGGTTTGCATTAGTACTCCCAAACAGGGGAAAAGTTCTAACTTGAATGGCGAATCCCATTGAAGTCTATGTGAGCTGAAAAGGAAACATCAAAAGTGCCCATTTTGAAGACTTATATGCAAGTAATTGGCCATAAAAGGGGTATAGGGATGTATCAATAATTTAATTTTTTTTTAAAACAATAGTTTTTTCCAGGACCTGTGATTTTAATGATGCTTAACCACTTCAGTTCCGGACCAATAAATACCTTAAGGACCAGAGGTCTTTTTGCAATTTCGCACTGCGCTGCTTTAACTGGTAATTGCGCGGTCATGCAATATTGCACCCAAACGAAATTTGCGTCCTTTTCTTCCCACAAATAGAGCTTTCTTTTGATGGTATTTGATTGCCTCTGCGATTTTTTTTTTTTGCGATATAAATGAAAAAAGAGCGAAAATTTTGAAAAAAAAAGATATTTTCTTCTTTTTGTTATAAGAAAAATCGAATAAACTAAATTTTAGTCATACATTGAGGGCAAAATTTATTCAGCCACATGTCTTTAGTAAAAAAAATGTCAATAAGCGTATATTTTTTGGTTTGCGCAAAAGTTATAGCGTCTACAAACTAGAGTACATTTTCTGGAATTTACACAGCTTTTAATTTATGACTGCCGATCTCATTTCTTGAGGTGCTAAAATGGCAGGGCAGTACAAATCCCCCCCAAATGACCCCATTTTGGAAAGTAGACACCCCAAGGAAATTGCTGATGGGTATGTTGAGCCCATTGAATATTTATTTTTTTTGTCCTAAGGGATTGAATAATGACAAAAAAAAAAAAAAAAAATTTTTTTTACAAAAAGTTGTCACTAAATGATATATTGCTAACACATGCCATGGTTATATGTGAAATGACACCCCAAAATACATTCTGCTGCTTCTCCTGAGTACGGGGATACCACATGTGTGGGACTTTTTGGGAGTCTAGTCGCGCACGGCACCCCGAAAACCAATCACCACCTTCAGGATTTCTAAGGGTGCAAATTTTTGATTTAACTCCTCACTACCTATCACAGTTTCGAAGGCGATAAAATGCCAAAATAGCACAAAACCCCCCCAAATGACCCCATTTTGGAAAGTAGACACCCCAAGCTATTTACTGAGAGGCATGTTGAGTCCATGGAATATTTTATATTTTGCCAAAAGTTGCGGGAATATTACAAACTTTTTTTTTTGCACAAAGTTGTCACTAAATGATATATTGCTCACACATGCTATGGGCAGAAGTCAAATTACACCCCAAAATAAATTCTGCTGCTTCTCCCGAGTACGGGGATACCACATGTGGGGGACTTTTTGGGAGCCTAGTTAACTAGCTACCTAGCGACACTAGCGACACTGATGCAGCGTTCAGAAAAATTATCGCTTAGTGACACTGGCAAAAGGGGGTGAAAGGGTTAACTAGCGGAAATCAGGGGGTTAAAACCATTATTGGGTAGTATATCGGGGTACCTAGCGCTATAAAAACCTGGCGGTGAACCTAAAAAAATAACTAGCTACCTAGCGACTGTAGCGACACTAATGCAGCGATCAGAAAAACGATCGCTTAGTGACACTGGCAAAAGGGGGTGAAAGGGTTAACTAGCGGCAATCAGGGGGTTAAAAACATTATTGGGTAGTATATCGGGGTACCTAGCGATATAAAAACCTGGCGGTGAACCTAAAAAAATAACTAGCTACCTAGCGACACATGCAGCGATCAGAAAAATGATCGCTTAGTGACACTGGCAAAAGGGGGTGAAAGGGTTAACTAGCGGCAATCAGGGGGTTAAAAACATTATTGGGTAGTATATCGGGGTACCTAGCGCTATAAAAACCTGGCGGTGAACCTAAAAAAATAACTAGCTACCTAGCGACTGTAGCGACACTAATGCAGCGATCAGAAAAACGATCGCTTAGTGACACTGGCAAAAGGGGGTGAAAGGGTTAACTAGCGGCAATCAGGGGGTTAAAAACATTATTGGGTAGTATATCGGGGTACCTAGCGATATAAAAACCTGGCGGTGAACCTAAAAAAATAACTAGCTACCTAGCGACACATGCAGCGATCAGAAAAATGATCGCTTAGTGACACTGGCAAAAGGGGGTGAAAGGGTTAACTAGCGGCAATCAGGGGGTTAAAAACATTATTGGGTAGTATATCGGGGTACCTAGCGCTATAAAAACCTGGCGGTGAACCTAAAAAAATAACTAGCTACCTAGCGACTGTAGCGACACTAATGCAGCGATCAGAAAAACGATCGCTTAGTGACACTGGCAAAAGGGGGTGAAAGGGTTAACTAGCGGCAATCAGGGGGTTAAAAACATTATTGGGTAGTATATCGGGGTACCTAGCGATATAAAAACCTGGCGGTGAACCTAAAAAAATAACTAGCTACCTAGCGACACTAGCGACACATGCAGCGATCAGAAAAATGATCGCTTAGTGACACTGGCAAAAGGGGGTGAAAGGGTTAACTCTAGGGGCAATCAGGGGGTTAAATCTTTATTGGGGGGTGATAGGGGGCTACCCTGGACCTAACACTAACTGTCCTGACAGTTTTTACTGTCACAACTGACACTGAATGCATTGATCAGTAAAGAAATGATCAATGCAATCAGTGACACTGTGACTGGGGGGGGAGGGGGGGCGGGGGGGGGATCGGGGGGCGATCGGGGGGGGGATCGGGGGGGGTTTGTGTGCCTGTGTGTACCTACATGTCAGTGTAGTGTTCGTGCAGACTTACTTTTACTGTTCTCCTCGTAGTCCGGTCAAAAAGACCGCCCCGAGGAGAATGACATCACTTCCTCCTTCCTGTGTAAACAATACACAGGGGAGGAAGCTTCTCATTGGCCAGGAGCGATCCAGAGGGGGTGGCCGAAAACGAACGGCCATCCCCTCATCACGGAGCGCTCCTGCACCGAATCGGACCGCCGTAACCAGCGGGAGGGGGTCCGATGGGACCCCCCACCCGCTGGAAGGCAATCACGTAGATGTACGTGATTCTGCCTGCCTGTGCCATTGTGCTGACGTACAATGGCAATACGGCGGTCCTGAAGTGGTTAAAGTGCACCAATAAAAATTAAAAATTCTTTTAAATATAGTGCCTGGGGATCCCCTTAGTCTGCCTGTAAAGCGGGACATCTGTACCATGTAAAGAAAATGCTGCAGCAAAATTGACATTTATATATATAAAAAAAAATTGAGTCAAAACACATTTAAAATGACTTGCGGTTGCAATTGTCGGCACAGCTATTGAAAGAAAAAAATAGCATGGAGTCGCCCCAGAATCCATACCAGACCCTTATCTGGGCATGCAGCCTGAAAGGCCAGAAAAAGAGGGGGCACGAGGAGCGACCCCCCCTTCCTTAGCCATACCAGGTCACATGCCCTCATGCCCTCAACATGGGGGTTCTCTGTTTGACAAGGGCCTCATCCCCACAACCCTGGTTGGTGGTTGTGGGCAGTCTTGCCAACTGTCAGTATTTTTACAGGCAGCCAGCAAAAAAACAGGCACTTTTCTCCTGCCAGTAAATGGCAGCAAGAGGAAAAAGTTGCCAGTAAAAAAAAATATGGCTCGGGTTCGGAGGCGGCCGGGACCATGCAAGTGCCTGCTACAGTGTGTTTGAGCGTGTCATGTGATGTCATGGTGCAAGGAGGCCGAGCGGCGTGGCCAGAGCCTCATGTGCGGGTCTGCGGGACGGGAGCAAGGCAAGCTGGGAGTGGGACTGTCAGTGCTGTTTGGACTGGAGGGGACTGAAGAGACCACGTGGCATGGAGAGAGAATGTCACTGTGACTCAGGAGGGGACGTGTCGGTGATCTGTGCTGCTGCACGCTGCTTAATTTCATGCGTGTGTTTCCTCCATTCTAATTTCCTGCCCTCCCGAGTCCTGTCCCTCAGCCACTTACTAAATTGAAAATAAAATAAGAAATATGCTTTTTGCTTTAATATCTACCTTAAGTCACATTGCTAATTTCATATTGTACTTCTTTGTAGCCTAAATAATGAAATTTTCACTTAAAACTGTAACTTTCTAACTTTTGGAAATGCCAGTAAAAGCTTGGCTGTGCCGGTAAATTTTGAGTGTCGTGTCAGTAAATTTCAATATGGTAGGTTGGCAACACTGGTTGCGGGGGGTCTTCAGGCAGGGGGCTTATCGAAATATGGAAGCCCCCAGATCCCGGCACCTCCTATGTGAATGAGTATGGGGTACATCGTACCTCTACCCATTCACCAAAAATTTTAAAAAAGTTCTAAAAACACAGTTTTTGTCAATTCCTTTATTAAAAAATAAAAAAAAACTGTGCCCCCCCCGATGTAAATCCATTGTCAATCCCGGCACACCTGAAAAATAAAAAAAACAAGACAACTCCTATATAGGTAAGGGGTGGAGTCACTTAGCAACATCACCTGGTGGCACCGCCCCCTCTGATGTCACAGACTGGTGCATGCTGGGTCAGTGAGGCCAGAAGGGGGTGGTGCCACCAGGTGATGTAGCTAGGTGGCCCCCGCCCCTTACCTATATAAGAATTGTCAAAAGGTGGAGCCCGCAGAAGGCGGCCAGCCTTCCTAGACAGCGGGAGTGTTTTTGTTTTTTTTTATTTTTCGGGTCAGCTGGTGGAGTGATTAACGATGGATTTTCATTGAGGGACGTTATTTGATTTTTGAATAAAGGATTTGTCAAAAACTGTCTCTGTGTTTTTATTACTTTTTGAGATTTTTTTTTTGGTGAATGGGTAGGGGTTCTATGTCCCCGATACTCATTCAAATAGGGGGAGGGGCTGGGATCTGGGGGCCCCCTTGTTAAAGTCTCCGGTCCGCAAACCCCCTATAACCACCAGCCAGGGTTATGGGAATGAGGCCCTTGCCTCCATCAGCATGGGGACAAGGTGCTTTGAGGTGGGGGGGCAGAACCCACCCACCCCAAAGCACCCAAATCCCCCCCATGTTGAGGGCATGTGGCCCGGTATGGTTTAAGAGGGGTTGCTCGCTTGCCCCATCCCCTTTCCTGACCTTCTGGGCTGCATGCTCGGATAAGGGTCTGGTATGGATTTTGGGGGACCTCATGCTGTTTTTCTTTTGGCACAGGGGTTCCCCTTAAAGACCACATGGCCTGGTATGGAATTGGGGGGGTAACCCTATGCCTTTTTGTTTTCTGCATGCTCTGATAAGGGACTGGTATGGATTTTTGAGGGACCCCACGCTGTTTTTTTTGTTTTGTTTTTAATTTTGGACCTGGTATGGACGGGGAGTGGGGGACCACCGCATCATTTTATTTCTTTTATTCAGCTTTCAGCTGAGAAACTCATTGACAGCTGATGACTTATCAGTTGTTAAGGACGCCGCGGCCGCCCCTACATCTTAGCAACCAGCTTATACTGCACCCTGATTGGACAAAGCTTTTTCCAATCAGGGTGCAAAATGCACTGTGCAGTTCGCAGTGCATTGCAGGGCGTTCGGCGGGGGCAAACACCCACCTAACACCCTGCAAATTTGGGTGTTGGATGAATGGTCCAGACAGCTAACCGTTCGCCCCACACACTAATCCCTACCTGATATACCTGCTACTGGGCCCTGGCTTGAATGAATGAATGAATGATTTATATAGCGCTGCAATGCAAACTGAATCGCCTCAAGGCACTGGATTCGTCCTGTATTGTCCAGCTTCTTAGAAAAGGTAGGTCTTGAGTTTTTTCCTAAAGGCCTGATGGTTTTCTTCCATGCGGATGTAAGTCGGTAGAGCGTTCCATAGCCGTGGTCCTTGGACTGCAAATCTTTGTTCTCCCTTTGATTTGTAGCGGGGGTTTGGGAATGAGCAGGAGGTTTTGGTTAGAGGATCGATGACTGGGTGTGTAGTGTTTTATTTTCTCACTTAGGTATTTAACATAGGTAAAGTTGATCCAGGGAAAATCCGATCGCCTATTGGGGGATCAGGAAGGAATTTTTTTCCCCTGCTGTAGCAAATTGGAGCATGCTCTGCTGGGTTTTTTTTTTTCGCCTTCCTCTGGATCAATTGTGGGCATAAAATTGGGTATCTGGATTGTACGATTATTTTTTATTTTATTTATTTGTTTTTAAGGTTGAACTGGATGGACTTGTGTCTTTTTTCAACCTGACTAACTATGTAACTATGTAACTATGTATTGAGGAGCGTTTCCTTGTGTGCATTTGTGGGTGAGGCCGAGTGTCTTGAATGTGATCCAATCCTTTACGGTTAGCCAATGTAAGCTCCTCAGGGAAGGGGAAATGGATTCCCAGGGTTTTTTTCCTGTTATCAGTCTTGCTGCTGTGTTTTGGATGTTGATTGCAAGTTGACATTGGGGTAGTCCTATGTAGAGGGAGTTTGCGTAGTCGAGTCGGGAATTAATGATTGTTCCAACTACCGCTGCTTTTTCCTCTTTTGGAATGAAGGGGATGAGTCTACGTAGCAGGCGGAGAAGATGGTGAGATCCGCTGACTACTGATCCTATTTGTTCATCCATTGACATTTCTGAGTCAAAGATGACTCCGAGATTCTTGGCTTTGGTGCTTGGAGAGATGGTCTGTCCAAAGATCGTGGGTGGTGTCCATGGGGTCTTAGTTTTGGAATTTTGGTTTGCGTGTAGGAGAAGAAGCTCTGTTTTTGATTCGTTGAGTTTGAGGGAGCTGGTGGTCATCCAGTCGTCTATCAAAGTGAGGCTTTTTCCCCTCCTGGTCAGGCAATCCTGAGGACCCGCGACCTGGTACTAACAGGCAGCAAAACCCATCCCCACCATCAGGAGCTCTGGTTGGTACTTAGACTCCGCACCTCGAATGAGCCCGTGCCATCCGCAAGGGGGTGACCTGCTGCTGCACTTATCCAATCGGTCGGTGGGAACCTCTCTGCTGCTATAGCTAATGGTCTCCGAGGCTGACCCCTGACTGTGACACCTATCGCTCTATATAGAATTTATTACAAATTTCTATCCCGATCCAGTGGTGTAGTAGCTGTACTCCATTGCTTTCTTTCCTTTTCAGTAGATTTTATTTCTTTCCATACTTTTAATTTGGAGATTACAGGGTCTCTGTCTTGCAGCTCAGATCACTATCTGATTGCCAGCAATGTTTCCGTTACATTACAGGATGCATTCTCTTTCTCTTTTTTTTCCTAATTTAATAAATGCTTTTAAGCAAATCAATGATCTCCAAGTCTTCCTAATAAGCATCACCATCCTGCTGAACGTGAACCAGGGAGGGACAGAACATCCACATCGCCATTACTCTGTCCAGGGGGATATTTCATTTGGTAGTCAAATTTGGCTAATCGAGTCGCCCACCTTTGCTCCAAAGCTCTTTCCTTAGCTTTCTGTAATCATGGCAAAGGGTTGATGTCAGTGAAAATGTCAGCCTTTGCTCCGGGGCGAAATAATCAGCAAAATGTTCTGTAACCGCCCATAGGACGCCTAGAAGTTCTAGTCTGAAAGAACTAGCGGCATTCCTTTCTGTGTTCCAGAGACTTCGGCCAGCATACGCTATTACCTTTTATTCTTCCGACTTGTATTTGTGAAAAGACTTCTCCCAAATCTTTGTTGTTGGCTTCACTATGTAATTTAAATGGTAAAAATAAATCAGCAGAAACTAGAACTGGGGTCCCTGCTAATCTTTCTTTGATATATTCAAACCTCTTCTGGTGTTCTGGCCCCCCGGGGGATAAAGGCGTGTGTGTCTTTATTAGTAGTTTCCTTTAAAAGATTCTGTAAAAGTTTAGCGTAATGAAAGAAATGTATGAAGAGTGCGCCGTGCGGTGGTGTCCTGCTAGTCCCGGGAAGGCTCCAACTTTAGTAATACGAGGGCTGCACCAAAAGCAATGCAGAAGTCGGCAGAACATTTTTATGAACTATAGAGGAAAAGTTACTATAGAAGAAGAGTTACTATAGAAGAAGAGTTACTATAGAGGAAAAGTTACTATAGAAGAAGAGTTATTATAGAGGAAGAGTTACTATAGAGGAAAAGTTACTATAGAAGAAGAGTTATTATAGAGGAAGAGTTACTATAGAGGAAAAGTTACTATAGAAGAAGAGTTACTATAGAAGAAGAATTACTATAGAGGAAGAGTTACTATAGAAGAAGAGTTACTATAGAAGAAGAGTTACTATAGAGGAAGAGTTAGTTATTATAGAGGAAGAGTTACTATAGAGGAAAAGTTACTATAGAAGAAGAGTTACTATAGAAGAAGAGTTACTATAGAGGAAGAGTTACTATAGAAGAAGAGTTACTATAGAAGAAGAGTTACTATAGAGGAAAAGTTACTATAGAAGAAGAGTTACTATAGAAGAAGAGTTACTATAGAGGAAAAGTTACTATAGAAGAAGAGTTACTATAGAAGAAGAGTTACTATAGAAGAAGAGTTACTATAGAGGAAGAGTTACTATAGAGGAAGAGTAAGGCCGCGTACACACGCGCGGACTGTTCGCCCAACTTTGTCCGCTGAACAGTGTTTGGGCGGACAGTCCGCTCGTGTGTGGGCTTTCAGCGGACAGTTTCAGCGGACAGTTTGACGGACAAGGTTTTTCGGAAATTCCGTAAAACTGTCCGCTGAAACCTTGTTTCAGCGAACAGTCCGCTCGTGTGTAGGCTTGTTCGTCAAACAAAGTTGCGCGCATGCTCAGAAAGGATTTTCACGCCGAAAGCTATAATGCAGTGTATAGGACGTCGTATTTTTCGTCCCGTCGTACGTGCCGTTCACGTCATCGCGCACGGTTTCAGCAAACTGTTCGTTCGTCGTGTGTGGCCATGTCCGTCCATGCTAAGTTTGAGCGGACTGTTTGCCGAAACTGTTGGACGGACAAAGTTGGGCGAACAGTCCGCGCGTGTGTACGCGGCCTTACTATAGAAGAAGAGTTACTATAGAGGAAAAGTTACTATAGAAGAAGAGTTACTATAGAGCAGGGGTGTCCAAACTTTTTTCAAAGAGGGCCAGATTTAATGAAGTGAACATGCTCGAGGGCCGACCATTTTGCTTGACATTCTTTAAACCATTAAAATTCAGTCTAAGTGTGTTCATCCGAGCACTAATACACGGCCCAACAAGAATTCTCTTGCCTTTGTGCTGTGTGTGGTGAACAAATGAGCTTGGGTGTGTTATTTGGATATACTGTATTTAATCGGCTTATACCACGCACCTTAACTTTAAAAAGGAAGTCTCAGGAAAAAAAATAAAAAATCTTACATTTTAAATAAAGACATATGAAGCAAAATAAGGGTCAGTGCCCATCTGCAGCCCCCAGCATATTGCCATGAATGCAGCCCCCAGCGTATTGCCATGAATTCAGCCCCCAGCGTATTGCCATGAATTCAGCCCCCAGCGTATTGCCATGAATGCAGCCCCCAGTGTATTGCCATGAATGCAGCCCCCAGCGTATTGCCATAAATGCAGCCCCCAGCGTATTGCCATGAATGCAGCCCCCAGCATATTGCCATGAATGCAGCCCCCAGCGTATTGCCATAAATGCAGCCCCCAGCGTATTGCCATAAATGCAGCCCCCAGCGTATTGTCATGAATGCAGCCTCCCCCGTATTGCCATGAATTCAGCCCCCAGCGTATTGCCATGAATGCAGCCCCCAGCGTATTGCCATGAATGCAGCCCCCAGCGTCTTGCCATGAATGCAGCCCCCAGCGTCTTGCCATGAATGCAGCCCCCAGCGTATTGCCATAAATGCAGCCCCCAGCGTATTGTCATGAATGCAGCCTCCCCCGTATTGCCATGAATTCAGCCCCCAGCGTATTGCCATGAATTCAGCCCCCAGCGTATTGCCGTGAATGCAGCCCCCAGCGTATTGCCATGAATGCAGCCCCAGCGTATTGCCATGAATGCAGCCCCCAGCGTCTTGCCATGAATGCAGCCCCCAGCGTATTGCCATAAATGCAGCCCCCAGCGTATTTTCATGAATGCAGCCTCCCCCGTATTGCCATGAATTCAGGCCCCAGCGTATTGCCATGAATTCAGCCCCCAGCGTATTGCCATGAATTCAGCCCCCAGCGTATTGCCATGAATGCAGCCCCCAGCGTATTGCCATGAATGCAGCCCCCAGCGTATTGCCATAAATGCAGCCCCCAGCGTATTGCCATGAATGCAGCCCCCAGCGTATTGCCATGAATGCAGCCCCCAGCGTATTGCCATGAATGCAGCCCCCAGCGTATTGCCATGAATGCAGCCCCCAGCGTATTGCCATGAATGCAGCCCCCAGCGTATTGCCATAAATGCAGCCCCCAGCGTATTGTCATGAATGCAGCCTCCCCCGTATTGCCATGAATGCAGCCCCCAGCGTATTGCCATGAATTCAGCCCCCAGCGTATTGCCATGAATTCAGCCCCCAGCGTATTGCCATGAATTCAGCCCCCAGCGTATTGCCATGAATGCAGCCCCCAGCGTATTGCCATGAATGCAGCCCCCAGCGTATTGCCATGAATGCAGTCCCCAGCGTATTGCCATAAATGCAGCCCCCAGCGTATTGTCATGAATGCAGCCTCCCCCGTATTGCCATGAATGCAGCCCCCCACATTGCCAGGAATGCAGCCCCCACATTGCCAGGAATGCAGCCCCCACATTGCCAGGAATGCAGCCCCCACATTGCCAGGAATGCAGCCCCCACATTGCCAGGAATGCAGCCCCCACATTGCCATGAATGCAGCCCCCACATTGCCAGGAATGCAGCCCCCACATTGCCATGAATGCAGCCCACACATTGCCAGGAATGCAGCCCCCACATTGCCATGAATGCAGCCCCCATATTGCCATGAATGCAGCCCACACATTTCCATGAATGCAGACTCACCATTGCCATCAGTGCAGCCTGATTCATATCCCTCTGCAGCGTTGGAGGAGACAGGGAGGGGGGCGGGACGAGCACCGACAGACATACAGGAGAAACTCCTGTTTCTATGACGGCCTCTTTAATTGAAAGTCCCGCCTCCTGTGATGGACAAAACGGTTGTCCAATGGCAGCACAGGACGGGACTTCCTTTTACACAGGACGCTGTCCTGTATCCACGGCACTCGTCCTGCCCCCTCCATAGCAGCCAGCATATCTATCTTTTGTGGCCCCCGGCGATCGGGGATTTGTTGGGGGCCACAAAAGATAGATATGTGAACATGACCAGACGGGCCGTCCGAAACCGGAACGCGGGCCGCGATTGGCCCGCGGGCCGGACTTTGGACATGCCTGCTATAGAGGAAAAGTTACTATAGAAGAAGAGTTACTATAGAGGAAGAGTTACTATAGAGGAAGAGTTAGTTATTATAGAGGAAGAGTTACTATAGAGGAAGAGTTACTATACTTAGAGAGAAAGACCAGGCTGAGGTCCGTAACACGGATGGGCAGCAGATATGAGTCAAGGGTAATCCGGAGAAGTGTCAGACGTAGCCAGGTCAGGAAGAGAGTCAAGCAGGCTTCAGGAACATAGATAAGGCAATAACCTTAAAGACCATCCAGTGATGATTACATGTAGGCCTCAGGATTAAATAGACCATCAGGCTCCAGGATCTCTGGTGGATGGGCCTGTGTGCCCTCATGTTCACTGAGATGTGTAGGTTCATATGCATGCGAGTATCTGGAGCACAATGTTTCCATCAGCCAGCATGATGTTCCTGACACCATGTATGGCCAGCGTCACTCTCCTCCTCATACGTACATAGTAGGTGAGGTTGAAAAAAGACACAAGTCCATCAAGTCCAACCTATGTGTGTGATTATATGTCAGTATTACATAGTATATCCCTGTATGTTGTGGTCGTTCAGGTGGTTATCTAATAGTTTCTAGAAACGATCAATGCCCCTCACTGTGACCACCGCCTGTGGAAGGGAATTCCACATTCTTGTTGCTCTTACAGTAAAGTCAGGAAGAATGCTCCCTCCCGGCGCTTCGAAGAGGTACACTCCAGTCCGAAATCCCGAGCTCTCCGCTGACCTGGTCCGGGTGGCTGTTGACCCAAGATGTCCCCCCTTGTCGCCCGCAGTGCACGGTGGTTCTGGTTGCTTGCGTTAAGGTAGAAGGCCTACAGAATGTAAGATCTTTGCTTTTTTCTTTTTCTTTTCCCAATTGACCAGAGCCCATGGCGCCACGCTGGTACACGTGCTTATACTACTTCCCCCGGTTTATCAATATACTATGTTGATCCAAAATTTACAGAGTACCTTATTACTCAGAAGAACTTCGTGTATCGCACTGTACAGCCACTGCTTGAACGCCTTCCCTCCCCCTCCCCCCCCTCAAATTTTTTCCTCCACCACCTCCCCCCCCCCCACCTTTTACCCTGTTCAAGCTGCTTCATAGACTAACTGGAAGATTGAACTTTCCCAGGTATTTTGGAAAATTTAACTTTCCCAGGTATTTATTTATTTTTTTCTCATGGTTATAACATGGCACCCAGAATATGCCGGGAGAACTACGACTCATAGTTGAGATGACTTTGTTCTTAGGCTTGGCACTGTGACACACATCAGCCACTAAGTATTTAATGCATAATTGTTCTTTGCCCTGATTAACTCTATTATCCCCCCCCCCTCCCTAAGAAACCCCCATTCCCACTATGCATCTATCCCCCCCTCCCTACTATTAATCCCTTCCCTTTCCCCAACCCCACCACCCATCTCTCCCATTTAGCCCTTACCTACCCTTCCCCTTCACCCACCCCTAATTTTCCCTCCTTTCCCCTTATTTCCCTCTTATGGCTATGCCAAGCCCTCCCAAACCCAGTTATGGTCTACACCACCCTCTCGGACCTATCAGGTGTCGTGTCACTTTTTGTTTTAATTTATGGTTTATAATGTACAAAATCTGGGTTTCATCTTGTTACGTTCGCTAGGTTTGAAGAATACCAGTTTGGAGATGTTTCAAAGTTACTCAGTCACTCAGTTAGTAAAGTTACATGTGCAATGTTAGCATAATTTTATATTTTTCCTGAATGTGGTGGGGATGCTCTCACTGCTCCCCCACTTTACGGTACGCTCGCTCCTTGACTGCTGTTTAGGTCACGGAGTCTGTGTGCTTTTTTGGTCGGGCAATGCGGTTTTTGGATGGTTGATTTCAAAATGTTAAAGATTTGCCCTACTTACTACACCCCTCGCCCCTCCCTTCCTTGTTTCCTCTTGCTTTCTCCACTTTTCTTCTCCTCCATCTTTCTTCTCTCTGGTCGGAAGGCTCGCGGGGCCCTTACCCTTATTGCTATCAATTTCCCAAGAACACATCTATGACCCCCTTAACCATACTTTTCCCTTATCGTGAAGTGGCTTAATTCCCTTAACAAGAGAGTCAAGGCTTTTCAAACTTTCATATCTACGAAGGCTGATATTGTAGCCCTCCAGGAGACACACTTCGTGGCCCATAACACACCAAAATTCTTTAATTAATTACCCGTTACCCTATAGTATATACTGCCTCGGCAGCAACTAAGCAGAGAGGAGTCCTCCTGGCCTTCCACCATACCATACCCTTTACCAATACCTCAGAGATTAAGGACCCAGAAGGCCGCTACATTATATTGGCTGGCCTCCTGCAGGATGCGGAAGCTACGTTCATCTCCTACTACGCTCCTAATACTAACCCGAACCTCTTTTTTACACATTTACTGCAGGTTGTCAGGACTCATTGTAGAGGCACCCTCTTTATGTGTGGAGACACTAACATGGCTCTTTACCCACATTTAGATAAATCCCCTTACGCACCGGAATCTCATTCTCCTTCAGCCCAGCTTCGTAAATTATTTCTGCAAGCCTCCCTTCTGGATACGTGGATAATCCCTTAAAGTGGTTGTAAACCCTTACAAACCACGTTGACCTACAGGTAAGTCTAGATTAAGGCTTATCTGTAGGTCCAAGAAATATCTCCTAAACCTACACGGTTTAGGAGATATTTGCCAAAACACAGGCACCGCTGTCTACGGCGCATGTGCCATAGACAGCGGCGCGCTCAGTGCGCCTATGCGCTGCTGTCTACGGTCAGCGGCGATATGCCGCAAGTGGCGGCTCCTGTGCGTGGGAGTGATGTCATCGCGGCTTTGCCGAATGACAGTGCCGGAGCAGCGAGCCCCACCGAGAAGATGGAGGCTCCGTACACAAGGGGACAGCGGTGACTTCGCTGGCTCCTGTGTCAGGTAAGTGACACATAATGGGCTACTATGCGATGCGATGTGATGCGATGCGATGTGATGCATAGTAGTCCATTATGCTTTACCTTTGATGGGAATCAAAGAGGAAGTAAACCCATCAGGGTTTACTTCCTCTTTAAAGAAAAATTATACTTACTACTCACAGCCTCATAAATCTTTTTCGAGGATTGATCACATTCTTATCCCGTATTACATCCTCCCCGATCCTACTTCTTTCCAGTATACTCCCAATTACATGGACAGATCACTGCGCAGTGATCACCATGGTTTTTCGTCTTTAATACCCCGAGCTAAGGACAAAACATGGTGTTTAAATGAAGCTCATCTCACCAATCAGTCTTATTGTCTAGACATTCAAATGGCCCTCAATGAGTATATTTCATTTAATTCCACTCCAGAAATCTCCCCGACCCATGTTGTGGGAGGCTCACAAGTCGGTCATTAGGAGAAAATGTATGTCCATCGCTTCCCACCTTAAAAAAGATAAACAAATTAGGCTCCAACGATTGGAAGCGGACTTCCATTCCCAATTATTGCAATTACAAGCGGTCCCTACAGAAGCTCATAAATTACTCCTAGAAAAAAAACAAAGTAGAACTCGACCTCCTTCTAGCTGAATCCGCAGATAAAGATATTCATAGGTCAGGCCACACCATTTATACCAAGGCAAATAAGCCTGACACTTTTCTGGCATTGCGTCTTCGGCGCCCAGATCGGGCAATTAACCTTATTAGACTTAAAATAGATAATGATATACATAAAAGCAATCCAATCAAAGTACTTTCAGAATTCCGTAAACGGCTTGCAAAACTCTATGACGCAAAGGCGGCCTTTTCCCCTAGCCAAGCGGACGCACTATTCCGAAATCTCTCAATCCCGAATCTTTCGGAGGCTAATCGTGAATCACTAGATTGTCCAGTCTTGGTTAATGAGGTTCTCAATGCTATAAAAGAGGAAGTAAACCCTGATGAGTTTACTTCCTCTTTCATTCCCTGCAAAGGCAAAGCATAATGGACTACTATGCATCGCATCGCATAGTAGTCCATTATGTGTCACTTACCTGACACAGGAGCCAGCGAAGTCACCGCTGTCCCCTGTAGTCCGGCGCATCCATGTTTTTGGTGGGGTCTCGCAGCTACGCTGCTGTCATTCGGCGGAGCCGCGATGACGTCACTCCCGCGCATGCGCACGGGAGCCGACACGCGCGGCAGCTCCGTTGTTGGAAATGCCGCGCTCAGTGCGCCTGCGCGCCGCTGTCTACGGTGCATGCGCCGTAGACAGCGGTGCCTGTCTTCGGGCAAATATCTCCTAAACCGTATAGGTTTAGGAGATATTTCTTGGACCTACAGGTAAGCCTTAATCTAGGCTTACCTGTAGGTCAAAGTGGGTGGAAGGGTTTACAACCACTTTAAGTGTCCCGGCCCAGACGGTCTCCCTAGCTTGTACTACAAAAAATTTGTAGACACCCTGGCCCCTCTGCTAGCCAGGACCGTTTTTAAGGCAGGGCAAAAGGGGCAGCTGCCCTTGGCCTTGTCATTGTTGTGGGGCCCAAAGCAGCAAGCAGCTGCCTCATACTTGCCAACTATCCTGCTTTAAATTCCCTCGTGCCTTGAGGTTTTAGTCCCGTGCTGTGTCCCAATATCTTAGCGTGAAGTGCTGCTACTAATGCTGCCCAGCTCTACCCTATTGTTGTGTACAGATGACTCACCGGCAGACCCTGTTTTTACATGTAGATTACCGGCATTCATATGCAAATAGCGGTGGCATTCATATATAAAGTTGGCATTCATATGTAAATAGCAGCCGCCAGAGGCATTGATATGTATATTATGCCACCCCCCAAGGTCATATCCACAGTAATCTGTAGCAACCAATCAACAAGCAGAAATCATGTGCTGTGACCTCTAGCAACTAATCAGTGAGCCGTAATGTGTGCTGTAACCTCTAACAACCAGTCAGTGAGCGGTAATGATACACCGCAACCTCTGGCAACCAATTGCAATAGCTGCCTGACCTGATTCAGTAAACTGATTTTGAGTCTAGCTGCTATTTATTGTATGTCTCAGAGCAGGTGGAGAGCAAAACTACATGGGGGGGGAGGGGGCCCCAAGAAAAGTTTTGCCCGGGGTCCAATCAATATTAAAGACGGCCCTGCTGCTAGCTAAATCTTTTAATAGCCTACTGAAACAACACTCCTTTGGACGAGACACGTTGACTGCCATCATTTCTATGATCCCGAAACCCAATACGGACACCACCCTTTGGTCAAATTACAGGCCTATTTCACTATTAAATGTGGATATAAAGTTCCTAGCCAAGATTTTAGCATTAAGCCTTAACCCAATAATTGGCGGATTGTTCAGCAAGGATCAGGTGGGCTTTATTCCTAACCGACAAGCAAGCAAAAACATCCGACGGGTTGTTCAGCCTCAGCACATAGGTAGATCCCGTAAAATACCCATGCGCCTGTTGCCATTAGACATAAGGAAAGCGTTCGATACAGTTTCATGGCCCTATTTGCATTACATTTTACAACGATGGGGATTTGGTCCCCACTTCTTAGCCCTTGTACACACGGTCGGACATTCTGACAACCAAATCCGTTGGATTTTTTCCGACGGATTTTGTCCGACGGATTTTGTCCGAAACTGTTGCATACACACGGTCGGACAAAGTTGTCGGAAAATCAGATTGTACATAACGTGATGACGTTATTTCCTTACGATGGGAACTACGTTCAGGCTAGTAGCCAATAGCTTTGGTCTAGGAATTTGATCTGAGCATGCGTGGCACTTTGTCCGTCGGAGTAGGCTACACATGATCGGAGTATGTCCGATCGGAGCATTTTGTCGGAAAATATTTCCGGCAAGTTGGAAAATTTGGTCCGACGGATACTCCGACAGAAACAGTCCGATGGAGACCACACAGAGTCAGAATATCTGACAAAACGGTCCGATAGGACACATTCTGACGGAATCTACAACCGTGTGTACGTGGGCTAACAGTGGGTTAATGCCCTATACACCCAACGTCAAGCATACGTGAAATACTCAGGCTTCTGGTCTGATAGCTTCCCGATACAGAGAGGGACGAGGCAGGGCTGCCCCCTCTCCCCTCTAATGTTTGCTCTTGCGATTGAACCCCTTGGCGGCTTTAATTAAGGTAAATCCAAAGATTAGAGGCATAGAAATAGCGTCAATATCCCACAAAGTGTGCCTATTTGCAGACGACGCGTTGCTATTCGTCACTTCGCCACATATCACGTTACCGAACCTTATCCAACTCCTGAATACATTTGCGGCAATCTCAGGCCTGGAAGTAAATCAGGCAAAGTCCAGGGCCCTCAACGTGTCTCTACCACAGGCAGAGTATGATCTATTAAAAACGAATTTCCCTTTCTTATGGTCATCCATTCCCTACCTAGGAATTAAACTTACGTCTGACCCTACCCATTTATTCCAAGCTAATTACCTACCCATGCTGAACTGTCTGTCTTCCCTATTGAACACCTGGAAGTCCCTCTGTGTCTCGTGGCTGGGGCGAATAGCGGCAGTGAAAATGTCTTTACTTCCAAAACTTCTTTACCTATACAGAGTCCTCCCGGTTTGCGGCCCCGCAATATTTCCACCGGGCAGTGCAGAGTCGGGTGTATAAAAATATATGGGGCACTACAAGGCCCAGAATTTCTAGATCCATCCTGCTCTGGAGCAGACTCCAGGGAGGATTAGGGGTGCACAACTTTTCGCGCTACTACTGTGCAGCCCAATTGGCCCGAATGACCCTCTATCATGCAAAAGTGGAAACCCCCCTGTGGGTCGCTTTGGAAGCAGTGGATCATCACCCGGTCTCTAATTTGCTCTGGTTACCGGCCTCAGCCCGGGCCTTAGTGACGAACCCGATAACACAACACACATTAATAATATAATCAAATATTATTACTAATAAGTGAAAATAAATAAGTGAAAAAGGAAGTAAATGGGGCCCTATACCCTTAAGTATAGTGATATAACCTAATATTGTTATTGGTGAAAAAAAAAAAAAAATTCTGAATGACCAGTGAGAAGATCTTAGTGGTAATTTGCACAAAAAAAATAAAAATAAAAAAAATATATATAAAGTGCGTATATTATTTTTACAACCATATTAAGAAAAATCTTAAATTTAAGTGCTAATAGAAACCAAATAATAAAGAAATATAGGTAAAGGTAAAGTCAGTCCATAAATCGCAAGAAGACATGCGATAGTGATGTTGCTAAAAAAACGCTAAGGTAGAATACAGTTCCAAGGAATACAGAAGCAAGGTGTGCAGGAGGTATGTGTTCACTAATGCAGCAACTTCCCGGTGCGAGTGACAAGTAATGATATTGCCCTCACCAGATTTCTTACCCCTGCTGGGGTGAGATAGCCTCCACAGTGTAAGTCCCTGTGTCGCTGTCTGTAGGCTTCCTGGGGGGTTCGTTTGTCATCCGCTGGGGAGAAGTTACTAGGCTCTGGGCAGGAAGGGGGGTGAAAGTCCCAGTGTTGAAGTGGTTAAATACCCAAATCAGATCCAAAAGACCCCCAAGCAAGACTGCGTTGCGGGTCAGATAGGCTTAGTATGGTGATGAAAACGCCAACTCCTGGATGCCATCCTTCCTGGTGTTTTCAGGCACAAACATATGGAGAAAGAGCCTAATAGACACTTCAGTGTTGAGTGATCCACAAAGTGTGCAGTGGGTGGTTCCAGCCCTTTATCTGCACACTTTGTGGATCACTCAACACTGAAGTGTCTATTAGGCTCTTTCTCCATATGTTTGTGCCTGAAAACACCAGGAAGGATCGCATCCAGGAGTTGGCGTTTTCATCACCATACTAAGCCTATCTGACCAGCAACGCAGTCTTGCTTGGGGGTCTATTGGATCTGATTTGGGTATTTAACCACTTCAACACTGGGACTTTCACCCCCCTTCCTGCCCAGAGCCTAGTAACTTCTCCCCAGCGGATGACAAACGAACCCCCCAGGATTGGAAGCCTACAGACAGTGACACAGGGGCTTACACTGTGGAGGCTATCTCACCCCAGCAGGGGTAAGAAATCTGGTGAGGGCAATATCATTACTTGTCACTCGCACCGGGAAGTTGCTGCATTAGTGAACACATACCTCCTGCACAGCTTGCTTCTGTATTCCTTGGAACTGTATTCTACCTTAGCGTTTTTTTAGCAACATCACTATCGCATGTCTTCTTGCGATTTATGGACTGACTTTACTTTTACCTATATTTCTTTATTATTTGGTTTCTATTAGCACTTAAATTTAAGATTTTTCTTAATATGGTTTCTTAATATGCATATTAATATTGTACTATATACATACATATATATATATATATATATATATATATATATATATATTTTTTTTTTTTGTGCAATTTATCACTAAGATCTTCTCACTGGTCATTCAGAAAAAACATTTTTGTTTTTTTTCACCAATAACAATATTAGGTTATGTCACTATACTTAAGGGTATAGGGCCCCATTTACTTCCTTTTTCACTTATTTATTTTCACTTATTAGTAATAATATTTGATTATATTATTATATTTAAAGGTATAGCACCCCATCTACTTCCCTTTTTTTCACTAATTTATTTTCACTTGTTGGGTGATAATATTAGGTAGAGGCAGCTCATAGCATTAATACATCTGTTATACCATAGCGCAGTCTCTTCTTTATATTTTTCACAACGCACATTAAGATTATGGGATAGAGTATGCAAAGCTTACAAACTGCCCTCCTCACACTCTCCACTGCTTTCCATTTTTGGTAACCCTCTTTTCTATCCCGCTCACTCTGAACCCAGCTCCTTCCAACCCTGGGCACAGGTGGGGCTGAGTCGCAGACTCGATTTTGTCTCTGGAGACGCGATAAAGAGAGTCCTGCAGCCATACCCCCCCAAAGGGGGGGGGGGGTCAGCGGAAGGATGGCATGACAGGTGCAGGACAGCCCTGTCGCCGTTTTAATTAGCTGCCCGGGGAGGCCGCTTTAAGGCGAGGGGTCAGGCGGAGGTAAGGGGCGGAGCTACGGCATGGTACGCGATAGCGGCGTACCATGCTTTCACTCGGAGAGCGGAGGAGGAAGCGATTCCCACCCACCCTCCCTGGTTTAGGTCAAGTGTGTTAGGTTGGGGGTTAGAGGGGTGGGGCCGCAGGCGGCGCTTGGGAATTTTTGGGTAGGAAAGGGGAGGTTTTTCCAGGTAGAAAAGACTGTTGTACCCATCCATGGGATGGGGGTGGTTAATGTACTTTCGGGTTAAGAGTTGTTAACCTGGAAGGGTTAAAAGGGGTAGGTCACTGCGATGGTTTGGGTATAGTCTCCGAGACAGGGGATACCGTCTGGAGGTCAAGAGGTCAAAAGTGGGAAGTCGTTCGCAGTGACCAGTGTGTTGTTATGCTGGTACCCATGACCCGTTTAAAGGCTGGGAATGTTTACATTTTTGAAAGTTATTTATGGTATTTTATTAAACTATATATATTTTTGTTAATAAATTAAGGCCAGTTGGCCATTTACTCCATACCTTGTCCGTGGTTTATTAAAGGTGGGGATCAGGTTTTGGAGGCGGGTGTCTGTCATGGGTGGGAGGTTACGGATACGCATCTAGGGGGGCTTAAGTCCTTACAAATGTCATGTCGTTCCCAGCTCTACAGGTGCAGAAGCAAATCCCTGATCGGGAATGCTTTAGATATCTGCAAATCTCTCCTTTTATTCACTAAGTGGTGGGACCACATAAGGAGCTGGATAATCTGACAATATTTGAGGGGGTGTGTGCGACTCGGACCCCCACACTCTGGGTATAATCTCCCGTCTTTACGTACATCTCACTTCCCCCGCCCTCCCACTATACGCTCGGCAATGGTCCAAAGACCTAGCAATAGACCTTGAAGCAGACGATTGGTCGGACATATGATTAAATATGAAAGACTCTTCTCAGAATGTTGTCGCATCAGAAGCAAACTAGAAGGTCCTTATGCGGTGGTACCTGGTTTCCCGTGAGAATTGCCAAATACCTTCCATCCTATCCTCCTAACTGTTTCAGAGGATGCAATGAAATAGGCACTTGCGAACACATATGGTGGTCCTGTCCGGAGGTGCGACGTTTCTGGGGGACCATATTTCAGATGGCTTCAGCCCTGGCCCAGGTGAAACTTGACCATAACCCGATCTTTGCTATATTAAATCTCCCTCCACAGGACCTCCCTCGAGCCCAAAGCGGTTATTCCTTCAACTCACTACAGCCGCAAAGCAAACAATAGCGAGGGCCTGGAGGACTCCAACCTTGAGCATCACGGAAGTCAAGAACAGGGTTACCCAAGCCATGATTCACAGTAAAATTGAAGCAGTAATCCTAGATAAGATTCCTCAAGACCTTAAAGTTTGGCTACCATGGATTGAATGATTTCTCCCCCCTAATTTTCGACATGAGCTCATTGACTCCTTGATTCTCAGGAGTCTAAGGGAGACCAAGAGTTGAATGAACACGGTTCCCAGCGGGCCGCCCGACCATGATTACTCTTTTCCTTTTCTTTTTCCTCTTTTCCAGGCTACTACACACTCGTACTTCTAGCTTTTCTTTTTCCCTCTTTTTTCACCCATTTTCTCCCCCCCCCTTAAAGCCTAATGCCACCATTGGTAACACTATACTATATATGTATGAATGGCTGCCCCCCTGATCTCTCCAGTTCTCATACAGAGTACTATACAGATTGGATGATGTTAAATGCTCGGGCCTAGGCCCAGGTTCAAATTGTAGTTGTGGTTAGCAATTTTGAGATATAGTAATCACTCAGTATTAGTTCTTCTGATATATGTGTCGCTAGGGTGCCCACGTGTCCCGGATTGCCCGGGATTATCCCGTAATTTACATTTTTGTCCCCGATCCTGGGCACCTTCATTCCGGGACAATACAGTGTCCCGGAATGAAACTGACACTGGGAACCAGGGCCTATCCTAGGCGGGTGCAGTTCACCCGGGCGCCACAGAGGTGGGGGCGGTCAAGCTCCAGAGTGCTCCCCTCCCTCCTCCTCCTCGCCTTGTCGTGACGGTGTCCAGACTGAGGCCGGTCTCTCCGCTGGTCACCCCCATCGCTGTATTTCCTGCTCAAGTCCGTCCCCCTTCCATCCTCCTCTCCTCAGAGGAGATCCACCTCCTCTCCAGCTGCCGCCCAGGTGGGGTTTGTGCTGTGGGGGGGGGTCTGTACTAATGAGGGGTGGTTTGTGGGGGGGTCTGTACTAATGAGGGGTGGTTTGTGGGGGGGTCTGTACTAATGAGGGGTGGTTTGTGGGGGGGTCTGTACTAATGAGGGGTGGTTTGTGGGGGGGTCTGTACTAATGAGGGGTGGTTTGTGGGGGGGTCTGTACTAATGAGGGGTGGTTTGTGGGGGGGTCTGTACTAATGAGGGGTGGTTTGTGGGGGGGTCTGTACTAATGTGGGGTGGTTTGTGGGGGGGTCTGTACTAATGAGGGGTGGTTTGTGGGGGGGGTCTGTACTAATGAGGGGTGGTTTGTGGGGGGTCTGTACTAATGGAGGGGTGGTTTGTGGGGAGGTCAGTATTAATAGAGGGGGGGTCTGTACTCTCACTTCCTCCTCCTTAGTGCTAGTGCTCTTGGGGTCCAAAGCAGCTGCCCTTTGAAACGAACCCTGCCGAAACCCCCTTGTCATGCTATGAGTCTGGAGAGTGAAAGTCCCGCTGGTCTAGCGGGGTGCAGGGCAGGGGAAGCGGAGCCAACAGCAGCAGCAGCATTTTGAAACAGTGATCAGCAGCTCCGGTAAGCAGCATGGGGCTGGCTAGAACCAACAGCGCAGGAGGGAGTGGGAGAAGACCTCACCGCCGGCCACCCTGACCCGAGCAGCAGTGGGTGCAGCATCCCCGGAAAACTCCCAGGGCCTGCACACTTTCTTCAGCCTCCTCTCCTAGCTGTCACTGTCATCAACAAGAAGGAAGACAGGCTGACCAAGGGCCCAGAGGATGAGGATGGGCACGATGTAGGTGCATCTCACACACACACCTACCCACAGACAGGGGCTGGGACAGGGGGGCACAGGAGAGACTGCAGGCAGGGGATAGGGGGTCACTTTCACCCACCCCCTCTCTCTCTCCCATCCCTACTCTCTCATACCCCCTCCTTGCTCTCTCCCCCCACCCCTCTCCCCCCCCCCCTCAACCCATCTCTCTCACCCTCACCCACCCCCCCTCACCAACTCCCTCTCTCCTCCCACCCTCACCACTGCCACTGACCTCATTCTCCTAATGAAGGACTACAGGTCCCAGCATGAGCCCCACAGAGCTGAGGATGTGATATCCGGTAGGTCAGTGTAGGGATCAGGTAGGTCAGTGTATGTCCAGTTTTTACTCCAAAACACTCAGTTTTTTGTATTCCCTTTGGAGTATAAAGTACGGGGTTTGTTATACAACTTTAGTGCCTTGGATATAAAAAGCATTTGTTTCAAGTATGTTAGCCCAACATTGTAAGAACAATTAGAGTCAGAGTGTAATTGTTCTTACAATGTTGGGCTAACATACATGAAACAAAATGCTTAAATAGGTAAGGGGCGGGGTCACCCATGGATATCACATGGTGGCACCGCCCCCTTGTGATGTCACAGACCGTTGCGTGCTGAGGGGTGTCCCTGAATGGCAGTTTGGAAATGTGGTCACCCTATGTGTCGCTCTATGTTAAAAACGATGTAAACCAACATACCCATACTCAGTTTTAATCTATGTATGCCATTCTGACAATGCAACTGTATGTTACTTGATTGTGGCCAATAAAAAAATTTGAAAAGAAAATAGAGAAAGCTGCGCTATAAATTTTGAGTCCATAAATCTAACGTGATTTCAGAAAACAGAATGTGGAAGGTCGTAGTCACTGATGAATCACAACGCTGCAGCATGCATCCACAAATAGATAAAGTGCCCGACCACCGTAGCTGTTGATTATGCTTACCAAACAGCAAGCTTTAAAAGCAGGTGGCTTGAACCCAGCCTGGGCCCTTTAAACTCACAGATGACCACAACCCTTCGTTCGTCCCGATATCTGTAGCTTTTCAGTAGATGATCAGGAAAAGAAAAGGACCAGCCAGAGTGTAATATATTCCAGGCTCTATGAATTTATTAAAGCGGGAGTCCGCCGGGAGTTCCGCCGTTTTTTTTTTTAAAAGCCAGCAGCTACAAATACTGCAGCTGCTGACTTTTAAAATAGTGACACTTACCTGCCCAGCGCGCCCGCGATGTCGGCACCCGAAGCCGATCTCTCGATCGTCTCTCGGGTGCTGCCGCCGCCATCTTGGGTATGGGAATCAGGAAGTGGAGCCTTTCGGCTTCATTTCCCGGTTCCCTACTGCGCATGCGCGAGTCGCGCTGCGCAATAAGGATGGTCCCCGCTGCCTCTGGGATCTGTGTGTTTCCCAGCAGGTAGCGGGGGACTTTCAGAAAGGGGCGTAGATTCTGCAGAATCTACGCCCCTTTCCGCAGATAGCTATGCCGGAAGTGGGTGCAGATACCTGTACTGTACAGGTACCTGTACCCCCCTCCCCCCTGAAAGGTGACAATTGTGGCGGCGGAGGGGAGGAGGATTCCAATGAGCGGAAGGTCCACATTAGGGTGGACCTCCGCTTTAAGTATATATTGCACTTACAATTGCGTAGTAATAAAATGCATAAAACGGTTGCCGGCCGGCATACACGAACACGAGTGGAGCCCGTCCTCCTAGTTGGATCGCGTGGTGACGTCACTACGTGCCTTCCTGCAGACGTGTTTCGTCATCAACAGACGTTCTCAACGGGGGGGGAACCTTTCCCCATTGAAAACGTCTGTTGATGACAAAACGCGTCTGGGGTGAAGGCACGTTCGTGCTTGTGTATGCCGGCCGGTAACCTTTTTATACTTAATAAATTCATAGAGTTTGGAATATATTACACTATGGCTAGTCCTTTTCTCTTCCTGAGCATCTACTGCAAAGCTACGGATATCGGGACGAACCAAGGGTTGTGGTCATCTGTGAGTTTAAAAGGCCCAGGCTGGGTTCAAGCCACCTGCTTTTAACACTTGTTGCTTGGTAAGCATAACCAGCAGCTACGGTGGTCGTGCACTTTATCTGTCTGTGGATGCACGCTGCAGCGTTGTGATTCATCGGTGACTACGACCTTCCACATTCTGTTTTCTGACATCACGTTTGATTTGTGGACTCAAAATTTATAGCGCAGCTTTCTCTATTTTATTGACTTTTTGTGTTATCGCACTGTATGCTGCTGCTTATTGTGGTTCAATTTTCTTCCATTGAACAGGTCTACCTAATAAAGTGTGGGGGGGGGGGGGGGTGTATATTGTGAGCGTTTCCTTGTTATATACTATAAATTCATGGAACATCAAAGTCGCAGCCACTGACCGGTTGGCCGTATCTCTTAAGTTACCAACACTGCTTGTTTTTAGTTCTCTGATTAAATGTTATGGAAGCCCCCTCCCCCCATAGTCTCTGATTAAATGTTATGGAAGCCCCCCCCCTCCCCCCTTGGCGCATGGCTGTCGCCAGAGGCCAAATGGAGACGTGAAAGAAAATATTCAGAACTCCTGAAATGAGTATTGGTACGAAGCCCTTCGGGGAACGTCAGCAGAAGCAGTTAGGGAGAGTTAAACAACTTGCATATTATAATTGGAGAGATGATATTCTGCTTGTTGTGCATTATTTTCCTCCAGCGTTATAACGCCAGCAGGTCTGAAGTGGCTGAATCCTGCCTGTGTAATAATCTGTATCCTGTGAAAGGAATTTGATTAATAAGCTCGGAGTAATTTATGCGGCTGTAGGCAGATTATGTTTATTGCCTAAGTAAACCTCTTTGTCTTTATATACAGAGCCCCGGGGGTTTAATTGCAGGATACGGCGTGTGCTGAACCACCGGTCACCGGGAGAGCAAAGAAGGTTCACCGACAATGCCAACCCTTCCCAAGACAGGTCTACAAATGAGATCCTACGTACGTATTACCGCTCTGCACCAGTCGGAATATTTCTCTGCCATATAACGCCCAGCAGGGGCATCACTAGGTCTGCAAAAGATCTGGGGCTAGAGTCCATGGCAGCATTTACCAACTGGGGGGTACGCTGGTGGTAAGCAATTTTTCGTGGGTAAACGCTGGTGTTGGCATTTCAATCATCATGGCACCGTGGTTGATATGGTGTCAGGGTGATCGAAGCGCATTGTTTCTATTGTTACATTCTAATATATAATGAAGTGGTCCAACTCACCATAATGCAGAATCAATGGGAGCCCTGGGCGTGTCACTTGCCACATCACCTGCCGCCAGATGCAGCATGTCACTTGCCACCGCCGCCTGTCACCAGATGCAGCATGTCACTTGCCACCGCCGCCTGTCACCAGATGCAGCATGTCACTTGCCACCATCACCTGCCACCAGATGCAGCATGTCACTTGCCACTGCCGCCTGTCACCAGATGCAGCATGTCACTTGCCACTGCCGCCTGTCACCAGATGCAGCATGTCACTTGCCACCGCCGCCTGTCACCAGATGCAGCATGTCACTTGCCACATCACCTGCCGCCAGATGCAGCATGTCACTTGCCACCGCCGCCTGTCACCAGATGCAGCATGTCACTTGCCACCGCCGCCTGTCACCAGATGCAGCATGTCACTTGCCACCATCACCTGCCACCAGATGCAGCGTGTCACTTGCCACTGCCGCCTGTCACCAGATGCAGCATGTCACTTGCCACCGTCGCCTGCCACTTGCCACATCACCTGCCACCAGATGCAGCATGTCACTTGCCACCGCCGCCTGCCACCAGATGCAGCATGTCACTTGCCACCGCCGCCTGCCACCAGATGCAGCATGTCACTTGCCACTGCCGCCTGCCACCAGATGTAGTATGTCACTTGCCACATCACCTGCCACCAGATGCAGCATGTCACTTGCCCCCGCTGCCTGTCACCAGATGCAGCATGTCACTTGCCACCGTCGCCTGCCACCAGATGCAGCATGTCACTTGCCACATCACCTGCCACCAGATGTAGTATGTCACTTGCCCCCGCTGCCTGTCACCAGATGCAGCATGTCACTTGCCACCGCCGCCTGTCACCAGATGCAGCATGTCACTTGCCACCGTCGCCTGCCACCAGATGCAGCGTTTCAACTTGCCACCTTTTTCAGATTGTCACTTGCCAACTGATGTGGTCTGTCATTTGCCATGCCAGCCAGTGCCACCAAATGTGCATCGGTCGCTGCATTGGTGGAAAGCTGGCAGCACTGGTCCATTTAGTAAGGACAAGAGAGCGGTGATGGGGGGCGGGCAGTGAGAGATGGTGTTATCTCTCTGCTCCCCGCCGCACATCGCTCCCACATTGAAGTGGCTTGGCTGTGAGGGTGGAAGAGTGGTGACGAGCGGGCGGAGAGAGATGATGTCATCTCTGCTCGCCCGCCCACTCGTCTCTCTCCTCCACCTCTAATGCCGCCCACCCGCCGCAGCCGCAACCATGACCCACAATACCAAAGAGAACCCCCCCCCCACCAAAAAAAAACAAAAAAAAAACTGGGGGGCTTCCAGATTCCGATTAGCCCTCCCCTGTCCACATCCCCAACAACCAGCGCCCAGGGTTTTCGGGAAGAGGCCCTTGTCCCCATCAACATGGGGATAAGGTGCTTTGGGGCGGGGGGGAAGGGCAGAGTCACCCCTACCCGAAAGCACCCACACCCCCTAGTTGGAGGGATGTGATGAAAACATTAAGGGGTAAAGGACCCCCTAAAAGGAACGAGTTTCTCCATGGACCAGGCAACTTAAATAAGGGAAATTTTATTGCACATATAAAAATACAGTACAAACACTGGGTGAAAATCATCACAAAACCATTTAAAGAAAACATTAAGGGGTAAAGGACCTCGTAAAAGGAACGAGTTACACCCCAATGAAGACCAACCAAAAAAATAATGCCACAAACTCACTAGGGTATATACATTGCGTCACTCAATATGTGAGCTGAGACAGTGCCCCTAATGTTTGCTGTCTCACCAAAAATTGTGTGGTCCAAATAAATGTGTCACTTAATATGTGAGCCCCCCCGCCCCAAAGCACCCACATCCCCATGTTGAGGGCATGTGGCCTGGTATGGTACCCCATTCCTGACCTTCTGGGCTGCATGCATGCTCTGATAAGGGTCTGGTATGGATTTTGGGGGGACCCCACGCTGTTTTGTTTTGTTTTGGCTTGGGGGTTCCCCTTAAAATCCATGCCAGACCAAAGGACCTGGGGGGGTGTGTAACCCTATGCCTTTTTTTTTTTTTTGTCGTGAAGTTCTCCTTCCACATCCTCAGAGCACAAGTCGCATGCCAAAGTTTAATTAATTAAGATGATGATCCGACTTCAATGATATAGAGAGGCCCGGGGGGCGAGAGGAACAGCGTGGAGCATAGCAGAAGGGCCAGCATGACCAGGGTGGGAAGGGTGCAGCGTCCGGGGCAGGGCCTGGACGTAATCCTCGTCTTCGGTGGTGCTCGGTCGGCAGGGCTTCGGCGCGGGCCAGCGCCTCCCCCTGCCCGCTCGGCGGAGTCAAAATCCAGATACGGGCGTCCCCTCCGCTGCTCTGGCGGTGAGGGGTAGGCCTGGCAAGTGTGGTGACAACCGCCGAGCCTTCCCCAGTGCCGGACAGCGGTTCTGCTGGACGGAGGAGAGGCCAAGATGGCAGCCGAAGAGGCCATTGTTGGGGGGCTTGCGGGATCTGGTCCAGCGTTTCGCGCAGGACGCAAGTGGTCGGGCGCCGCAAATGGCAGTTTGGGTGCCACCGGGCGCTGGGGATGCGGGTGTTCAATGTTTGAAGGCTGCAGGACTGGAGATTTCCCAATATGCTTCGCACTCCTTCCACATTGGAGCGGCTACCGAGGCCGCCCGCTGCAGGTTGGACGCGGTCAGAAGGATCGGACGGTGGGATTCTCTTCGATTCCGGTCTTACGTTAGACCTAGCTTAGTGGTTGAACAGGGGGCGGCCCACTGATGGGGGGCTCCTGAACGGGTGGACTGTGCGACGACAGGGTGCGTGTGTGGCTGTTTATTAATTCTCTTATGTGGTTATATGTGGTCTTTTTCTCTATATCTTTCAGATGGAATCCAGATGGGTCTTGTCTGGATATTGGGCCACTCATATGTGTTCAGGGGGGCTAGGAGGACTGATATGAGACCCAATGGGAGGCAGTTGGGGATCTCTAGGGAAGAGGCATGCGTACGGTGGATCGGGAGGCTGGGCATGCACTGGGCTAGGGTTTTACTGGAGGTTATGCACGTGGCACTCCTGGACAGGCCGCCTGACGTGTTAGTGTTACACGTGGGGGGTAACGACCTCGAAGGAGGGCCCGCTAGGGAATTGGTGAGGGACGTTAAGATTGATTTCCTTCGCTTGAGTACCCTCTTCCCGGGAATGTTGATCGTCTGGTCAGAAATAGTGGCCAGGATGAGTTGGCGGTTGGACAGGTCAGTCGACCGCTTAAACAAAACCCGTATAAAAGTTAACAAGCGGGTGGGGCAGTTCGTAATTAGGAACGGAGGTTTGGTGGTTCGCCATTGCAAGCTGGAGCGGGATGTGGGGTTGTACCTTTTGAGGGACGGGGTGCACCTGTCGGATGTAGGCATCTGTGGTCCCTGGGTTTACAGGAGGGTGAGGGGGTCTCCCTTGTTAGCTGATGGCGGTGGTGGTGGTCTTGTATGGTGGTAACTGGCCCAGGAGATGGAAGTGTGGGGGACACATTAGTGCCATGGGCTCCCTTGGTACAGCTAATACGGGTTAGCTGAGGATGGTAAAGTGGACACTGCGGGTAAGGAGTTGTCTCCGGGCTGAAGTTATCACGGCCAGAGGCCTATTACAGTAGCGGGCCCGCAGTGTAGAAGTCTAAATGTTATTTGGGGAAGTGCCGTACAAGACCACCGGGGAAAAGAACTGATAGTTTGTTTTGGTTATTATTATTATTATGGTTAATGTTGATATATATTTATATTTTGTAAATAAAGGCTGCTATGGCCAGTTATACCCCAAAAAACAAGTGTGGTCTCGTTCTTATAGTTAAGATGGAGGTAAATGGGTTGGGGTGTAATAAAGGGGTAGCAGTCAGTTACATAAGGTGGTGTACCTCTTATCTGCACTGATCATGAATGGACTGAGGACATCCACCAGAGGTGTATTTAGGTTTTGTGCCTCCCTAGGCCTGACCAAACTTGTGCACCCCTTAATTTAAATATGACCCACCCCTTCCTGTCAAGGCCACACACATTCTTGTTTAGGGCCTGCCCCTGCCAGTGCAGCCTCATCAGTGGTCATCGGTGCAGCATATCAGTGCCAATCAGTGCAGTATATCAGTGCCTCCTCAACAGTAGCCATCAGTGCAGCCTCATCAGTGCCTCCTCATCAGTGGCCATCAGTGCAGCCTCATCAGTGCCTCCTTGTCAGTGGCCATCAGTGCAGCCTCATCAGTGGTCATCGGTGCAGCATATCAGTGCAGCTTATCAGTGCCTCTTCATGGCCATCAGTGCAACCTCAACAGTGGCCATCATTGCAGCCTCATCAGTGCCCATAAGTGCAGCATATCTGTGCTGCCTTATCAGTGCAGCCTCATTAGTGCCCATCAGTGCAGTACATTGGTACCCATCATTGCTGCTTCATCAGTGCCCATCAGTGCCCATCAGTGCAGCATATAAGTGCCCATTAGTGCAGCATATAAGTGCCCATAAGTGCAGGGGCAAGTTGTTAAAGTGGAAGCAAGTGTAAATGAGCTGTTACTGTCAAACATGACCAAACTTGTGCACACCCTAATTTAAATATAAGCCAGCTCTCCCTGTCAAGGCCACACACACTCTTTTTTAGGACCCACCCTGCCAGTGCAGCCTCATCTGTGGCCATAAGTGCAGCATATCAGTGCCCATCAGTGCAGGATATCAGTGCTGCCTTATTAGTGCAGCCCCATCAGTGCAGCTTATCAGTGCCTCCTCATCAGTGGCCATCAGTGCAGCCTTATCAGTGGCCATCAGTGCAGCCTTATCAGTGGCCATCAGTGCAGCAGCTTGCCTTAAGCAGCAAGTTGTTAATGTGTGTTAAAGTTGAAGCAAGTGTAAACGAGCCCTTACTGTCAAGCCTGAATTATCATGAGAATATCATTTTTTTTTTTTATGATGGACATTTATTTGTATTATGGACTTTAAAGTGGTTGTATACTCATTTTTTTAACTTTTACCTACAGGAAAGCCTATAATAAAGCTTACCTGTAGGTAAAAAAAAATCTCCTAAACCTGTACGGTTTAGGAGATATTCCCCTCGGTAAGCGCCGCTGACTGCAGCGGCGCATGCGCACAAGGGGATTCTCGGCTGAAAGTCTGGCAGTGGCCGGACCCGGCCGGGGATGAAATCTCCCGCGCGTACACGCGGGAGTGACGATATCGCGGCTCCGGCCACTCACAGCACTCACATACCCGGAAGAAACGCAGAGGGAGCATGTCAGCTCCCTCGGCGTGGATCGGGCCAGTTGTCCGGGCCTTGTTCTAAGGTAAGTATTTCATAATGAGCTAGTATGCGGTACATACTAGCTCATTATGCCTTTTGCTTTGCAGGTGGTAAAAAAAAAAAAAAAGGTTTGTATTTTTTCACCTTAATGCATCCTATGCATCAAAGTGAAAAAACATCTGTCAGTGACCGGCCTCCCAGCTCCCCCGTTTTACTTACCTGAACCCTCAAACTTGTCCCACGGGGACACGCTCTCTCTCTGCCCGGGGTTCTCAGCTCTTGATTGGATAGATTGATAGCAGCGCAGCCATTGGCTCCCGCTGCTGTCAATCAAATCCAATGACGTGGGCGCAGGGGGGTGGGGCCAAGTCCTGCATGTGGACTCCGGAGCGCGCCTGCAAGGTAACCCCCCCCGGGAAAGCGCTTCTCCCAGGAGGTTATCTGATGTGGGGAGAAGCCGAGAGAGCCACCGAGGGACCCCAGAAGACGATGATCGGGGCAAAACAAGCTGCACAGTGGAGGTAAGTATATGTTTGTTTTTTTTATTTTGTTTTTTAAACCGAACCTTAATGCCGCCTACACACGACAGCAGACTAGGTCCGACGGACTTTCGAACGAACGGACTTGGCAACACACGAACGGACTAAGTCCAATCGAATGTCCGTTAGTTTTGAACGTGATGACGTAAGACGGGACTAGAAAAGGAAGTTCCATAGCCAGTAGCCAATAGCTGCCCCTGCGTCCTATTTGGTCCTTTGGACCGGCACACAGACGTACGGTTTTCCCGATAGGGGTTGAGTCCGTCGGACAGATTTGAAACACGTCAGATTTTTATAACGAAAAACCATCGGATTAGTCCGCCGGAAAGTCCGGTCGTGTGTACATTGCGGCATTAGTGTCACTTTAACCGGTTCCCGACCAGCGCACGCCAATGTACGTCGGCAGAATGGCACGGGCAGGCATATTGGCGTACAGGTACATCCAATCTTTAATGCCGCCCTGCGCTCACGTGCCGGTCGGGACCCCCGTGAGTCCGATCGCGGATCCCTTGGACTCGATCGCTGCGAGCATACCCGCGATCGTCTCACGGGACGGCTGAACGGAGAGATGCCGTTGTAAACAGCATCTCTCCGTTCTGCCTAGCAACTAGTGACGCTGATCTCTTCTCCATGTGATTGGAGCAGAGATCAGTGTTCACTAAATGAAAGCCCAGCCCCCAACAGTTAGTAACACACCCCTAGGAACACTTAACCCCTACACTGCCACCCACTGGTTAACCCCTTCATTGCCAGTGTCATTTACACAGGAATCACTGCATTTATATAGCACTGATTGCTGTATAAATGACAATGGTCCCAAAAATGTGTCAAAAATGTCCGATGTGTCCGCCATAATGTAGCAATCACAATAAAAATCGCTGATCACCACCATTACTAGTAAAAATATATATATATATATATATATATATATATTAATAAAAATGCCATAAAACTATCCCCTATTTTGTAAACGTTATAACTTTTGCGCAAACCAATCAATAATCGCCTATTGCATTTTTTTTTTTTTTTTTACCAAAAATATGTAGAAGAATACGTATCGGCCTAAAGTGAGGGGAAAAAAATGTTTTTTTTTAATATATTTTTGGGGATATTTATTATAACAAAAAGTAAAAAAGAATGCGTTTTTTTTTTTTTTTTTCAAAATCATCGCTCTATTTTTGTTTATAGCGCAAAAAATAAAAACCGCAGGGTTGATCAGACACCATCAAAAGAAAGCTCTACTTGTGGGAAAAAAAGGACGCCAATTTTGTTTGGGAGCCACGTCGCACGACCCGCGCAATTGTCAGTTAAAGCGACGCAGCGCCGAATCGCAAAAAAAAAGTGGTCTGGTCTTTGGCCAGCAAAATGGTCCGGGGGGGGGGGGGGGGCTGAAAGTGGTTAAGGACAGCTTTACCCTCATTGCAGTGTGACAGACAATCCTTCTATTTATGTTGGTGGACCACCCTAGGTTAGGCTCCCAGTTGTTTGACATTTACTTGAGAAGAATATCTCGAAAGCCGCCTGAACTGATCTGATATTTTCAACAACAAAAAAAAGATCAACACAACCGTTTGAAGAAAAGACTATCTCTTTAAAATAAAACATTTGAGGGAAATAAAACTTTTTTTTTTTTTTTGATGGAAGAAGTCATGATGCACTTTTCAGATTCATCTGTTCCATTGAGCTAAATGAGACTTTGTAGCGATGCTCGGAGATTGCATTTTGCAGCTACCACAGAGTCGTGTCAACAGGAGAGGTCAGAGAGCCGCAGTATCAGTGCCTGCAGTCAGCGCAGATAACAGCGAGGGATATCTCAATGTAGAATGAAGTATGCTTTTATCAGGCCAAGTCTGAGGTTCTATTGATCCGAGCAATCTTCAGCTATCTGGGTCGGTGACTGGAGACAAGTCTCACACTGGTCATCCCACTCTTCAAGGTTTTTACAGCAGACGGTAATTTAACTTCAAAAAACATTTTCCTCTCCTCAGCCGTTTTTCTCGGACAAAAAGAAGAAAAACGCCTTCCTGCAGACAGTGCTCGTCGGGCCGACTCTTGGAACAATTGAATAATAATTGTCTAAAAATTCCCCTTTGAAAGAGACCCGTCCATTCTCTCTCCGTCTGGTCGCATTTGAAGTTAGTTACAAGGGGGTGCGCTCGCACAGCTGGGGGGGGGCGTGATGTACGCATTGAAAGGCACTGAGATCGCATGTTTTGTCTGGCCAAATAAAAAGGACGGTGGTTGTCCAGGCAACATGCTGTTGTGAATTAGTGAATAATAATAAATGACACATTTTTTCAACAATTTTCAGAGATGGCGCGTTATGAACTGGATATTTTACACTTTGAGTTTTTTGAGAGGGCTGAAAGCTCTCACGCTGTATCTAAAAACAGGCAATCGACATCAGAAGTCCAAGTCTGCCCGACATTTTAACCGTTGGAAAGTCATCCAAATGGACAAAGAAATGCATGTTGATACATATGAACAAACTAAGCTAATTCTTATCTCAACATGCAGATGGAGTTCCAGTCAGGGCACCTAATAAAGGCATGGGTGGTGTCATGTCAGGACTGGCATCCGAAGGCCACAACCTTTGGTGCGGCTGCCAGTAGATATTCTTGCTAAGCCACCTGATAGTTACAGTGCTCAGAGTTGCTGTGAGCCGCTGTATTGCTAGCGGTATGTCCCAGAGCTCTTTCACACCATGGCTATCTTCCCAGCTGCCAGCCTGGCCCCCAACCTGACCTTTGCCTTGTTTACTGACTGCTTCACCTTGATCCCTAACTGCTAAATCTGCTGTCGCAGCCCGGGTTGGTCACCTTGTGGGGCCATCTGTATCTTCACTGCCACACATTACCAATCGTTGGCTTGTTCTTCCACTACGCTTCCGCTTCATCCTGACCTGCAACCACCTGTCACTGAGCTTTGGCTTGTTTACTGACTACCCTTCCGCTTGATCCCTACCTGTTACATCTGCTATTGGACCCTGGCCCACACTCCTTCTGGTGAGGTCATCTGTATCTGTACCACTCAGCACCAACCTTTGGCTTGTTCCTTGACTACGCTTCATCCCAACCTGAAACCATTTATTACTGACCTTTAGCTTGTTTACTGACTATGCTTCTTAATCCCTATCTTTTATATCTGCTACTCGCCCCCAGCTTGCTCATCTCTTAGCCCTTGTACACACGGTCAGAGATTCCGTCGGGATGTGTCCTATCGGACCGTTTTGTCTGATATTCCGACTGTGTGTGGTATGCATCGGACTGATTCCGTCGGGAATATCCGTCGGACCAAATTTTCCAACTTGCTGGAAATATTTTCTGACAAACTGGTCCGATAGGACATACTCCGATCATGTGTAGAGAATTCCGATCGGACAAAGTGCCACGCATGCTCAGATCAAATTCCTACACCAAAGCTATTGGCTACTAGCCTGAACATAGTCCCATCGTAACAAAATTACGTCATCACGTTCTGAAAGATCAGATTTTTCGACAACTTTGTCCGACCGTGTGTATGCAACACCAGTTTCGGACAAAATCCGACAGATTTGGTTGTCGGAATCTCCGACCGTGTGTACAAGGGCTTAGTGGGGCCATCAGTATCTTTGCTACCACTCATTACCCACCTTTGGCTTGTTCCTTGACTATGTTTTGCTTGATCTCAGCCTGCAACAGTTTATTACTGACCTTTGGCTTTTGTTTACTGACTACACTTCTGCTTAATCCCTACCTGCTATATCTGCTACTGGACCCCCGGCTCTCTAACCTCCTGGTGGAGTGATCCTGAGGACTATGAATGTATAGGAACACACAGCAAAACCCATCCTCACCATCAGGACCTCTGGTGAATACCGGTTAGTGCTTAGACCCCGGACTTTGGGTTAGCCCTTGTCATCTGGCAGAGTGATCTGCTTGTGTACTTATCCTGATGGTCAGTGGGAGCCTCTCTATTGCTATAGCTACCGGTCTCTGAGCCTGACCCCTGATCGTGACAGGTGGAGTGTAGAGTAGAGAGAGGTGAAAGGGCTGGGGTAAGGACTCCATCTAGTAGACCTCAGAATGGAACATGGAGATAAGACAGGAAGCCCCAAGGAATTAACTGGGGACTGTGGGACTTTGTAAGGACACTTACACCTCTCCTAACTCATGTTTGGTCTGACAAGTGATGGTTTGTACCAAAGTTCTACTTACTATTATTTGGGAGTAACATTACCAGAAATATAGTTTTATTGCAACGAGAGCCTTGGTGTGATGATCTACTGGAGTGAAGTGAAGCACAGCAAATTCCTGGGGTAGAGAAAGTTCTGTGCTTCTGCCAGTGCAAACCTGAGTTGTTCTTGAGTGGTTGGCGATAGAGGAAAATTAGTCCCCCTGTCTGGCGGTAAGAGAGGACCTCCTCGTGTATCATGTGTCAGGTGGCCCAGACCCCCTAGTCTCAGGGGCCTGGATGGTTGGTTGGGTTTCTGGAGCTTCTTTCTGGACAACGTGTAAAACATAGGCCTAGGTGTGTGAGTATTCCAGATGTGACGGGGGTTAAAAGAAAAGTATGGGATTCACTTTTTTGAGAATCATACTTGCCTACAGTAGGAGGATGCAGCATCTGCCCCCCCGGCTCTAAGACTGAGAACCGAGCAATCAAACACCGCCCATCGCTCAATTCTCAGTGCTTCATGAGCAGAGAGCTGGTGACTATCAGTCACCTGTTCTCTCTGCTCTGCCCCTCCCCCCATGCTCACTGGAGAGCTGGGCTATGTAAGGGGCAGGGAACAGTATTTAGGTATGGGCTGAACATCAGTGTGATGTATTGAGCCTGTGTATGTATAGGTGGGACCTAGCTGTGTGTATTGGCCACAAGGAAAGAACCTGGGAACTAGTGATGGCCGAATGGTTCGCCCGGCGGTCGTTTTGCGGCGAATTTCGGCTGTTCGCGGTCCGCCCGTTCGGCGGACTATTGGTGCCATTCACCCGGAGGACTTCCGTGTTTACTATGTAAAAGAACTTTGACCTATGATGACACATCCATCATGGGGTACAGGACAGCCAATTGAGACATTACAGCACATGGACACTTGGACATTCCCCCTAACCTATAAATACACCCGATCCGGCGGCCATTTTACATTCTTTCTTCTGTCACTATAGGGAGAGGTTGCTGTGTGGAGCAGGGAGAGATTGCAGTGACCCAAATCGCTAGCTATTTGGTCCACAAAAGTTCTTTTCAGGACTGGTATAGGTGTTAGGTGTAGTTCAGGATAGGCAGTGCTGTGCTAGTGATTGTTGCAGCAGCCTGAGTGTCTTTTGTCAGTGTAGAGAAAGGGACAGGACGGTGTGTGCTGCAGGGACAGTCAGTTTAGTCATTAGCTGTTACTATCAGGTCCACAAAAGTGCTATTTCAATTATTGTTCCAGTAGCCTCTGTTTTGTCAGTTTATATAGGGACAGGCAGGAAGCAGTGTGTGAGGCAGTGAGGGTCAGTTTAATCAGTAGCTGTTACTATTAGTTCCACAAAGGTTCTTTTCAGGACTGGTATCAGTGGTATGGTAATAGGCTTGTACACGTATAATATTCTTTCTTCCAAATATAGAAAGAATATTATACTTGACTGCTGCCCTTCTGCTGCAGTCTGCTAATCATTCACAACCCACTTGTTCCACAAAGCTCCTTATAAGGACTGGTAACTTGGTCTGTCTAGGGTGCTACAGTACATAGGGTTGAGTGAGGTACAGTCTGCCATTCTATAAGGACTGGTATCGGTCCACAATACATAGGGTTGAGGTGCACTACTGCTGACCGCTGCCCTATACTGCAGCAGTCCTTCATCGGTATAGGGACAGACGTACAGTCTGCTAATCACTCACACACAACCTACTTGGTCCACAAAAGTCCTTATAAGGACTGGTAACTTGGTCTGTCTAGGGTGCTACAGTACATAGGGTTGAGTGAGGTACAGTCTGCCATTCTATAAGGACTGGTATAGGTCCACAGTACATAGGGTTGAGGTGCACTACTGCTGACCGCTGCCCTATACTGCAGCAGTCCTTCATCGGTATAGGGACTGACGTACAGTCTGCTAATCACTCACACACAACCTACTTGGTCCACAAAGGTCCTTATAAGGACTGGTAAGGTATAGGGTACTACAGTACATAGGGTTGAGTGAGGTACAGTCTGCCATTCTATAAGGACTGGTATTGGTCCACAATACATAGGGTTGAGGTGCACTACTGCTGACCGCTGCCCTATACTGCAGCAGTCCTTCATCGGTATAGGGACTGAGAGTTTTGTCACAGGGTCATTTAAAAAATGACAGGCAGAGGAAGAGTCAGGCCCTTCCGCAGGGGTGGTAGGGGTAGGGCAGGAGCAACAGGCTTGAGCCAAAGTGGGAAGTTGCAGAAGGTGCGTTCAATTACTTTAAAGGACGCACCAGATTTGGTTGAGTGGCTCGCTCAGCCTTACTCTTCTGCACCCTCCTCATCCTCTCGATCTGCACCCTCTTCTTCACTCTCTGCTATGTGCACCCCCAAAGACACTACCACCAACAACACCACCACCACCACCACTACCACCACATACCTTCCGCTTGAGTCACAGGAATTATTTTCCGATCCATATCAAGACATTTCTGATGCGCAGCCACTCTTGGTATTGGATCGGGAAGAGGATGCAGCAACAACCGCTACTCAGCAGTCTGACGACAGTACCCAGATCAGCCCAAGGAGGAGGTTGGTCCCCGGTGTTGCTGCCTACTCCGAGATCTCTACTTATAGCGGTGGGGAAGGTGACGTTGATGATGACGTGTCTAGTGATGTCACGTGGGTGCCCACAAGAGAGGAAGAGGAGGGGAGTTCAGAGGGAGATATGGACCAGCAGATAGGGAGGAGAAGCAGGAATAACTTACATTGCACAGGAGTGACAAAGCAGACTGCAAATGTATCAGGAGCGAGTCATCGACCATGTACGGTCACATCTGGCGCTCCCAGGACACCGGCACATGGCTCCGCAGTGTGGGCTTTTTTTAACGTGTCCGCTGCTGACAATAGCGTTGCCATCTGCAATCTTTGCAGTCAACGCATTAGTAGCGGTAAGCCCAACACTCACCTAGGGACGACCGCCTTAAGAAGGCACATGAGCAGCCATCACTGAGCCGAGTGGGAGCAATGGAACACACAAAGCCACACTGCAGGCTCTCACCGTCCAGCCTCGTCTTCTACTTCTCCTTCTCCTCTCTCCTCACAATTGTCCTCCACTACACCTTCCATCACGCCAAGCTCACGTTTTTCTGCAAAAAGGCAGGCTTCCGTGGGCCTAATGTTCGAGCGTAAAAAAATGATGACGCCGGATAACCCTCTTGCCCAACGGTTGACGGCTGGCTTGTCAGAACTCATAGCCCGCCAACTACTGCCATATAAACTGGTGGACTCGGAGGCCTTTCGCAAATTTGTGGCCATTGGAACACCACAATGGAAGGTCCCAGGAAGGAAGTATTTCTCAGAGAAGGGCCTCCCAGAGCTATATGGCCATGTTCAGCGGCAAGTGAATGTATCTCTGGCACACAGTGTCGGTGCCAAGATACATCTGACCACAGACACATGGTCTAGCAAACACGGGCAGGGAAGGTATATCACTTTTACTGCCCACTGGGTGAACCTTCTGACGGCCATCAAGCATGTAACCCGTGGCACCCGTGTAGATTTGGTTTTACCGCCACGGATTGCATGCAGGGCTGACTCTTCTTCTCCTCCTCCTCCTACTCCATCCTCCTCCCTCTCCTCCTCAGCTGACTCCTCCTTTTCCGCTGCTAGCGTCTCTTCCGCTGCGCCGCCCATGCTCCCCAGAACCTATTCGACATGCCAGGTGAGACATTGCCATGCCATGCTGCGTCTGTTGTGCCTGGAAGCCAAGAGCCACACTGGCCCGGCACTCCTTTCAGCTTTGCGTTCACAGGCAGATCAGTGGCTAACACCCCTCAATTTGACAGTTGGTAAAGTGGTGTGGGACAACGGTGCCAATCTGCTTAGCCCATTGAAACAGGGCAAAATCACGCACGTGCCATGGATGGCACACGTCTTAAACTTGGTCGTGCAGTGATTCGTTGTCAAATACCCTGGGGTCCAGGACATCTTGCGCAGGCAAGGAAAATCTCGGCCCATTTCAGAAGATCTTACACGGCCGTGGCTCGCCTTGCTGACATTCAGCGGCGACACAATCTGCCGGTCAGACGTCTTATTTGCGATTGCCCGACGCGATGGAACTCAACCTTCTATATGCTTGATAGGCTTCTCCAGCAGAAACGTGCAGTTAACGTCTACCTGTATGAACTCTGCGGCAGAACAGGTTCTGGGGAGCTGGGTTTTTTTCACCACGCCAGTGGCTGCTCATGCGCGATGCATGCAGACTTCTGCACCCATTTGAGGAGATCACCAAACTGGTTAGTCACAGCCATGGCGCCATCAGTGACATGGTACCTTATGCCTTCTTTATGGAGCGTGCATTGCATCGTGTCATTGATCAAGCTGTGGAGGAGCAGGAGCGGGAAGATGAGGAAGTCGCAATGCTGGATGAATTCCCAGGGGGGGCTACTCTATCTGAGACAAGTGAACAACAGGAGTCTGAAGAGGAGTCAGAGGAGGATGGTGCCAGGGCGGATGAGGAGGAGCAAGAAGAGCATGCTTTAAACCTTTCTGGGATCCCTGTTGTGCGTGGACGGGGAGAGGAGAATGAAGAAGACGACATTATCCTGGATGATGAGCAGGAGCCAGGCCACCACACCGCTTCCAGTTTAGTGCAAATGGGGGCCTTCATGCTCCAGTGTTTTAATAGGGACCCCCGTATAAAAAGCATAAGGGTCAAGGACCAGTACTGGGTGGCAACGTACTTAGACCCCCGGTACAAACACAAAATGGCGAAAATGTTACCGCCGTCACAGAGGGCTGGCAGAATGCAGCACTTCCAGGCCTTGCTTCGAGAAATGCTGCATTCTGCTTTTGCGTGCGCTGGCAGAGGAGCAATTCCCACTCCCAGAGAAGGAGTTGCGGGTACCAATCCAACAGCGCCTGCAAGAAGAGGCCGGTTTGAAGATGTGTTGGTGACTTCGGATATGAGGTCATTCTTTCAGCCGACCCATCGACAAGGGTCATCCGGATCCAGCATCAGGGAACGCCTAGACCGTCAGGTGTCCGACTACATCGGGTTAACGGCCGATGTGGACGCTCTGAGGAGTGATGAACCCCTGGACTACTGGGTGGGCAGGCTTGACCTCTGGCCAGAGCTTGCCCAATTTGCAATCGAACTGTTGGCTTTCCCCTTGTCCAGTGTCCTGTCCGAAAGGACGTTCAGCGCAGCAGGGGGGATCGTGACCGATAAGCGTACTCGCCTAACTCACAACAGTGTTAACTACCTCACATTTCTAAAAATGAATGAGGCATGGATCTCGGAGGAATTCAACACATGTGACCAGTAGACCATGTATATGTCTATAAACAATTTTTTTAATCGAGCACAGAGACCTTCTTTCTTCATTTGGCTCACTTCCTTGTCCAAAAAAAGCACACCGTACTATATGCCCGTACCCTCCTCTTTGAAGAGGTTGAGCGGTGTCATATTTCTACTGGGGCTGCTTATTATGAGGGGCTCCCACCATCCCTGTGCTGTGCTGACATCCTCCTGGGGCTGTACCTCTGCTGTGCATATTATGAGGGGCTCCCACCATCCCTGTGCTGTGCTGACTTCCTCCTTGGGCTGTACCTCTGCTGTGCATATTTTGAGGTGCTCCCACCATCCCTGTGCTATGCTCATTATGAGGGGCTCCCACCATCCCTGTGCTGTGCTGACTTACTCCTGGGGCTGCTTATTATGAGGGGCTCCCACCATCCCTGTGCTATGCTGAAATCCTCCTGGGGCTGCTTATTATGAGGGGCTTCCACCATCCCTGTGCTATGCTGACATCCTCCTGGGGCTGCTTATTATGAGGGGCTCCCACCATCCCTGTGCTATGCTCATTATGAGGGGCTCCCACCATCCCTGTGCTATGCTGACTTCCTCCTGGGGCTGCTTACGGTGCAGGTGTCAGTGCTGTATATCACGGTGCTGATGTCAGTGCTCTCTGTCACGGTGCTTCTGTCAGTGCTGTATATCACGGTGCTGGTGTGAGTGCTTTATGTCACGCTGCTGCTGTCAGTGCTCTCTATCATGGTGCTGCTGTCAGTGCTGTATATCACGGTGCTGGTGTGAGTGCTTTATGTCACGCTGCTGATGTCAGTGCTCTCTATCATGGTGCTGCTGTCAGTGCTGTATATCACGGTGCTGGTGTGAGTGCTTTATGTCACGCTTCTGATGTCAGTACTCTCTATCATGGTGCTGATGTCAGTGCTCTCTATCATGGTGCTGCTGTCAGTGCTGTATATCACGGTGCTGGTGTCATTGCTGTATGTCACGCTGCTGATGTCAGTGCTCTCTATCACGGTGCTGGTGTCAGATGACTCTATCACGGTGCAGGTGTCATTGCTGTATGTCACGCTGCTGGTGATCATCTCCTGCACCCTCTTCTTTGCCTACCCTGGTCCCTGACCTTCCCTCTCCTCCATTGCCTTCATGCGCTCCACAGTCCTGAATTGTCACAACAATTTCCCATATAAAAAAAGAATGCTTGTAGTTGTCGATCCCAGATTCACCTCATACATGTGTTATGTCATTGGCCATGTGGTGGGACTATGTTTGCACAGCTATTAATTATTTTGTGGCTGCAAATTTGACCTGTAGGTTTGCGAAGTTCGCCTCCCATTGAAGTCAATGGGGCCCGCCGCGAACGTTCCGGTTCGCGAACTATCGGCCGCGTTCGCGGTCCGCGTTCGCGAAACGTCCCGTCGGAAGTTCGTCCATCACTACTGGGAACCCACCTAACAAGTGTTGCCAGACAGCCCAGGTATTGGCCGTATCTCAGGGCAAAACCATCATGTACGACTATTAATTTCTAGCACCCTTGATAAATACAAAAAAATATTTAATAGTGCGCTTAAACCTAACTATAAATGATAAATGATGAGTATCGTACAACAATATAATAATAAAATAATCCAAAATTACTCCATAAACAATTACTAATAGTCCTTCATCTGCGAAAAAAATATTCCAAATATACACACAATATTAATGAAGATACGATAAAAAATATGTAGAGAAAGTTCCAACAGAAATGAACCGCCACCTGGAGGAAAAGTTCCTATTCACCTTCAGAGAATGAGAAATCAAAAACCCTTGAGAAAGTCACGTGACCTGTGACGCAACGCATCGGGAGGAGCCAGTAACGTCACCTTCGGTGTTTCACTGCACCGGACATGCAGTGAGGAGGAAAGCTGCGTGCACCACTGATCGTATAATGAGCGTTTTTTGAACCAGACCAGATGCGAGTGAATAGTCTACACCTAATCAGGGGGTTTATAATTATACAGCAATCTTGTGCAATAATGTCTTTTTATTTTTGAGAGCAATTTTTTGAAATCTTCATTTTGGCAGAAAAAAACAGACCATTTGAACTATGGCAAATCCATAAAGCTCGTCAGAGTGAGGATCCATGATCTGGAGATTGTTATTTGACTCCATATTTCTTACGACCAGACTTTCCGGCAGACTAGGTCCGACGGTTTTCCCGACGGACTTCCGGCAGAGTTCCGATGGACTTTCCGAACAAATGGACTTCGCCACACACGAACAGACTAAGGCCGCGTACACACGGGCGGATTGTCTGCCCAACTAAGTTCGTCAGACAATCCGACAGACAGTCCGTTCAAAATTTGCATGAACGGACTTGACCACACACGATGAGCAGACAGTCCGCTGAAAGCGTGCGTGATGACGTGTACAGCACGTACGACGGGACTAGAAAAACAACGTCCTATACACTGCAATGCAACCTTCCGCCGTGTAAATCCTTTCTGAGCATGCGCCATACTTAGTCCGTCCAACTTGCCTACACACGAGCGGACTGTCCGCTGAAACCAAGTTTGGACGGACAAAACCAAGTTTGAACGGACTGTCTTACGGAAATTCCGTAAGACTTTGTTCGTCAGATTGTCTGCTGAAAAAGTCCGCTGAAGCCCACACACGAGCGGATTGTCCGCTGAAACACGGTTCAGCGGACTAAGTTGGACAGACAATCCGCCCGTGTGTACGCGGCCTGAGCCCCTGTACACACGATCGGAGATTCCGACAACCAAATCCGTCGGATTTTGTCCGACGGATCTTGTCCGAAACTGTTGCATACACACGGTCGGACAAAGTTGTCGGAAAATCCGATCTTTCAGAACGTGATGACGTTATTTCGTTACGATAGGACTACGTTCAGGCTAGTAGCCAATAGCTTTGATGTAGGAATTTGATCTGAGCATGCGTGGCACTTTGTCCGATCGGAATTATCTACACATGATCAGAGTATGCCCGATCGGAGCAGTTTGTCAGAAAATATTTCCAGCAAGTTGGAAAATTTGGTCCGATAGATATTCCAACGGAAACAGTCCGATGCAGACCATACACAGTCGGAATATCCAACAAACCGCTCCGATCGGATACATTCCGACGGAATCTCCGACTGTGTGTACAAGGGCTAAGTCCGTTCGAAAGTCCGTTTGTTTTGAACATGATGACGTAGTCGGGACTAAACAAGGAAGTTCAATAGCCAGTAACCAATAGCTGCCCTTGCTTCATATTTGGTCCGTCGGACGGGAGTTGAGTCCGTCGGACAGATTTGAAACATGTTCTACTTCTAGGTCCGTTGGATATTTTTAACAAAAAAGGATCGGATTAGCCCACACACGATCGGATTGTCCGACGGACTGATTCCGTCGGACCTAGTCTCCCGGAAAGTCCGGTCGTGTGTACGCGGCATAATGGTATCTTCATTAATGTTGTGTGTATATTTGGAATTATTTTTTCACAGATGAAGGAGTATTAGTAATTGTTTATGGAGTAATTTTGGATTATTTTACTATTATATTGTTGGGCGATACTCATCATTTGTACCCTGTTTCCCCTGAAAATAAGACCTAGCATGATTGTCGTTGATGGCTGCAATATAAGCCCTACCCCCCAAAATAAGCCCTAGTTAAAGTCCTTGTAGGTCTTATTTTCAGGGTAGGACTTATTTTGGGGGGAAACAGGGTAAGACTTATTTGGGGGGTAGGGCTTATATTGCAGCCATCACCGACAATCACGCTAGGTCTTATTTTTGGGTAAACGGGATAGTTAGGTTTAAGCGTACCATTATATATATATTTTTTGTATTATTTTGTATGTGGCAACAAAGCACTTTTAAATAGCTATTTAACCACCTCGCGCCCGCCCTATAGCCGAATGGCGGCGGTAGAGCAGGCGCTTTCGTTCGGGTGGCCATCCCTGGACGTCCTAATGTTTACTTCCGCAATGCGCGCCGCCGCGCATCGGGGAAGTTCTGTGTTTGCCGTGTCCCCCGGGGACAGGCAAACACAGATCGCTGTACACGGCCAATCACAGCGGCCGTTTACAGCACGATCCGCGTGTCCAATGGGAGATGATCTCATATGTAAACATATGAGATCATCTCTCAGCGCCGCTCTCCCTCCTCACACAAACAGCGTGTGAGAGGGGAGAGATGAACGGCTGCAGCGGCCGTCAGTGTAAAAAAAAAAAAGTAAAAAAAAGTGCCATCCTGCCCCAGTGCCATCCTGCCCCAGTGCCACCTGCCTCCAGTGCCACCTGTTGTCAGTGCCATTTGTCCCCAATGCCATCTGTCATCAGTGTCACGTATAAGTGCCATCTGTCATCAGTGCCACGTGTCATCAGTGCCACATAGTGACATCTGTCATCAGTGCCACGTATCAGTGCCATTTGTCATCAGTGCCACCTGTCAGTGTCACGTGCCATCTGTCATCAGTGTCACGTGTCATCGGTGGCACATATTAGTGCCATCTGTCATCGGTGGCACGTATTAGTGCCACGTATTAGTGCCATCTGTCATCAGTGCCATGTATTAGTGCCATGTGTCTTCAGTGCCACGTATTAGTGCCACGTGTCATCAGTGCCACGTATAAGTGGCACGTGTCATCAGTGCCACATATTAGTACCATCTGTCATCAGTGCCACATGTTAGTGCCATCTGTCATCAGTGCCACGTGTCATCAGTGCCACGTATAAGTGTCATCATTGCCACGTATCAGTGCCATCTGTCATCAGTGTCACGTGTCATTGTCCTGGTGCTTCAAAAGTGTAATAGGTAGTCAACAAGTTAGATGTGTAATTTATGCTCCTAGAACACGTGATGGCGCTCCCTGCATGTTGGGCCTCTCTATGTGGCCAGGCTGTGAAAAAGTCCCACACATGTGGTATTGTAGTACTCAGGAGGAGTAGCGGAATTTTTTGGGGGGTGTCATTTGTGGTATACACATGCCACGTGAGAGAAATAACCTATTACAATGACAATTTTGTGGAGAAAAAAAAAATGAAAAATCTTAATTTTGCAAAGAATTGTGGTAAAAAAATGACAACATCAAAAAGCTCACCATGCCTCTTACTAAATACCTTGGAATGTCTACTTTCCAAAAAGGGGTCATTTGGGGGGTATTTGTACTTTCCTGACTTGTTCGGGTCACAAGAAGCGAGATAGGCCACCAGTGCATCAGATGTGATCAATTTTGTGCGATTCGCACCACACCTTGTGGACTCTCTAACTTTCACAAAGACCAAATAATATCCAATAATTTGGGTTATTTTTACCAAAGATATGTAGCAGTATAAATTGTGGCCAAAATTTATGAAAAATAATTAATAATTTGCATAATTCTGTCACAGAAACAAAGAAATATGCGTTTTTTTTCAAAATTTTCGGTCTTTTTTCATTTATAGCGCAAAAAATAAAAACCCCAGAGGTGATCAAATACCACCAAAAGAAAGTTCTATTTGTGGGAAAAAAAGAACAAAAAATTCATTTGGGTACAGTGTTGCATGACTGAGTAATTGTCATTCAAAGTGTGAGAGCACCGAAAGCTGAAAATTGGTCTGGGCAGGAAGGGTGTTTAAGTGCCCAGTAGGCAAGTGGTTAATAGTGCTCTGTTGCCACATACAAAATAATACAAAAAATATATATAATAGTGCGCAGCTGAACCCGTTTTTTCCACATTAGTTATTATGTCCATATCAGCGCTTTAGAAACCTTTTTGTTATTAACCCTTGATAAATACGTCTCCGCTGCAGCCTGAGGTTGGGCTCGGCCAGGCATTCCATTCAGTTTGACCATCCACAGAACATGTAAAATTCGGATTGAACGTCAGTTCATGCTGTGCCCAAAGTTCATCAAAAAGTGCACCAGGTGATTATAACCCTCCTTCTCAGAATCAGTTTGCACAGGACATGGTGATACGAACAGCTATTTCTTCAGAGCAACAGAAGGTAGGGATCTGCTACAAAGTTTTTTGTTTTTTTTATAACCCCCTGCAATTAACAGAGATCACCCAGAGGGGGGGAGGGTTTTCTTTTTATTTTTGCTCAACAAAAGTGGACTTACTCTTGACTATGGTATAAACCATGTCTTGTTACCTGCTGTGCCAATAAAACCACCCCCTTCTAATCTAATGACCACACCACACATAACTGGGGTAAATTGGCTGTAGCAGCAGTTTTATTAACCAAATATATAAATAACCAATAATTAACATATCAATAACCTTTTAAACATAACATAGGGTTTATTAACGATAATGGAGCCCAAGGTCCCAATAGGCAAAAAAAAAAAAAAAACAGAACCGTACCTGGTGGTCACTTCTCAGGCCTCCAGTCACGAACTACCAACTCGGAGACAACTAGCAGGTACCCGTACCCACAGGGAGCCGTATCTCAGACGGGTCTCTACACCATACCTTTTAAGTGCCCAAAAAGGACCTTGCATAGGGTTGCCACCTGTCCAGGATTCACAGTTCGGGTTTGGAATCATTCGTCCAGGTTTCAGACTGTCTGAAACCCGGACACATTATTTAGACTGGACTATGGCTTCCCAGCAGCCTCAGATCCATCTGGATAAGAGGTACTGACTGCCAAGTGATCTCACCATCCATCTATCCATCTGTCTGTGACTGAAGTCTCCCCCTTCTCTCTCTTGCCTCTGAGTGAGTACCCCTTTACATCAGAGGCCGCAGTGTTCCCCCTTACATCAGAGTCCTCTCCGTACATCAGAGTTCTCAGTGTTTCCCCTTAAATGAGGGTTCTCAGAGCATCCCTTATGTTAGAGTCACCAGAGTTCTCCCTTATGTCAGAATCTGCAGAGTGCCCCCTTACAGTGAAAGGGAACTCTGCAAGTTCAGATGTAAAAGGGGAACTCTGTGGACTCTGATGTAAAGGGGAACTCTGTGGGCTCTGATGTAAAGGGGAACTCTGTGGACTCTGATGTAAAGGGGGACTCTTGTTATTAACTTCATATGATTAGAAATGTTATTTAGTAGCAAAATATATGTATAGTTTATACTATAAAAAAATTGCTGTGCACCGTTAAAGTTTTCGGGTTTGACTTGAAGAAAAGGTGGCAACCCTAACCTTGCACCCTGCCATATGCACCACTTTTCCTTGGGGTCGCACCAGACCCCCCCCCCCCCCCCCAAACCAACAGAAAAATGACCACAACATGTAGGGCGGGAGGGTGGGAAGCTGTTCCTCTCTCTTTCCTCTGCTGACCGATGCCGTCCCTTTTCCTCGTCCTACGTCACTTGGCCCTCCAGGGCTCCGCCCACCTAAACACCCACTACACTCCCCTACTTCCTTAACCCGAGGTACCTAAAGCCCCATTAACCCCTGTCATGAAGGCCCTCCATTATGGCTTTGGGGTTGTACTCCGGGCCTCGCTTTAAAGTTTGCATATAATATAACACGGCACTTCAAAAATTCATAAAAGTACGCAGGATCGTTAGAAATGCACAGAAATCCTTATATTATTCATCCTGCAATATAAGAAGTCAGGACGGGGAGCGATGGGGAAATATGATTAGTTGGCAGACAATGGCGGTCCCGTTCCCATTCAGTCACATCATCTCCCTCCTCTCTTGTCTGGGTATTTCCAGCCATCAATACATCATGTTCACCACGCCTGTGATCCCCTCCTTATGGCGGCTGTTTTATTTGCAAATCTTTCCGCTGTGATAAATGTTATTGTCATTCCATAATCCGGTCTAATAAAGCTGGGAAAATATATATATGACAGCAGTTTACATTGTGCCCTTTGCTTTGTCTCTCCGTGGATTTGCATTTCCATGAATTTTAAGCAGCCAAATTTATTTTTGTTCAGAGAGCAAAGGGATGGCTGACTTCTGATTTGTTACGTGGGCTTAATCTGGAGAGAGGAAATCCGAGGGAACGAAGGGTTAATTTTGGGGCTTAGAGCTTGTCTGTGATAATCCCTAAATTAAAGGGAAATTCCATTTCAGACTAAACGCACATGTCACAACCCCTGCTGTGTAATCTTCTCAAAGCTGAGTTCCAGGTATGGATATTGTTACATTGTTCCAGCTTGGAACAACTATGTGTAACATCCACTAGTTAGGGAGGTGCTAGAGTGAGGGTTTTCTGGCAGAGTAGGAGAATTTAGGCAGGCCTAGCTGGTGGCTCGGCCTGTTTGTTTTCATTCTGGGCTGGGAGTGGTTCGGGGCAGGACTGGGTGACTCACAGGCAGTATCACTGTCCCCTCCCTCTTCTTTCTAGAAGGTGCTAGAAGGAGAGGAGAGGTGGGGTATTCTAAGGAGCCTTGACCAATCCCCAACTTGGATTGGCAAGGGGCAGGCCTTCTTAAATAGCCGGGCCCAGCTGGGGAGGAGTTGTTGGGCGGAAGAGCTGAGAGTGAAAGAGTTCGGAGGCTGTTGGGGCCCCACGGGGAGCTCCCCAGTCTGGGGGGGGGGTGACCCTGGGCTGGGGTTTGGGTGCATCCAGGAGGAGTGACGAGATCCTGGAAGGAGAGGCACACGAGTGAGCGAGTAGAGGACAGTGGGAGAGAACACTTCTAAGAGACTCCAAGGAGTACAACCAGGGCCGGTGCTACCACTAGGCAAACTAGGCAGCCGCCTAGGGCGCACTGCTGCCTAGGGCGCCCAGCCACTGGCATTCCTACTCTCTTCTCTCTGCAGAAAGTCTCAGCATCAGTAGGCAGCTGCCGCTCCATTCGCACATAGTGTCCAAGGCGCAGCGGTGGAGGAGGATTGTGTCTGTGTCCTGACTCCTGTATGAATGGGCATTGATGGGCACTGGTAGGCTGCATTGATGGGCGCTGGTAGGCTGCATTGATGGGCGCTGGTAGGCTGCATTGATTGGCACTGGTAGGCTGCATTGTTGGGCGCTGGTAGGCTGCATTGTTGGGTGCTGGTAGGCTGCATTGATCGGCACTGGGAGGCTGCATTTGTTGGGCGCTGGAGAGGATGCATTGATGGGTGCTGGCAGACTGCATTGATGGGCACTGGTGAGGCTGCATTTCATGGGCGCTTCATTAAAAAGGTGAGGTATACATGGGCAGGGCAAAGGGGGTGGAGTCAGGGGTGGAGCCGGGGGGGTAGCAAAATGAGGTTTCGCCTAGGGTGTAAAAAATCCTGGCGCCAGCCCTGAGTACAACTGGTTGCAGCTGGGAGGGCTGATGAGTGGAGCACAGTCGTGAGGACTGGGGAGGCACTCCTGAGAGAACTGGGAGATTGCAGTTTGAGAAATGGGTATAGAACCAGAAGAGAGGACTGTGGGAAGGGCAGTGGAGAGAGGTTATTGCTGCCAGGCTGGCTGGTAAGACCTGAAGAGAGCTATCTGGGATTGGTAGCTGAATAGAGGACAGTTAGCACCCTTTTCTACACCACAGGGGCCAAAGGTCCCTGCCCGCAAAAGGCAGTTCATTGAGGCCTGGCTGAAGCAGTGTCAGGCTTACCCATTCGGTGCTAGCTAGTCTGGAGGAGTAGCAGTCTGTAGCAAGCAAAGTGCTAAAGGAGAAGCAGTGTGCAGCACGTGTTTGTGCTGGAGAGAAGATTGGAGTGTATATAGAAGTCCCGAGCAAGTTTGCACTGAACATTCCTGGGTATCCCATAATTCCCAATTTCCCATCCAATAATCCTCTCAATAAAAAAACAAAGCTATGGACTATGTTCTATGTCTCTGAGTGCAGGAGAGATGGATGTCTGGCTGGGCAGGGTGACAGGTGAATAGGGATGAGCCCGATGTTCAAGTCAAACATCGGGTGTTCGTCTGTTTGCCGGATAGCGAACAATTTGGGGTGTTTGCGGCAAATTCGAAAAGCCGCGGAACACCCTTTAAAAGTCTATGGGAGAAATCAAAAGTGCTCATTTTAAAGGCTTATATGCATGGTATTGTCATAAAAAGTGTTTGGGAACCCGGGTCCTGCCCCAGGGGACATGGATCAATGCAAAAAAAAAAAGTTTTAAAAACTGCAGTTTTTTTGGGACCAGTGATTTTAATAATGCTTAAAGTGAAACAATAAAAGTTAAATATTCCTTTAAAATTCGTACCCGGGGGGGTGTCTATAGTATGCCTGTAAAGTGGCGCATGTTTCCCGGGTTTAGAACAGTCCAAAAGCAAAATTACATTTGTAAAGGAAAAAAAAATCATTTAAAACTACTTACGGCTATAATATATAGTCGGTCCCAGCAATACACATAAAAGTCATTGAAAAAAATGGCATGGGATTCCCCCACAGTCCATTACCAGTCCCTTTGGGTCTGGTATGAATATTAAGGGAAACCCCAAACCAAAATAAAAAACAAAAAAATTGTGTGGGGTCTGTCACGGTCCCTACCGTGCCAAGAAGACAGCCAGTTGGAGTGGCATCCCAGGTGGCTCTGGCTGGTCTTGAACTCATGGCCTTCCATTTAGTGCTCCTGTTTCTGTACCTCTGAGCCACACCTCAGTTTCTTTCAGCCTGCTTTCCAATCATGCCTAGTTCAGCATGTAGCACTGAGAGCAATACTCTGATTGCACCTGTCACTCTTGGATAGGGATGAGCTTGATGTTTGAGTCGAACGCACGTTCGACTCGAACACCGGCTGTTCGCCCGTTTGGCAAAGCCAGAACTCTGTGGGCCGTTTGTGCCAAATTCACGTGGCGCTTGCGGCCCACAGTGCACTGCATCGCAGTGCATTGCTGGCTCATGATTGGCCAAGCATGCACTGTGACCCCGCATGCTTGGCCAATCACAGCGCCGGCAGCGAGTAAAGTCATGATTGGCCACAGGCAGGATGCCTGTGGCCAATTATAGCTCAGGCTGTGTAGTACACGCCCCATACTATATAAGGCCACCAGCGCGGCAGCCTTGTGTAGTGTTTTGGCTTCTGCAGGAGTTAGTGGATGTTGCCTGTGTGCCTTCACCGCACAATACATCTGTATCTACCCTTCATTGCTGTTCTGAGTGTTCTCTAATTGAGCCATCTGCCATCTGCAGGAGTTAGTGGGTGTTGTCTGTGTGCCTTCACCACAGAATACACCTGTATCTACCCTTTGTTGCTGTTCTCTAATTGAGCCATCTGCCATCTGCAGGAGTTAGTGGGTGACTGGGTGTTGTCTGTGTGCCTTCACCACAGAATACACCTGTATCTACCCTTTGTTGCTGTTCTCTAATTGAGCCATCTGCCATCTGCAGGAGTTAGTGGGTGACTGGGTGTTGTCTGTGTGCCTGCACCGCAGAATACACCTGTATCTACCCTTTATTGCTGGTGTTCTATAATAAAGGCATCTGCAGGAGTTAGTGGGTGTTGTGTGCCTCCAGCACAGCACAGTATACACCTGTATCTACCCTTTATTGCTGGTGTTCACCGACGTTGTTGTAGAACACTTGTAGGATACCTGGATCTCTCAGCCTGCTTGGCGATATCCACAAGGCCGGATTCTTTCGGTAACTTCAGCCCTTCCAGGCTCTTGTTAAGAAAACCAACCCATACGTGGTGTTCTTCTAAGGAGTCCTCCCCTGGAATGCTCGAAGTACACTGGGTCTCTCCCGAACCGGAGACGGCACCCAACCACCTCAGAATCCTCCTTTAGTTTCCTTGCCTTGGGCTAGCCAGCCCTGAGGCATCAAAGTCGGGTGGATCCACACCCCAGGCCTTAGCCTTCCTGGGGGCTGGTCAGGAGGACCAGGACCAAGGAGTCAGCACATCATACTGGACCGGAAACCCCAAACCACGTGACGTCCGTATCTTAAATACCCTCTCCCAGAGGGCACAGCGAGAGGGCCACTCCCACTGACCTGACTCCAAAAGAGAGTAACTTAAGTGCCTGACCAGACCCTAGTTCCCCACACGCCACAAGAGACAGTGCCCCCTGTGGCCAGGCTGAATATCTCACAGCCCTGTCAGACTGACAGAGAAGTCCAATTTGGCAAATAGACCCAACCAAACTGTAGTTTAGGTAAAGTTTAACTTTGAAAAAACACATAGCGCGTGCTCTTCAGGAGCCCGCCGCTACATTAGCTACACGAGTATGGGCATGCACCAATGCGTGCAGATGCTCAATCCTGGAAATGGTGCCAAGCTGTTGCTGGATGTTCTTCATCTCCCCTTCAGCTGATCTGTGTTCCTGTTCCTGCTGCTGACTGAATTTTGATTGCTGACCCAGCTAGTTCCTGACCTTGCTCTGTGAAACCCGGATCCTGACCTCGGCTTTCCTTTGACTATGCTCTGCCTACTTTCATGGTACTGACCTCAGACTACTACTTGACTTTGCTCTCTCCTGCCTAACCACTTATGACCCTGACTTGTTTTGACCATGACTCTCACCCTGCTAGTTACCTGCATCTGCTTCTGAATGTACTCCTGTTCAGGTTTTCACACCGTGTTCCCAAAGTTCTTCTCTCGGGTGCCCTCCTTGCGATCTGCCAACCACAATCCATACCTGACAGTTGGATGGGGGAGGTAAGAACATGATGCTTACTCCGCCTCTGCTTGTGGTACAATTAAACTACTTGCTTGGCTTACAATGGGCAATGTACAGATTCATTTCAACGCATTGCTCTATATGTGGGTGGTTTTCCACCTGAGGACATCTCTTGAATCTCCCATGGGATACTATGGAACACCTTTTATGCAGCTGCATTGGTAAGCGGCCTCACCCCTGGAAATCAGTACATATACACTACATTACCAAAATTATTGGGACACCTGTCTTTACACGCACATGAACTTTAATGGCATCCCAGTCTTGGTCCGTAGGGTTCAATATTGAGTTGGCTCCGCCCTTTGCAGCTATAACAGCTTCACCTCTTTCTGGGAAGGCCGTCCACAAGGTTTAGGAGGGTGTCTATGGGAATGTTCGACCATTCTTCCAGAAGAGCATTTGTGAGGTCAGTCACTGATGTTGGACGAGAAGGCCTGGCTCGCAGTCTCCGATCGAATTTATCCCAAAGGTGTTCTATTGGGTTGAGGTCAGGACTCTGTGGAGGCTAGTCAAGTTCCTCCACCCCAAACCCGCTCATCCATAAATCTCTAGGATTTTACAAGCACTTTTACTCAGTTCCACTGGCACTGAGGAATCCTGACAGGCAGGGAGGGAGATGGGGAGAGAAGATAGCACATGAAAAGCCCTACCCAGAAAATAAGCCCGACTGGGTCATTTGTCGCTAAAATTAATATAAGACCCAGGCTTATTTTCAGGGAAGCACAGTATAACCAGTGATGGCCCATCCATTAAGGGTCCCCCCTCTCTCCTCGTCACCTCCTATATGCAATGGATAGATTTATCCATGGCATAAATCTATCCATGGCTGCCGCGGCCACACCCTATTCTTGCGTCCGGCACCTTTTTAGGACACCGGCTGCATGAATTACTGCGGCCAGGTTTTTTTTTGAAGCACCTGATTAAAGCCGGAGGTTCTAATAGGGTCAGCTTAGGTCGCAGAGAATGCATCCGGAGCCCGCCCAGGTGTATTACAACACTGAATGAATATTTGCCGTTGAAACACTGATTCTCAATCCGGCCAATCAGAAGGTGGTGTGAAACCCATTTTCCGATTGGCTGAAAAGGGAAGACTCCCGATTTGCTGGCGAGGAGGAGGGAGGAAATGGAAGCTGCTGTCCCCGTGATGTCCAGAAGAATGGGAGGCTGCCGCCGCCGAGCAGGCCAAGCCACCGGTGATGCGGTACCTCCTGACCGTCCAACGTGGGCGGGGGGTTGGCATACTGTTTGATGCCTCCACCCCCCCCCCCCCCCCCCAAAAACAACATTTCCACCAGCCACCACTGGGTACAACCAGACTCTATTCTGGTACAGAGCCACCTAGTGGCAAAGTAGCTATCTGCACAGGTAGGCCAACAGGTTGTAATAATTAATCTTTGTTTTCACGTTCTTCTGGGGGGATTCTCACGATACATAAAAAATAAATCACGACTCGCCCAATCTTACATTTTTAGTTGCTCTTTTTTCTGTCAAAGTTTTAGTCCTTTTTAATGACTGTTCTGACTGCAGACAAATCCATTACATAAACATTTCCTGTCCTCAGAATATCAGAATTAACAGCTTTTCAGCTTACTGGATTTTCCTTTCTTTCAATGGTTTAACAGATTTTCCTTATTAAAAAAAAAAAAAAACTGCCCGTCTACTATCATTCGGTGCCCAGACACTCATTATCTCCGGAATGCAGCAACCTTCCTGGTTTCAGCTAAAAACAGATCTTTGCATCTATGGCCAGCAATGCATAATAAAGACACCAGTCACTAAAGTCTATGGAAAGCCAAAACTTGGTTTCTTAGTTGTGGGTACAATTGGAAGTGTTTATTACTCGTGTCAGGTTTTTCGATTTTGTTCTTGACTTCAGAGAGATTTCTGTTCACTTTCTGTCCCGGAGACATGGCAGGAAGTAAGGGAAAATCTCTCTGAAAGGGATATCCCCTCCTCAACAGTGGCTGGGAAGATTTCCCGTTACCTCTTCTTCTTCTTCTTCTTCTTCTTCCTCTTCTTCTTCTTCTTCTTCTTCTGGGGACAACTGGAACGATTTTACATTTTGCAGAACCTGCTTGCCACTTACTACCTCCACCTCCAGAACTTCTACCTCTTATTTTAGACCTGCCTGAATATATTTTTATAATTATGGGGATTGTCTAATTTTATTGGCAGCGATGGCAATCAGAGTCACATAGCCGTTGGAAGGAACATGGATCAGGAAGTCTCCTTTGTGACTCGGATCCTGTAGATGGGTTATCTGGGTAGTGACAAGGTGGATGAATGTCTTTCTGTCCCCAAGCCCCTTTTTTAATCATACCCATAACAGTCCTTATTACTATATACTGCATGTAGATGTTCTTCTAAGAACATAAAGGAGGAACCAGGATCTTCTCATTTTTATTATCAATGGTGTCTCAATCTTTGGTGATTTGATTCAGTTAGTGGCTATTATAGAGGACTCTGGGGTTTGGCCCACTTCTTTCTTATTGCCTCCTGGATTTTGAACTCTCCTTTTGGCCCTACATCCATTTACTGTCCACAGCTTTCCACCTCCACAACATCGCCAACATACGCCCCTTCCTAAATAATGACACCACAAAGCTTCTAATCCACTTCCTGGTCATCTCCTCTCTTGACTACTGCAACTCCCTCCTCATTGGCTTCCCCTTACATAGGCTATCCCCCCCTTCAGTCCATAACGAATGCTGCTGCCACCTTACAAACAGCTTAACGTATGCTACCCCTCTCTGCCAATCCCTCCACTGGCCTCCATTCAGTGTCTACCACCCCTCTCTGCCAATATCTCCTATGGCTTCCACTCAGTGTCCTCCACCCCTCTCTATCAATCCCTCCAATGGCCTCCACTCAGTGTCCTCCACCCCTCTCTGCGAATCCCTCTTATGGCCTCCATTCAGTGTTGTCCACCCCTCTCTGCCAATCCCTCTAATGGCCTCCACTCAGTGTCCTCCACCCCTCTCTGCCAATATCTCCTATGGCTTCCACTCAGTGTCCTCCACCCCTCTCTATCAATCCCTCCAATGGCCTCCACTCAGTGTCCTCCACCCCTCTCTGTGAATCCCTCTTATGGCCTCCATTCAGTGTTGTCCACCCCTCTCTGCCAATCCCTCTAATGGCCTCCACTCAGTGTCCTCCACCCCTCTCTGCCAATCTCCTATGGCTTCCACTCAGTGTCCTCCACCCCTCTCTGCCAATCCCTCCTATGGCCTCCATTCAGTGTCCTCCACCCCTCTCTGCCAATCTCTCCACTGGCCTGCACTCAGTGTCCTCCACCCCTCTCTGCCAATCCCTCCTATGGCCTCCCTTCAGAGTCCCCCACCCCTCTCTGCCAATCCCTCCTATGGCCTCCATTCAGTGTCGTCCACCTCTCTGCCAATCCCTTCAATGGCCTCCACTCAGTGTCCTCCACCCCTCCGTGCCAATCCCTCCAATGGCCTTCATTCAGTGTCATCCACCCCTCCGTGCCAATCCCTCCAATGGCCTTCATTCATTGTCCTCCACCCCTCTCTGACAATCCCTCCAATGGCCTTCATTCAGTGTCATCCACCCCTCTCTGACAATCTCTCCTATGGCTTCCACTCAGTGTCCTCCACCCCTCTCTGCAAATCCCTCTTATGGCCTCCATTCAGTGTTGTCCACCCCTCTCTGCCAATCCCTCTAATGGCCTCCACTCAGTGTCCTCTACCCCTCTCTGCCAATCCCTCCAATGGCGTTCATTAAGTGTCCTCCACCCCTCTCTACCAATCCCTCCAATGGCCTCCACTCAGTGTCCTCCACCCCTCTCTGCGAATCCCTCTTATGGCCTCCATTCAGTGTTGTCCACCCCTCTCTGCCAATCCCTCTAATGGCCTCCACTCAGTGTCCTCTACCCCTCTCTGCCAATCTCTCCAATGGCCTTCATTTAGTGTCCTCCACCCCTCTCTGCCAATCTCTCCACTGGCCTCCAAATTCGATCCAACCAGATCATAAATAGACCGATGATCCCCAATAGACAAAGTCCAACTGACTCAAAGAACCTCCATGAAAGGATAATGAAGGAATGAATGGCGCCAAACGGACCCCCAGCGTTTTCCTTTTATATCCCCATGTGGGCCATTATTGTCGTCGCCGTACAGCACAGCAGCAATGCCGCCGCGTGCACCATGGACGTAGGGACGTGATGCGTCATGCGATGGCATGATGCACACACGTAATACGTTACGCGGAGAAAGATACCGCCGGTCACAGGGCGATAGCAATGCTAGACTGCTTGACATGGCAGCAAATGCTTCGCAGCAGATCTACACTCAATGAATGTGAACACAATGACGTCACCCGCAAGAAAGCGGGAAGACGTCATATACAGCATAATGGGATGGACACGGTCCGCTGGACGTACAATAGGGAATAGGTGTAAAGTAAGAATGAGCCGAACACCCCCCTGTTCGGTTCGCACCAGAACCTGCGAACAGACCTAAACTTTGTGTGAACTTTAGAACCCTATTAAAGTCTATGGGACTCGAACGTTCACAATCTAAAGTGCTAATTTTAAAGGCTAATATGCAAGTTACTGTCCTAAAAAGTGTTTGGGGACCCGGGTCCTGCCCCAGGGGACATGGATCAATGCAAAAAAAGTTTTAAAAACTTCAGTTTTTTCGAAAGCAGTGATTTTAATAATGATTAAAGTGAAACAATAAAAGTGTAATATTCCTTTAAATTTCGTAGGGGGGGGGTTGTCTATAGTATGCCTGTGAAGGGGTGCATGTTTCCCGTGCTTAGAACTGTCCCTGCAGAACGTGTCATTTCTGCAGGAAAAAAAGTAATTTAAAATCACTCGCAGCTATAATGAATTGTCGGCTCCTCGTAATACAGAGAACACTCATTGAAAGTCATTGATAAAAAAAAAAAAAAGCGTAGGGTTCCCCCAAATTCAATTACCAGGCCCTTCAGGTCTGGTATGGATAGTAAGGGGAACCCTGTGTCAAATTGAAAAAAAAATGACGTGGGGTTCCCCCAAAATATCCATACCAAACCCTTCAGCTCTGGTATGGATTTTAAGGTGAACTCCACACCAAATAAAAAAAAAATGGTGTGGAGGTCCCCCTAAAAATACATACCAGACCCTTTATCCGAGCATGCAACCGTTCCAGGCCACATGCCCTCAACATTGGGAGGATGCTTTGGGGTCCCCCCCAAAGCACCTTGTCCCCATGTTGATGTGGAGAAGGGCCTCATCCCCACAACCCTGGCCGGTGGTTGTGGTGGTCTGCGGGCTTATCAGAATCTGGAAGCCCCCTTTAACAAGGGGGCCCCAGATCCCGGCCTCCCTGTTTGAAATGGTAAGGGGGTACAAAAGTCCATACCAGACCCTTATCCGAGCACGCAACCTGGTAGGCCGCTCTCTCCCCCCCCCTGAACCATACCAGGCCACATGCCCTCAACATTGGGAGGGTGCTTTGGGGTAGCCCCCCAAAAGCACCTTGTCTCCATGTTGATGGGGACAAGGGCCTCATCCCCACAACCCTTGCCCGGTGGTTGTGGGAGTCTGCGGGCGGGGTGCTTATCGGAATCTGGAAGCCCCCTTTAACAAGGGGAGCCCCAGATCCCGCCCCCTTGTGAAATAGTGAGGGGTTACTTTTGTACCGCTACCATTTCACCAAAAAAAGTGTCAAAAATTTTAAAAATGACAAAAGACAGTTTTTGACAATTCCTTTATTAAAGTCTTCTTCTTTCCATCTTCTTCGGGTCTTCTTCCTTCTTCTTTCCTTCTTCCTTCGGTTTTTTCCTCCATCTTCTTCTCTTTCTGCTTCTTCCTCCGATCCTCTGCTTCTTGCTCCGGTGTTCTCGTCCGGCAACTTCCTCCGCGCCGTCTTCTTCCCTGCTTCGTTCTCGGGCCACTCCGCGCAATGGGAGGCTCCGGCTGTGTGATGCTTCTCTTCTTCTGACAGTTCTTATATAATGGAGGGTGGGGCCACCCAGTAACCCCGCCCGCCTCTCACGAACAGGGACTTGACGGGGACCTCCCTATGGCTTTCCCAGATGGGACAGGGTCACCGAGTCATGGTACCGATCGCTCACTGTGTTCATTCAGGAAAGGAAAGGGTGAGTAAATGATATATTTTTCAGCCTTTTCCCCCATTCTTCATCCTAAAACATCCCCCTGTGTGCCCACAGCAGCTTCCAATGGGAAAGGAGGGAAGGGGGCACACAGGGGGCCCAGACGGCAGATGGAAGGGGCACATGTACTACAACCAATCCCCCTGCAGTGCAGCCGGAGTGAGGGAGAGGAGGAGAAGCTGGCGGCACTGCGAGGGGGGGGGAGGGGCACACAGCTGTGATGTTCTCCTCCTGTTTTCCTTGCAAATGAAATTTCATGGCAAGAGCTATTACACTAAACTGCAATTGTCCACATTTAGCATTTAGCTAAATGTGGACATTAGACATTTAGCAGCGGCAGGCCAGAAGGGAACGTGAATTCATCACGTGCACTGACGGGCCGGACATTTAGCGGCGGCAGGCCGGGTGTGGCCCGTGGGCGGTAGGTTGCCGACCCCTGCTCTAGTGGTTCTGCCCACATAATTCAATCCACAGGGACAAGTGAGGAGAAATGTTACAAATTGTATGACATGAAATTATTAATGTCAAAGTGCGGAATTTCTCTACTTTCCTTCTTTTGTCACAAGAAATGCATCTCCCACACCCAAAAAAAAATAACTTTTCTTTCCGGAAAAAAGTAGCAGTTCTTTTAGGGGGATCCAGTATATTTTTGGCTATTCTATTTCTTATTCCGGGGCTTTTTTTTTTTTTTATTAAAAACAGTTTTCTTTTTAGGAGTATCTTATGCCAACTATTGTCTTTCAACATTATTGGCCAATATTGGGCCCGGTCATTATACTGCTCAATGGCCACTCTTTCACATCTCCCACTTCCTTCTCCCCACTTTCTTTTAATTCATTCCCCCTGTTTGTCACTTTTATGTATTTTTTTTGTTTGATGTGTTACACGTTTTGTCGCTGTGTGATTTGTAGGGTGTGGGTCCTCGGGTCTACCGTGAACGTCTTGGGAGGGGGTGGACATGGCCTTCTGGCTTGGTTCGCTCGCTCTCTCTCATGGGGTCTCCCTTCGGGGGAGTCCCACCGAGGACTTGGGTGGGTCTGTTTGGGCAGACCTTCCAGAGTAAGGGGGTCTGCCTGGTTTGGGCCAGATGGTGAAGTACCTCAGTCCCCGTCTGGAGCCTAACGCCCTGGGGGGGGGGGGGGGGGGATCAGTGTAACACCCGTTGCACGTTTTGTGTTTCACTCTTTTAGTGTGTGCACTTTTTTTGGCACTGGTTGGAGTCTTTGGGTGTGTTTCACACGCCACTGGCTTTTAAAAAAAAAAAAAACTTTGTAGCGCCGGCTCCTGAAGAGCACGCGCTATGTGTTTTTCTCTATTTAAAGTCCCTAGAACCGCAGTTTGGTTTTGGGTTTAATTATACCAAATTATGGTTTCAGTACCAGTCTAGTTGAATTTCACCGCTTGACCATAGGTGCCGCTGTTATGGCTGGCAAGTGTGAGAACGCAGTTCAGCTGGGCGCATTGAGTGCCAATTCCTTCTCGGAACCAGCCCAGTGGGAGCGTCATCTTGCTGTGCATTCTGGGAGAGGGTACTTAAGGTACTGACATCACGTGCTTCGGGGATTCCGGTCCAGAAGATCTTTTCTGTCAGTTTGGTCCTGGTCCTCCTGACCAGCCCCCATGGCTCTCATGGCCTGGGGTGTGCGGATCCATCCAATTCCGAGTCTCGGGGCTGGCTAGCCCGAGGCAAACTAACTGGAGGGAGGATTCGGAGGGGTTCAGGTGCTGTCTCATCCGTGGAGAGGCCCAGCAACCGAAGAAGCAACAAGGCGAGGACTCTTCGGGAGAAGGCCGCGTGGAAGGCTGGCTTCTCAGAAAGAGCCTGGGGGCTTAGTTGAAATACCACAAGGGAATCTACACTCGTACGGTATCGCCGGACCGGCTGCAAGATACTGGTACCGTATGAAGGCTCTCTAAATTTGGCTCTCTAAAAAGTGTTCTACAACAAGTCTGTGGCAGAGACTTTTTACTTTCAAAAGATTTTATTTTACGATAAAGGCACTTACATACATATACCAGAATATAAACAATCTGCAGCAGGGAGGGCCCGCTGACACAATGTAAGTAATGAAAACAGGAGACATTAGTGAAAAACAGACAATATCAAAAGGGTACAGTCGGCATGCCCCTCCTCAGCGAGGGGCTAAACAAAAAGAGAGGTAAACAAATGGTGACCCCTCAGGGAGAGCCCACCCAATAGAACCGTTAGGGGTAGCACCCAGGAGCCCCCATCCCGACACCCCTAATAGGGAACTTGCTGTGCCAGGATGGGGGAGTATCCTCCCAGGCCCCCCCCTCTCAGAGGGACAAAGAAGTTGATGGACCGTCCGCAGTGGGCACCGCAACGTTAAATTGGACTGTACGGTGAACCTGTCAATTACAGCTCTGTTGAGCAAACCAAAAACTTAGAACGTCTAGAAGGACAGAGGAAAGAAGAGAGGAGGAGAAGAGTAGGACAGAGGGGTAAGGGGATGTAAGCTATGTCCTAAAAGGGTGCAAGGTTATAGCGTGAGAATGTTTAGCATTCAATGTAAGAGGGGGCGCTTTAGGGGTGAGGTCTGGTCACTAGGGGAGAGCCTGGGGGTACCCCAGGCAGCAGAGAGATTCCCATGTAACGGGCCCAAGGGTCCCACACCTTTCGGAATTTAGGTGTGGTATCTGACAGAATACCTGACAGTTTTTCTTGGGACATTATCCACGATATCTTCCTCTTAACTGCGAGGAAGGAGGGTCTGGGTTGCTTCCATGCGGAGGCAATCGCAATTTTGGCTCCTAATAGGATAAAATAAGTTAGTTTCTGAGTGTTACCAGACAGCAAAGGAACAGGGGCATTGAGTAACGCAACCTCTGGAGTTCTCGGAACCCGGCAGCCTGTGACTAAGTAAATCAAGTTAAAGATTTTAGTCCAGAACGATCGAAGCCTAGGGCATTCCCACCAGATGTGGATCATGGAGCCACGAAGTTGGCACCCCCTAAAACATAAGGGGTTAGCCGTGGGGTATATTTTGGCTAGCCTGACTGGAGTGAGGTACCACCTGGTTATCAATTTGATGCTAGCCTCCATTAGTGAGGTGTTTTGGATCCCACGAAAGGATCTGGCTAGGGCCAGCTGCCAGGTTTCAAGACTGCCAGAGGTCTGGAGATCAGATTCCCATGCCGTCATATAGGGGGATTTGCCCGTTGGGGAAGTGAGAGCCGCATAGATCACTGAAATACCACCCCTCTGCTCCTCGATCCTACCACACCAGGCTTCATATTCAGTAAAGGGAGGAGGAAGGGGTTTGTTTTTCCAAAGTGAGTTCAAGAAGTGAGATATTTGTTGGAAGCGGAACCTCTCTGAGTCTGGTAGCTCTAAGTGTTCAATACAATAAGCCAGGGAAATCGGGCCCCTTGAATTGAAAAAGTGACCTATCCGGTAAAGTCCCTTGTCCAACCACCATCTGAAGGCCTCAATGTCCAGACCAGGGGGGAAGTCGTGATTACGGAACATGTGAGCAAGGGGTCTTAAAGTGGAGACTAGGGAAGGCTCTTTGCGAAGACCGTCCCATAGGGCGCAGGAGTGAGATAGGGATGGGGACATGATGGGCGGCCTAGCTTTGGGCGGGCACCACAATAGAAAATCTAGTGTAAAAGAGGGTACGGAACAGCGTTCTATGGACTGCCAATCCGGTTTCTCATATTTGGAGTAAATCGAGGATAGTTGGGCTAGGCGAGCTGCAAGGTAGTATTTGTGAAGGTTAGGTAAGCCCAGCCCCCCCCTGCGTCTGTGCAGGAAGAGCGTGTTTTGTGGTAGACGGTACCCCTTATTACCCCAAATATATTTCAGTATTTTGCTTTGCAGAGAGCATAGGTGGTCCTTCCGCACTGGTATTGGGAGGGCTCTAAAATAGTAGAGGATTTTGGGGAGAAGGGTCATTTTTATGGAGTTAATCCGGCCAAGCCAGGATAGTTCGTGTTTAGACCATGAGGAGAGATCAGTTTCCAGCTGTCTGTATAATTTGGGGTAATTGTGGGCATACAACATCTCTATTTTAGGTGTAAGGGAGATACCCAAGTATTGGATGGCAGTGTCACTCCATTGGAACGGAAAGGATTGTTTGAGTGAGAGGACTTGGTGGGTGGGAAGAGAAACATTCAAAGCCACAGACTTGGAGTAATTAACCCGCAAGCCTGAGACCTTGGCAAAGTCGTCTAGTACCCGGGATAAGTTGGGCAGGGTTGTGAGGGGGGAAGTGAGGAATAACAGTATGTCGTCCGCGAAAAGTCCGCACTTGTGCGTTTGACTACCGCACTGGACACCTCCAATGTCCATATTTTGGCGGACTGCGATCGCCAGTGTTTCAATGGCTATTGCAAATATGAGGGGGGATAGGGGGCACCCCTGTCTGGTCCCCCTGGTGATGGGAATTGGAGCGGAGAGGTATCCCTGCATTCGAATTTGGGCCCTCGGCTGGGAGTATAAGGCCCGTAATAAGCCCAGGAAACGAGCCCCAAATCCCCACCTGTCAAAGAGCTGGAAGATGTACTGCCATGAGACCGAGTCGAAAGCCTTCTGAATATCTAAGGAAAGGAGGAAGCCAGATTGTTTGGGTCCCCCTTCCCAATTAGACTGCAGAATGGATATAATATCGATCGCCCTCCGAATTTGATCAGGTCCCTGTCTGCCGGGGATAAAACCAACTTGGTCCTTGTGGACGTAGCGTCCGATGAAGGAGGCTAGCCTATTGGCAATTACTTTCGTGAGAATTTTGAGGTCATTATTAATAAGGGAAATCGGTCTGTAGTTGCTGACATCTTCCAAGTTCTTGCCCGGTTTGGGGATGACCGTGATATACGCCGTGTTAAGGTGGGGATCCAGGGGGCCTCCATTAGCTTTATGATTACCGAGATTGGCCAGGTGCGGGGCTAGCGTGTTGGCAAAGGCTTTATAGTAAGGGATCGAAAGACCGTCGGGTCCAGGGGCGGAGCTTTTTTTAAGATCCTTTATGACTCCCAGTATCTCCTCTACCTGGAAGGGGCCTTCCATGACTTGTTTGTGAACATCCGATAAGGCAGGGATGGGGAGTCCCTCCAAGAACTTTGGAAGGAGGTTATCCTTGGGAGGTGGGGGGCTACTGTAGAGAGAGGTGTAAAAGTTCTGAAAGGCATTCAGAACTGTGACCGGATTAGACGTGGGCGGGTGTCCTGCGCTTCTGATCCGAGGGAGGGTGCTTAGCTTGGTTCTAGGGGAGAGTCTATTAGCCAGGAGTGTGCCTATTTTGTCCGCCTGTGAGTAAAACTTGTGGCCAGACCACCTAACCGATTTTTCTGCTTTCGTGGTGAGGGCGAGATTGAGTTCTAAGCGAGTCTTGTCTAGTATGGAGGTGGGGGTGCGGAGGGGGTCCTTTTTGTGAAGAGCTCTGAGTTTAGAGTATTCCTCTTCTAGCTTCAGGATGGTTGATTGCCTTTCCCGTTTTATTTGAGAACCTAATTGCATGAGTTTTCCCCTAATAAACGCTTTGTGCGCTGCCCACAGGGTTTCGGGGGAGACATCAGGAGTCGCATTAATAGAGAAATATTCCTGCAGTGCTTTGTCGAGATCCATAACTCGTGATGGCTCTGAAAGTAGAGATTCATTTAACCTCCAATGCCTGGGGTGTCTCCCACTCGAACCCCCTAGGGCAGTCACAATTACCAGCGAGTGATCCGAGATCACTGTGTCAGTGATGGAGGCTTTGAGCATCCTGGGAAGGAGCGAGGAGGGGACAAGTATGTGGTCTATCCGTGCATATGATTGGTGTGGCGCTGAGAAGTGAGTGTAGTCTCTCTTTGTGGGGTTTAATTCCCGCCAGACATCGGATAAACCATGAGCGTGAAGCAATTTGGCGATCCGTAGGCTTGCCTTCGTGGGCCTGGTTAAGCGGGAATGTGAGGGGGAGGATTTATCAAGTCCTTGATCAAAGGCGATGTTAGAGTCCCCTCCGACAATAACCGTTCCCTCTAAAAGAGGCGCTAAAGTGCGCAGCAGGGATTCGAAGAATTTGGCCTGACCCGTGTTCGGGGAGTAGTAGGAAACCAAGGAGTAAAGTTGGTCCCCCACCGTGCCCTTTACAAGTAAAAACCTGCCCTCCGGATCCGCTTTTTCAAAACTTTTATTGAATTTGCATGTTTTAGCAATCAAAATGGCCACCCCCCTGGTCTTGGATTCCGCGTTGGCTAAGTAGAACTGAGGGAAGTGGGCATGTAGGAACTTGGGACTATACCGGATAGGAAGGTGTGTTTCCTGAAGTAGAATTATATCTAGTTTCAGGGATTTGTAGTAATCAAGGGCTTTTCTCCGTTTGATGGGGGAATTAAGACCCTGAATGTTATGGGTGGCTATCTTAAGCCTAACAGCCTGTGGATCAGCCATGGAGCAGAGGGGGAGCCCAGCTTCTGAAAGCGACCTCACTTACCCAATCCATAGCGGGGTTCTCGGTAAGAGCGTTGGGATCGGTGGCCCGTGGTTGTTTCCCAGGATACCATGCCGACTGGGTTAACTCCGCCAAACCTGAGGAGAAAAAAAGTAGTGTCACGTAAACATTCAACAGGGGTAGCTTACCATCAAGGGGGGAGAGAGGGGGAGAAAGGGCAAGGAAAGAAAGCGTTCCTGAGAAGAGAAAGAGGAGATCAGGGCAGGAGACACCCCCCGAAATCCCTAGAAAGAACAATGTAGACAACCGACCCATAAGGTCAGAAGTCCCGACCCTCTGGCACCTGGGAAAGGCCGAGGGAGGGAGAGTTACACATGTGGTCCCTCGCGGAACTGGAGACCCCTAGTCGGGTAACTACCCGAACTGTTAAATCAACATTAAATAACATTAGAAGATAAGCAGCAATAAGAAAAAAAAAGAAAAAAAAAACTTTAAGGCACGGCTAAACATAATGATTAGAAGACACTGGGGCTAAACAATGAATGCTGGTCAATAGGCAAAAGGTAGGATGGTATATCCAGGGAGGGTGCTGGGGAATACAGCCCCCTGAAGGGTCCTCAAAGCAGCCCTAGGCCCATTTCGAGGGGGCACAAATAATATGAGGGGTTACAGGCAGTCCAGTAGATGGACGAAGTACTGCATAGCGTCCCGGGATATTGCAGGCAATGGGGAAAAGGGTAGCACAAGTCCTAGGCAAGGGGAGGGCAAAAAAGGGTGGAGGGCCAAACTTTCAACGTTTGGGGAGCAGTCCTCCGGCCCTCTCCAGGACCTCGGACGGTCAGTCACAGAATGGAGAGTCTGAAAAGGGGTCTGAATGTTGCTCAGGTGGGTGCATTATCCTTGACCTTCTTGGCTCTTCCGGAGGTCCACAACGGGGATTGTGGGCTGTTAGGAGTGGGCCGTTTGTTGGAGCTTTGGCTAGGGTTAGAAGTGTCCATATCAGCTTCTTGAGAAATGATTTTCAGCCTGGTGAGGAGCTTTTCCCCCTCGGGGAAAGTGGAGAAAGCAAAAGACTTCCCTTTGTCCGTGAACCTGACCGCAAATGGGAATGCCCATTTGTATTTTATGTCTTTTTGCGACATTGCAAGCAAGAGGGGTTTCAGAGCTCTCCGTCTCTGTATAGTGGAGGGGGAGAGGTCCGCAAAGATCTGAACCTGGTGGCCCTGGTATGTGACGTGTTGCAGGGATCTGGCTCTCTTCATAACTTCTTCTTTCACCGAGAAGTGATGTGGCTTGGCCAGAACATCGCGCGGAGTGCCATCCTTCCTAGGGGGGCCGAGGGTTCTATGGACCCGGTCAAGTTCAAGCTTAGTAGCTGGGATGTCAGGGATTAGCTGTTGAATGAGGTCTTGCACCGCCCTGGACACATCAGTTATTGATTCTGGAAGCCCGCGAATTCTGATGTTATATCTGCGTGACCTATTTTCGAGGTCATCGATACGGGCCATGGCTAGGTCTAATTGCTCCTGTACTGAATAAATGTGCCTGGAGTTTTGGATGGATCTGGCTATGGTATCCTCCATTTTATGTTTGATCGTTTCGATCCGGGAGCCTAGGTTAATAAAGTCAGCTTTCAATTCCCCCGTGATTTGCAAGGCAGTTTGGGATAGGCCCCTTTCTAATAGTTCAGAAAATTTGCCAAATAGGGCATCCATGTGGGAGACTGGGTCTGCATGAGCAGCCTCATGGGAGGCCATGGCGGCCTGAGTAGCCCTGTAAGTCCCCGCTGGGGAGGGGGAGAACTCCTGGAGGGTGCGTTCCAGCAGCGAGACCGTGGAGGCCGGGGACGGTGTGGCTTCCTTGGGGAGACCCCTGGGGTTGCCTGGGGTGGCGTGGAGAGGAGGAAAGTCTGTATCTGACCTGAAATCCACTGTGCCTGCGGATCTGTGATCCTGAGATAGGAGCTGTGCTGCGGTGGCCATCTTGGATTTCTCCCACACGTCCAATGAAGCGAACAGCGGGCCCAGATTGCGTTTAGCCAGTCCACCGGTCATTCGGTAATGTGCCCCAACTCTTCGGGAGTCCGTCCCTATAGCTCGGGAAGCGGAAGGGTAGCCGTGTCGTGCGGTAGGGGTTCCGTCGTTCCGCGAGGCAGCGGGGCTTTAGATGATCGCGGCCATCTTGGAAGCCTCGCGCATGCGCACTCCTGTGGCAGAGACTTTATTCAAACTTTCCATATCCAAGTCTGTGGCAGAGGCTTTGCTTTATCTGAACACTCTATCGGCTGCTAGGCCTAGTGAGAGGAGGTCTATCCGGTAGCAGTGAGGATCCAGTTGTGAATGGCTATTCTCTGGATTTCTATAGTGAGAGACTACCTACTTTGAATAAGTTCCAAGAGTACCTGAACTTTCTACCTAAAACCCTCATTGAGGCAAATAAAAATCCTTAAATTGGATCCAGTGTCAGGTCCTACAATCCTTTGGGCCACCAACCTCGGGAAAACCCCCTAGACGTACACGAGGTCAAGAAGGTGACGGTAAGCCCAATAAAATAAGCAGCTCCTTCGGGGGTCAGTGCTACAGTTACATAGTAGGTGAGGTTGAAAAAAGACACAAGTCCATCAAGTCCAACCCATGTGTGTGATTATATGTCAGTATTACGTGTTGTTATGTTTAAGGTTGTAAAACTCAATAAAAAGAATTTTCCAAAAAAAGACTAAATCCAGGAGACTTACCTCAATGGGAGATAAGATGGACAAATGTCTCCGGATCCTTTTTCATATTCCACACCAGGCAGTTCATGTGGAATTGTACTGCGAGTGGCCCCAGCTGCCATGGTATCCCACCGATTGCAGCTATAGGTGAGTTCAACTCAACCCCCGCACAGATCGTCTATTTACCTCCTTCATCTGTTTGTTGGCACAGGAATCCTCTCCGGATTGCCACGTTTCTCTCTAAATGTTCCAAATCTGATCTACCTAGGAGGCAACTTCCGAGATGTGAAGTGGTGTGCAGTGATGGACCCGGGCATATAATTAAATTGTTGCAAATGTGCCAGGTCAGATTTTACAGCAGCGCAAGACTTTGCAATTAGATAAAAATTACAACGACATTAATTACACTAATTAAGAGTCAGTACCGGCTTTTATTCTCCGGCTAGTTTCCAGCGAAGTCGGTCGCTGTTTACCACGACTGTTAATGTTTTTTCAAGAAATGGAAAAAGCTGGTCGTTGGGTAAAGCCAAAAAAACATTGGGTTGTTCTGTTTAACCCTCTCACAGGCAACTACAGCGCATCCGGAAAGTACTCACAGCGCTTCACTTTTTCCACATTTTGTTATGTTACAGCCTTATTCAAAAACTGATTAAATTAATTATTTTCCTCAAAATTCTACAAATAATACCCCATAATGACAACGTGAGAGAAGTTTGTTTGAAATCTTTGCAAATTTATTAAAAATAATAAAGGAAAAAATCCCATGTACATAAGTATCACAGACTCCTCCCATGTACATAAGTATCACAGGCTCCTCCCATGTACATAAGTATCACAGGCTCCTCCCATGTACAGAAGTATGACAGGCTCCTCCCATGTACATAAGTATCACAGACTCCTCCCATGTACATAAGTATCACAGGCTCCTCCCATGTACATAAGTATCACAGGCTCCTCCCATGTACATAAGTAATCACAGGCTCCTCCCATGTACATAAGTATCACAGACTCCTCCCATGTACAGAAGTATGACAGGCTCCTCCCATGTACATAAGTATCGCAGGCTCCTCCCATGTACATAAATATCACAGGCTTCTCCCATGTACAGATGTATCACAGACTCCTCCCATGTACATAAGTATCACAGGCTCCTCCCATGTACATAAGTATCACAGACTCCTCCCATGTACATAAGTATCACAGACTCCTCCCATGTACATAAGTATCACAGGCTCCTCCCATGTACATAAGTATCACCGACTCCTCCCATGTACATAAGTATCACAGACTCCTCCCATGTACATAAGTATCACAGACTCCTCCCATGTACATAAGTATCACAGGCTCCTCCCATGTACATAAGTATCACAGACTCCTCCCATGTACATAAATATCACAGTCTCCTCCCATGTACATAAATATCACAGGCTCCTCCCATGTACAGAAGTATCACAGACTCCTCCCATGTACATAAGTATCACAGGCTCCTCCCATGTACATAAGTATCACAGACTCCTCCCATGCACATAAGTATCACAGACTCCTCCTATGTACATAAGTATCACAGGCTCCTCCTATGTACATAAGTATCACAGGCTCCTCCTATGTACATAAGTATCACAGGCTCCTCCCATGTACATAAGTATCACAGACTTTGCCATGACGCTCAGAACTGAGTGGATTTGGAAAGGCACACACCTGTCTATAGAAGGTCCCACAGGTAACAGTGCATGTCAGAGCACAATCCAAGCCATGAAGTCCAAGGAATTGTCTGTAGACCTCGGAGACAGGATTCTGGTCTGATGAAACAAAGATGGAACTCTTTGGTCTGAATGGCAAGCATCATGTCTGGAGGAAACCAGGCACCGCTCATCACCTGGACAATACCATCTGAAACATGGTGGTGGCAACATTATGCAGTGGGGATGTTTTTCTGCGGCAGAGACTAGTCAGGTTTGAAGTCTGGAGAGGCACAATCCCCGCCCCCCCCCCCCCGCTTGTGATTGGAGAAACCATAAATCCCACCTCTTGTGTCCAATCACGGCAGGGCAGTGAAGAGCCAGCATTGGAACAAGATAAAACGGGTCTCGGCCAGCCAGGACAAGTCCTGTCAGTGAGTAAAGTGGCAATGGGGAGGACTTTTTTGGGGGTGTGATCGGTGCTTCTGGGTAGAGCGTGCACACGCCGCCCCGGCTGTGCTGTGATTTGTTACAGCACAAGCTTATTTTTGGGAAGGAGGTGGGGGGGGGGGGGGGTGTCCCTGAATGGCAGTTTGGAAATGCATAGCTCCCAACCGTCCCGGATTTTGAGGGACTGTCCCGGATATGGTACAAAGTCCCTCTGTTCCTCTTTCCTCCTCATTCTTGCCTCAGTTTGGTCTGATCTGTATAGTTGCATATAAATACACGTTTTTTTTTTTTAATACGAACCTTTTATTGGGTTGAAAAAAAAAAAAAGAACCAATAAACAGTTACATTGTCATGTCAGAATACATCGAGTAAAATAACACGGGTCGGATGTTAGTGCACAGCATCTTACATATAAATGATGTAAAATAGGCAAGGTACAGTACATATCCATCCAACAGATCATCAAAATACTGCTATAACAATAATCAGACTACCCAGACTGATTGTATGTGAAAGAAACAATAAAAACTAGACTAATACCTCTAAGCCCTTGTACACACGGTCGGAGATTCCGACCACAAAATCCGTCGGATTTTGTCCGAAACTGGTGTTGCATACACACGATCGGACAAAGTTGTCGGAAAAATCCGATCGTTGGTAACGTGATGACGTTATTTTAGTTACGACGGGACTACGTTCAGGCTAGTAGCCAATAGTTTTGGTCTAGGAATTTGATCTGAGCATGCGCGGCACTTTGTCCGATTGGAATTCTCTACAAATGATCGGACCTTTTCCGATCGGATCGTGTTGTCGGAAATTTTTTATATCCAGCTCTCAAACTTTGTTGGTCGGACATTCCGACGGAAAAAGTCAGATGAAGCCCACACACACGGTCCGATCGGATATTTTCTGTTGGAATATCCAACCGTGTGTACAAGGGCTAAGAGGAATTCCGTCTTAGTTTAGTGTACGTGGAAACCTGAATCAACGTTATTGGAATTAACAAATAGTGGCAATAGTTGCTATAATATCATACCCCCAACACAACCCTCCAACCCGACTGGCACTAGGCCAAATCTACATCAGCGGGAGGGGGGGGGGGGGTTCCTTATAGTTGGGCCCTGTATGTGAAGGCCATTTGGCCCATTTATTGGTATGAACCTGCATAGTATCCATGATCGATCCGTTCCATGAGGCGAGTAGTTTCCATCCTCTGGAGAACCTGGGAACAGGGGATTAAATGAGAGCGCCAATTCAGGGCTATGGTCCATTGGATGGTGCAAAAAAAAGTGTTGATCAGACGTTGGAAAGAATGGGGGATCTCCGGGATCGAATCGAACAATAAGCATCTTGGAGCCGTCAACTCGATCCTAGAGCCTATGATTGTAGCTACCTTGGCCGAGGCCTGATCCCTGATCGGTTGGAGTTGTGGGCAGCTCCAGAAAATGTGGAGTAGGGTACCTACTGTGGGGCAGCCCCTGAAACATAGGTCTGAGACCATCGGGTAAAATTTATGAACCCTCTCGGGTGTGAGATACCACGGGGTATGTAATTTCACCGTTGTGTCTTTAATAGCCATTGAACGGGAACACTTATGCATGTTTAGGAGCATATCCCGACCTTATAGTTGGGCCCTGTATGTGGCTGTATGGGCCCTGTATGTGAAGGCCATTTGGCCCATTTATTGGTATGAACCTGCATAGTATCCATGATCGATCCGTTCCATGAGGCGAGTAATTTCCATCCTCTGGAGAACCTGGGAACAGGGGATTAAATGAGAGCGCCAATTCAGGGCTATGGTCCATTGGATGGCGCAAAAAAAAAGTGTTGATCAGACGTTGGGAAGAATGGGGGATCTCCGGGATCGAAGCGAACAATAAGCATCTTGGAGCCGTCAACTCGATCCTAGAGCCTATGATTGTAGCTACCTTGGCCGAGGCCTGATCCCTGATCGGTTGGAGTTGTGGGCAGCTCCAGAAAATGTGGAGTAGGGTACCTACTGTGGGGCAGCCCCTGAAACATAGGTCTGAGACCATCGGGTAAAATTTATGAACCCTCTCGGGTGTGAGATACCACGGGGTATGTAATTTCACCGTTGTGTCTTTAATAGCCATTGAACGGGAACACTTATGCATGTTTAGGAGCATATCCCGCCAGTCTTCAGAGGCGAACTCAGTGGCCAAATCATATTCCCATTTATACATAGCCAGTGACTTCTCAGGCTGGTCGACCTCAATCAGATGTCTATACACGGCTGAAATAATGCCCCTGTCTCTAGAGTGACGGCAACATATTGACTCAAATAGTGTGCCCATGGGTTCATGTAGGGGTTTGTAGCATGACTGAAAGAAATGTCGAATTTGGAGGAACTTATGAAATTCCTCTTTTTCGGGATATTATATTGTGTCTGAAGGTGTGAGAAAGAGATAAAACTGGATCTATTAGAGAGCGATTGTAAAGTGATTAGGGTTTGTTGTATCCACCAATGGAAGGTTCTAGGTGCTTCAAAAGCCAAAGGGGATCTCTTATCTCCTAAAAACGATGCCAAACGGGGTCTAGTAGGGCGGAAGTTAAACTTTTGATGGTAAAGTGACCAAAGATATAAAGACCGACTGACTATACTGTAAGCCAGTTCTCCAGGTCTCAAGCCCTCCTGCCACAGGATGCCCGGCAGATAGTACTGGCCTACCGACTGGTTTTCAAATTGCAACCCAGGAACTCCCCCAGTAGGAGCATGCCATTGCGCTATCTGGGCTAGGCTTGTGCAATTCGTTTCGTAACGACTCGAAATTCGGCAGAATTTTGCATCTTTCGGACATTCGGATGCATCCGAATAAAAAAATAACGAATTACAACGAATACGAAAAAAATATAACGAATGAATTCAAATGAATTCGACATGATTCAGTAATTCTTTAAAGATCTAATGAAACAAAAGGTCAGCTCAAAGTAAATCTTATAGTCCAATCAGCTAATTAATTTTGTGCTGGAGGTTGGATTACTGGCGAAGTGCATTCCTGAGAACTGAGTTAGAAGGGTGTTGTATTGTATTTGAGCCGAAGTACTAAATGATTTCAACATGATTCGAGATTATTTCCACCGCATTCGAAATGATTTCAACATGATTCCACATTATTTCCACCGCATTCGAAATGATTTCAACATGATTCGACATTATTTCAACCGCATTCGAAAATATTTTGTGACCCGAATTTAGGGCCATGTATCTCAGGGTCACTTGGTGCTAGAAACTCCAAATTTGGATATGTTGTAGTGCTTGTACTATTGTGTTTGCATACCAAATTTGGGGTTTCTAGCACCAAGTGATCCCGAGATATGTGGCCCCAAATTCGGGTCACAAAATGTCAAGCACTTTTCTGCAACAGTGAATGACATTTTGCGACCCGAATTTGGGGCCACATATCTCGGGGTCACTTATAGCTAGAAACCCAAAATTTGGTATGCAAACACAATAGTACTAGCACTACAACATATCCAAATTTGGAGTTTCTAGCACCAAGTGACCCCGAGATACATGGCCCTAAATTCGGGTCACAAAATATTTTCGAATGTGGTTGAAATAATTTCGAATCACGTTGAAATCATTTCGAATTCGGTAGAAATATTTTCGAATTTGGTTGAAATATTTTCGAATGTGGCCGATTTTTCGAATTCGGTAGAAAACTAAATGAAATCCGAAAACGAATTTAAGGAAGTTAACGAATATAACTAAACGAAATTAATGAATTAACAAATTAAAACGAAACAAATTTTTTTCCTTTTGCACATGTCTAATCTGGGCTAGCCTTGCTGCAAGATAGTATAGCCATAACTCAGGCAGACCCAGTCCACCCTGTGGCATAGGGCGATGCACCAGGGATTTCCCAAATCTGGGCCTTTTGTTTTGCCATATGAAGGCGTTAATGTCACGTTGTATCAAAATAAGGGTTTGGTGCGAAACATATAGAGGGAGGGCTCTGAAAAGTACAGCAGCTTTGGTAGGATCGACATTTTGATAGCCATGACTCTACCAAGCAGAGGAATATGGTATGTGGACCATAATCTCAACCATTGTTTAATCTTAATAAAGGCCGGCGGGTAGTTGGCATTATACATGGCTTTTAGGGAAGGGGCTAGGTGGACACCAAGGTATTGCAGGGTAGGGTTAGATAAAGAGAGGCCAAATGAATTTTTAAGATTTGAAATAGTTTGTGGAGGAAAATTTATAGGGAGAGCCGAGCATTTAGTAAGGTTAACACCCAATCCCGAGAGCCCCCGGAAAGTTCAGAGGGTCTCAAGAAGGTTAGGGAGCGACACCAACGGGTTTGGTAAAAACAAGAGGACATCGTCCGCATATAGACTTAACTTATACTCCCCCTCCCCCTTTGCATAACCCCTAATGTTCAGGTTGGAAATGATCGCCCTGGCCAAGGCCTCCACGGCCAGGGCGAACACAAGAGGGGATAGGGGACAACCCTGCCGGGTACCCCTGCCCAATGGGAAGAACTCTGATGAGCCACCAGGGAGCTTAATTCTACTGTGGGGATTATGGTACACTGCTTTGAACCCATTCACGAACTCCCCTCTAAACCCAAATTTGGCTAGAATCGCATCTAAATATGGCCAAAGGACACTGTCAAAAGGCTTTATGTATATCTAGGCCTAGGATCAAAACTTTACGGGAGAAAAGGTTTGCGTCCTGTATAATATTTGTGGCTAATCTAATGTTATCGGTGATCTGTCTATTGGGAATAAAGCCTGTTTGTTCCGGGCCGACTAGTGTAGAAATTATGGGGGCTAATCTATTCGCTAACATTTTTCCTAAGATTTTAATATTGTTGTTGAGAACCGAAGTAGGTCTATAATTCTGTGGCATAGAATGGTCTTTGTTCGGTTTGGGTATCAATGTCATATTGGCACACAGCATTTCGTCTGGAAGTTTGTGTCCCTGCAGTGTCTGATTAATACGTTTCTTTAACCACTTCCCGACCAGCGCACGACGATGTACGTCGACAGAATGGCACGGGCAGGCATATTGGCATACAGGTACGTCCAATATTCAATGCCGCCCTGCCATCGGGAGCGCGCCGCCGCCGGCGCGCTCCCGCGCTGGTCGGGACCAGCGTGAGTCCGGTCGCGGGACCCACGGACTCGATCGCCGCGGGCATCCCCACGATCGTCTCACGGAGCGGCAGAATGGAGGAAATGCTGTGTAAACAACATTTCTCCATTCTGCCTAGCAACTAGTGACGCTGATCTCTGCTCCATGTGATTGGAGCAGAGATCAGTGTTCACTAAATGAAAGCCCAGCCCCCCCCCCACAGTTAGTAACACACCCCTAGGAACACTTAACCCCTACACTGTCACCCACTGGTTAACCCTTTCACTGCCAGTGTCATTTACACAGGAATCACTGCATTTATATAGCAGTGATTACTGTATAAATGACAATGGTCCCAAAAATGTGTCAAAAATGTCCGATGTGTCCCCCACAATGTCGCAGTCACAATAAAAATCGCTGATCGCCGCCATTACTAGTAAAAAAAAAAATAATAAAAAATAATTAATAAAAATGCTATAAAACCATCCCTATTTTGTAAACGCTATAACTTTTGCGCAAACCAATCAATAATCGCTTATTGCGATTTTTTTTACCAAAAATATGTAGAAGAATACGTATCGGCCTAAACTGAGGGAAAAAAAAGTTTTTTTATATATTTTTGGGGGATATTTATTATAACAAAAAGTAAAAAATAATGCGCTCTATTTTTGTTTATAGCGCAAAAAATAAAAACCGCAGGGGTGATCAAATACCACCAAAAGAAAGCTCTATTTGTGGGAAGAAAAGGACGTCAATTTTGTTTGGGAGCCACGTCGCACGACCGCGCAATTGTCAGTTAAAGCGACGCAGTGCCGAATCGCAAAAAGTGGTCTGGTCTTTGACCAGCAAAATGGTCCGGTCTGCAAGTGGTTAATTTAGGGGCAAGTAAATGAGGGAATTTTTTATAATATAAAGAGGTATAGCCATCTGGGCCAGGGACGGTGGAGGATTTGAGCGTTTTTATAGTGGATAAGATTTCTTGGTCCATACAAGGGGCATTTAGGCTATTTATTTGTGTTTCTGAGAGGGATGGGAGGCGCAGTGAGTCAAGCCATTGATCCAGACCATCGTCCATGGGTGTCGCAGGAGGGGATAATAAAGCTTGGTAAAAGGATGTAAAGATTTGTAGTACTTCCTTGGGGTGCGTAACTAATTGGACAGAGCTATTTTTTTAATTTATGTACATAAGCGGGTTGAAGGGATTGGTGAAGTTTACGAGAAAACATACCCGAGGCTGTGTTGCTATGTAAGAGAAATCTGGCCTTGGACCAACGTAGGGATTTCTCAGTGCGTTCCGAAAGTATAGTGTATAATTTGGCTCTCTTTTGGTTAATTTGGAGTAAGATATCCGGGGAATGTGTTTGGGTATGGGATTGGTATAATTTATTCAAATCACGGGTAAGGGCAGGGCTGGACTGGGACAGAACTTTGGCCCTGGACTTCATCCAGACCGGCCCACTTACATTTTGAGTGTCCCATCAGCACCCCCTTACATCAGAGTGTCCCATCAGCACCCCTTACATCAGAGTGTCCCATGAGCAGCCCCCTTACATCAGAGTGTCCCATCAGCACCCCTTACATCAGAGTGCCCCATCAGCAGCCCCCTTATGTCAGAGTGTCCCATCAGCAGCCCCCTTATGTCAGAGTGTCCCATGAGCAGCCCCCTTAAATTTGAGTGTCCCATCAGCACCCCCTTACATCAGAGTGTCCCATCAGCACCCCCTTACATCAGAGTGCCCCATCAGCAGCCCCCTTATGTCAGAGTGTCCCATCAGCAGCCCCCTTATGTCAGAGTGTCCCATCAGCAGCCCCCTTATGTCAGAGTGTCCCATGAGCAGCCCCCTTAAATTTGAGTGTCCCATCAGCACCCCCTTACATCAGAGTGTCCCATCAGCACCCCCTTACATCAGAGTGTCCCATCAGCACCCCCTTATATCAGAGTGTCCCATCAGCACCCCCTTACATCAGAGTGTCCCATCAGCACCCCCTTACATCAGAGTGTCCTATCACCAGCCCCCTTACATCAGAGTGGACCATCACCAGCCCACTTACATCAGAGTGGCCCACTGAGCCATCGGCCCACCGGGATACTCCCGGTAGTCCCAATGGCCAGTACATGCCTGGGTAAGGGTCTGGATCAATGCACCTTTCTTTCTTTTTTCGGTGATTGCCAATTCAATAAGGTGACCTTGCAAGCATACCGCTTTATGGGCTGTCCACAGGGTCTGAGGGCAAATACGGTCAGTGTCGTTAAGTCTAAAGTAATCTTCAAGGTGGTCAGCAATTTGGGGAAAAAAGGATTCTGGGTCTGTCAGAAGGGAGTCGTTCAATCTCCATGAAGCAACAGCAGGGGATAGTCCTACATGGGACGTGTGGAAGGACACTATTTGGTGGTCCAACCATGGGCAAGTGTGGATGGCCGCTAATGCCGAATTGGCCAACAATATGGGAGAGGCGAGAATGTAGTCCAGCCTCGCGTAGCTTTCTGGAGGGTGTGAGTAATGCGTATTACTCCGTAATGCGTATACTCCCTAGTGCCAATATTTAAGGCCCTCCAAGTATCAATAAGTTGCAATTTATCTAAGGATCTGGTAAGTAATTTGGGAAATACGTAAGCATCTCAGGAGGGATTGGCTACCAAGTTAAAATCTCCCCCCACAATCATATGGGTGGAGATATATCTATCCAAAATATGCAAAAATGTTTTAAAGAAGGTGCTCTGGGCTGTATTTGGGGTGTGTAAATTGGCGATAGTTATAGCCTTTCCCTGCAGTTCTCCTTGTATAATTAACCACTTCCCGACCAGCGCACGCCGATGTACGTCGACAGAATGGCACGGGCAGGCATATTGGCGTACAGGTACGTCCAATCTTCAATGCCGCCCTGCCATCGCGAGTGCCGGTCGGGACCCCCGTGAGTCCAGTCGCGGGTCCCGCGGACTCGATCGCCCCGGGCATCCCTGTGATCGTCTCACGGGACGGCTGAATGGAGGAAATGCTGTGTAAACAGCATTTCTCCATTCTGCCTAGCAACTAGTGACGCTGATCTCTGCTCCATGTGATTGGAGCAGAGATCAGTGTTCACTAAATGAAAGCCCAACCCCCCCACAGTTAGTAACACACCCCTAGGAACACTTAACCCCTACACTGCCACCCATTGGTTAACCCCTTCACTGCCAGTGTCATTTACACAGGAATCACTGCATTTATATAGCAGTGATTACTGTATAAATGACAATGGTCCCAAAAATGTGTCAAAAATGTCCGATGTGTCCGCCACAATGTCGCAGTCACAATAAAAATCGCTGATCGCCGCCATTACTAGTAAAAAAAAAAAAAGAAGGAAAAATTATTAATAAATTAATAAATTATTATTAATTATTAATAAAAATGCTATAAAACTATCCCTATTTTGTAAACGCTATAACTTGTGCGCAAACCAATCAATATTTGCTTATTGCGTTTTTTTTTTTTTACCAAAAATATGTAGAAGAATACGTATCGGCCTAAACTGAGGGAAAAAAATGTTTTTTTTTATATATTTTTGGGGGATATTTATTATAACAAAAAGTAAAAAATAATGCGTTTTTTCAAAATTGTCGCTCTATTTTTGTTTATAGTGCAAAAAATAAAAACCGCAGGGGTGATCAAATACCACCAAAAGAAAGCTCTGTTTGTGGGGGAAAAAAAAGGACGTCAATTTTTGTTTGGGAGCCACGTCGCCACGACCGCGCAATTGTCAGTTAAAGCGACGCAGTGCCGAATCACAAAAAAGTGGTCTGGTCTTCGAACCAGCAAAATGGTCCGGTCTGAAAGTGGTTATAAATCTACTATTGGGATCTCTATAAACATGGGTGGGTACAAACAGAATTCTGCCCTTAACCACTTCAATACAGGGCACTTAAACACCTTCCTGCCCAGACCAATTTTGAGCTTTCAGCGCTGTCGCACTTTGAATGACAATTGCGCGGTCATGCTACACTGTACCCAAATGAAATTTTTATCATTTTTTCCCCACAAATAGAGCTTTCTTTTGGTGGTATTTGATCACCTCTACGGTTTTAATTTTTTGCGCTACAAATAAAAAAATTTGAAAAAAAAAATGTTTTTTTTTGTTTCAGTTTCAAAACTTTGTAAATAAGTACGTTTTCTCCTTCACTGATGGGCACTGATGGGGCTACACTGATGGGCACTGATAAGGCGGCACTGATGGGCACCAATGTGGCACCAATGAAGTGGCACTGATATGCGGCATTGATAGGCGGCACGGATGGGCGACACGGATGGGCGACATGGATGGGCGACACGGATGGGCGACACTGACGGACACTGATAGGTGGTACAAATTGGCACTGATAGCTGGCACGGATTGGCATGGATGGGCGGCACAGATGGGCGGCACAGATGGGCATGGATAGGCGGCACAGATGGGCATGGATAGGCGGCACAGATGGGCATGGGTGGGCATGGATAGGCGGCACAGGGGGGCACTGATAGGCGGCACAGGTGGGCACTCATAAGCGGCATTGGTGTTATAGTAATGGATGCCAATCAGTGCCAAACAATAATGCATGCCAATCAGTGATGCCCATTGTGGGCACTGATTGGCATCCATTATGGGCACTGATTGGCACCCATTGTGCTGACTGGTATCCCTGGTGGTCTAGGGAGGATTACCTTTTCCCTGGTGGTCTGGTGGTGTCCCTGGTGGTCCATTGTGGGCATCCTCGGGGGGGCTGTGCTGATAATCAATCAGCACAGACCCCCCCGTCAGAGGAGCAGCCGATCGGCTCTCCTCTACTCGTGTCTGACAGACGCGAGTGAGGGAAAGCCGATCACCGGCTCTTCCCATTTACACTGTGATCAGCCGTGATTGGACACGGCAGAACACGTGGTAAAGAGTCTCCGTTGGAGACTCTTTACCGAGATCGTAGTTCCCGGGGGCGCGCAGCGGCTCATAATCCTGATCACATCATATGACGTCCGGTCAGGATTATGCAACCACTTTGCAGCCGTCAATTGCCTATAGGGCGGCAAGTGGTTAATAAAAAAGACGCGACTCCCCTGGCCCTGGACTCAAAAGTGGTGCAGTAATTGAGTTTATAAGATTTATCAAAAAACTTGGGGCAAGAGAAGTGAGTCTCCTGCAAAAGAATGATATCCGCACCAATCCGTTTGTAGGAACGGAAGGCTTTCCTCCGCTTCTGCGGAGAGTTAAAGCATAAAGGCACGTTTTATCCTTCAAAAAAAAAAATAAAGGTGTTTCCCAGAGCTAAAAGTTCTAACTTGCTGCATTTGTAAATTTCAACAACCAGTATAAAGAAATAGTGGTGGTTAAAAAAAATAAAAAAAACACTTGTGGCTTTAACTAATCACTTTTTTTGTGTGTGTAAAATTCTTCTTTAAGGGGGCGTGGCAGGGGGTGTGTCCTATATCGACATACTTTTGATAATAGGTGATCCCTCATTCCCATATAAAAAAGTTGGGGTGGTGTGTTTATGTGGTCACCCTGTAGGGCAGGTACTCCTGCGCTAAAAGGGCATCTACATATATTTTATAGGTGCTGCATCCACCGTCAGGGCCAAACTGTGACCCAAATGTGGTCACCCTTCCACCAGGTATGTGACACAAGCTGCTGCCAGCCAATCGGAATGGGGGAGGGGGGGGGGGGGTCAGGCAGAGAAGGGAGAGCGGCCGCAGGCTATATAGGAGGAAGGGCCACGCTCCTGATGGCGGCCGTGACTGAGGACAAAGGGAACGCCGATCCTGCACTCTCCTAACGCTGATAACAGGAAGTGCCTGAACACGGAGCTTCGTGGCAGGATCAGCAGAAAGAATTTTACTGGTAGAAGCGGATTTAAAAAGTTGTCATAAAAAATAAAAAAAAATAACTTTTGAAAAACACAATAACTTAATAAAGTTCTTATGAGATGTTGGTGTCTGGGTTTAGATCTGCGGTAGGATATTCATATAGCGGTGCCGCGGACGGCGGTCATCGCCGACAACATTCGGAGGATGGTAATTATATTGTCACCGGCTTTGTCATATCTTCAGCTCTGCTATGCAAGAAAATAAGAGGGGGGAAAAAAAAGAAAGAAAGACGGAACGCTCTATAATTGAGGATTATATAATCATAGGATGCCGGCGCGCTTCGGAATGTAACTCACGGCTTCCAACAAATAAAAAAAAAACCTCACCAACTTTATATATATATATATATATATATAAAAATAAATGATTATAATGATCACCAATTCCCTGTATCCTCAGCTTACCCCCTGCCAATGTCCCGGGGGGGGGGGAGGGGGGTAGCCCTTGAGGGGCATATTTGTGCCACATTGGGCCCCCTGTACTGAGAAGAAGTGCGGGCGTTCCGTCAGATTAGGCGACCCGTTCCGGCACGGCCATCTTGGTACACCCCGCACTCGTCCACACTAAGCCTGCAGTCTGAAGTCGTGCCAAGTGGACATCTTTTTACACCCAATGAAGTCTTGCATTGCATGTGGGGGGAGGGGGGGCGGGGTGGTGCAGCGTAGCGCGGTGGCAGTAACAGAACTGCTTTAAAGCTAAAGTTCAGCAAAGCGCAACGCCCCCCCCCCCCACCCCACCCACCGGGAAGACAACCCGACTGGGTAGACATGTGCGATTTGTTTAATTAAGAATCTAAATTCGGGCAGAATTGATCATTATTCGGAAATTCAGATGTATCCAAATTTCTGAATTACAACAGTAACGAATTGAAATGAATCCGAAATAACAAAAAAGAAATTCGGCTGAAATTTGAATTTGAAGCGAATTCAAAACAAATTTGAAAACATGAATGGAATAAAATAGAATAGAAAAGAATAGAAAAGAATAGAGTGAAACAGAACAGAATGGAACAGAAAATAAAAGACTAAAATGAAATAGAATAGAATTAAAAGGAACAGAATAGAAAAAAGAAGAAGAGAAGAAACAATAGAACAAATGAAATACAAGAGTCAAACTTTCGAAATTCGATTTTCTAATCAAATTAATTTGAATTTGAATAGAATAGATAAGAATAAAAATAAATAAATAAATATATATAAATAAATAAATAATATATATATATATATATATATATATATATATATATATATATATATATATATATATATATATATATATATATATATATCTCAAATAGAAATAATATAACCATCTATTAGAATTTACATTTTTTATAAATAAATAATAAATTAATGAATTAATTAGAATTAAACTATAGAATAGAATAGAATTCAATAGAATAGTATAAACTAAATATAACCATCTTCCAAAATTCTAATTCGAATAGCATAGATTGGAATAGAATAGAAAAAATTAAATAGAAAATAAGAAAATAGAATAGAAAAAAAAATAGACTATAATAGAATAGACAGAATATACCTGTCTTCTGAAATGTTAATTTCGAATAGAATAAATTCTAATTCTATTAAAATAGATTATAATAGAATAGAAAAGAATAAAATAGAAAATAAGAGAATAGAATAGAATAGAAAAAAAACAATAAACTAGAATAGAATAGACAGACTATAACCGTCTTCCGAAATTTGAATAGAATAAATTCTAATTCGAATAAAACAAAGTACAATAGAATAGAAAAGAATCAAATGGAAAATAAAAGAATAGAATAGAATAGAAAAAAACAATAGACTATAATACAATAGACACAATATAACTGTTTTCTGAAATTAGAATTTTGAATAGAATAAATTCAAATTCTGATAAAATAGAATAGAAAAGAATAAAAATCGAAAATAAGAGAATAGAATAGAAAATAAGAGAACAGAAAAAAAAAAAGAATAGAATAACATGCAAAGAATGTATAGAATAAATTCTAAGTCGAATGCCAATTCAAATTCAAATGCTGATTTGAGATTTCTGACTTCGAAATTCAGAAAATTCAAATCAAATTCAAAAACGAATAAAGCGAAAGGAATTGTGAAAACAAATTCAACAAATTAAACTAAACGAAATGATTTAAATAACAAATTGAAACAGAACACAATGAATTGTTTGGCTCTGCACATGTCTACGATCGGACGCACTCACACAATGATACAATGCAGAGTATAGCAGGGGGTCTCAGGTGTATCTGCAGCAATACTACAAAGAGTGACAAACGCAATTAGAAAAAAGTATTATAACTGGTGTGATAGACGAGTGGCCCCCCAAAATGACATATTGAAGTGGGGTGTTATATACCTTCTTCCACATACATGCTGCACTTCTCTAGAGACTTTTGTCACAGGGTCATTTAAAAAATGACAGGCAGAGGAAGAGGCAGGCCCTTCCGCAGGGGTGGTAGGGGTAGGGCAGGAGCAACAGGCTTGAGCCAAAGTGGGAAGTTGCAGAAGGTGCGTGTGATTACATCAAAGGACGCACCAGACTTGGTTGAGTGGCTCACTCAGCCTTACTCTTCTGCACCCTCCTCATCCTCTCGATCTGCACCCTCTTCTTCACTCTCTGCTATGTGCACCCCCAAAAACACTACCACCAACAACACCACCACCACCACCACCACCACATACCTTCCGCTTGAGTCACAGGAATAATTTTCCGATCCATATCAAGAGGACATTTCTGATGCGCAGCCACTCTTGGTATTGGATCAGGAAGAGGAGGTAGCAACAACCGCTACTCAGCAGTCTGACGACAGTACCCAGATCAGCCCAAGGAGGAGGTTGGTCCCCGGTGTTGCTGCCTACTCCGAGATCTCTACTTATAGCGGTGGGGAAGGTGACGTCGATGATGACGTGTCTAGTGATGTCACGTGGGTGCCCACAAGAGAGGAAGAGGAGGGGAGTTCAGAGGGAGATATGGACCAGCAGATAGGGAGGAGAAGCAGGAATAACTTACATTGCACAGGAGGGACAAAGCAGACTGCAAATGTATCAGGAGCGAGTCATCGACCATGTACGGTCACATCTGGCGCTCCCAGGGGACCGGCACATGGCTCCGCAGTGTGGGCTTTTTTTAACATGTCCGCTGCTGATAATAGCGTTGCCATCTGCAATCTTTGCAGTCAACGCATTAGTTGCGGTAAGCCCAACACTCACCTAGGGACGACCGCCTTAAGAAGGCACATGAGCAGCCATCACCGAGCCCAGTGGGAGCAACGGAACACAAAGCCACATTCCAGGCTCTCACCGTCCAGCCTCGTCTTCTACTTCTCCTTCTCCTCTCTCCTCACAATTGTCCTCCACTCCACCTTCCATCACGCCAAGCTCACGTTTTTCTGCAAAAAGGCAGGCTTCCGTGGGCCTAATGTTCGAGCGTAAAAAAATGATGACGCCGGATAACCCTCTTGCCCAACGGTTGACGGCTGGCTTGTCAGAACTCATAGCCCGCCAACTACTGCCATATAAACTGGTGGACTCGGAGGCCTTTCGCAAATTTGTGGCCATTGGAACACCACAATGGAAGGTCCCAGGAAGGAAGTATTTCTCAGAGAAGGGCATCCCAGAGCTATATGGCCATGTTCAGCGGCAAGTGAATGTATCTCTGGCACACAATGTCGGTGCCAAGATACATCTGACCACAGACACGTGGTCTAGCAAACACGGGCAGGGAAGGTATATCACTTTTACTGCCCACTGGGTGAACCTTCTGAAGGCCGTCAAGCATGTAACCCGTGGCACCCGTGTAGATTTGGTTTTACCGCCATGGATTGCATGCAGGCCTGACTCTTCTTCTCCTCCTCCCCCTACTCCATCCTCCTCCCTCTCCTCCTCAGCTGCCTCCTCCTTTTCCGCTGCTAGTGTCTCTTCCGCTGCGCCGCCCAAGATCCCCAGAACCTATTCCACATGCCAGGTGAGACGTTGCCATGCTGTGCTGCGTCTGTTGTGCCTGGAAGCCAAGAGCCACACTGGCCCGGCACTCCTTTCAGCTTTGCGTTCACAGGCAGATCAGTGGCTAACACCACTCAATTTGACAGTTGGTAAAGTGGTGTGTGACAACGGTGCCAATCTGCTTAGCGCACTGAAACAGGGCAAAATCACGCACGTGCCATGCATGGCACACGTCTTAAACTTGGTCGTGCAGCGATTCCTTGTCAAATACCCTGGGGTCCAGGACATCTTGCAGCAGGCAAGGAAAATCTCGCCCCATTTCAGAAGATCTTACACGGCCATGGCTCGCCTTGCTGACATTCAGCGGCGACACAATCTGCCGGTCAGACGTCTTATTTGCGATTGCCCGACGCGATGGAACTCAACCTTCTATATGCTTGATAGGCTGCTCCAGCAGAAACGTGCAGTTAACATCTACCTGTATGAACTCTGCAGCAGAACAGGTTCTGGGGAGCTGGGTTTTTTTTCACCGCGCCAGTGGCTGCTCATGCGCGACGCATGCAGACTTCTGCGGCCATTTGAGGAGATCACCAAACTGGTCAGTCGCAGCCATGGCGTCATCAGTGACATGGTACCTTATGCCTTCTTTATGGAGCGTGCATTGCGTCGTGTCATTGATCAAACCGTGGAGGAGCAGGAGCGGGAAGATGAGGAAGTCGCAATGCTGGATGAATTCCCAGGGGGGGCTACTCTATCTGAGACAAGTCAACAACAGGAGTCTGAAGAGAAGTCAGAGGAGGATGGTGCCGGGGCGGATGAGGAGGAGCAAGAAGAGCATGCTTCAAACCTTTCTGGGATCCCTGTTGTTGTGCGTGGATGGGGAGAGGAGAACGAGGAGGACACCATTATGCTGGATGATAATCAGGAGCCAGGCCACCACACCGCTTCCAGTTTAGTGCAAATGGGGGCCTTCATGCTCCAGTGTTTTAACAGGGACCCCCGTATAAAAAGCATAAGGGTCAAGGACCAGTACTGGGTGGCAACGTACTTAGACCCCTGGTACAAACACAAAATGGCGGAAATGTTACCGCCGTCACAGAGGGCTGGCAGAATGGAGCACTTCCAGGCCTTGCTTCGAGAAATGCTGCATTCTGCTTTTGCGTGCGCTGGCAGAGGAGCAATTCCCACTCCCAGAGAAGGAGTTGCGGGTACCAATCCAACAGCGCCTGCAAGAAGAGGCCGGTTTGAAGATGTGTTGGTGACTTCTGATATGAGGTAATTCTTTCAGCCGACCCATCGACAGGTGTCATCCGGATCCAGCATCAGGGAACGCCTAGACCGTCAGGTGTCCGACTACATCGGGTTAACGGCCGATGTGGACGCTCTGAGGAGTGATGAACCCCTGGACTACTGGGTGGGCAGGCTTGACCTCTGGCCAGAGCTTGCCCAATTTGCGAAGGAACTGTTGGCTTTCCCCTTGTCCAGTGTCCTGTCCGAAAGGACGTTCAGCGCAGCAGGGGGGATCGTGACCGATAAGCGTACTCGCCTTGCTCACGACAGTGTTGACTACCTCACATTTCTAAAAATGAATGAGGCATGGATCTCGGAGGAATTCAACACATGTGACCAGTAGACCATGTATATGCATAACTCTATAAACGACTTATTTAATCGAGCACACGGACCTTTTTTCTACCTTTGGCTCACTTCCTTGTACAAAAAAAGCTCACCGTACTATATGCCCGTACCCTCCTGTTTGAAGAGGTTGAGCAGTGTCATATTTTTGGGTCCTGCAGCGAGTTGTTGGTATCAGTGCTGCTATCAGTGCTCTCTATCTCGGTGCTGGTGTCAGTGCTCTCTCTGTCTCGGTGCTGGTGTGGTGTCAGTACTCTCTATCACGGTGCTGGTGTAGTGTCAGTGCTCTCTATCTCGGTGATGGTGTGGTCTCAGTGCTCTCTATCACGGTGCTGGTGTGGTGTCAGTGCTCTCTATCGCGGTGCTGGTGTCAGTGCTCTCTATCTCGGTGCTGGTGTGGTCTCAGTGCTCTCTATCTCGGTGCTGGTGTGGTGTCAGTGCTTTCTATCTTGGTTCTGGTGTCAGTGCTCTCTATCTCTGTGCTGGTCTTAGTGCTCTCTATCACGGTGCTGGTGTGGTGTCAGTGCTCTCTATCTCAGTGCTGGTGTCAGTGCTCTCTATCTCGGTGCTGGTGTCAGTGCTCTCTATCACAGTGCTGGTGTGGTGTCAGTGCTCTCTATCTTGGTGCTGGTGTCAGTGGTCTCTATCTCAGTGCTGGTGTCAGTGCTCTCTATCTTGGTGCTGGTGTCAGTGCTCTCTATCACGGTGCTGGTGTCAGTGCTCTCTATCACGGTGCTGGTGTCAGTGATCTCTATCTCGGTGCTGCTGTCAGTGCTTAGTCTCTATCGCGGTGCTGGTGTCAGTGTTTTATCTCAGTGCTGGTGTCAGTGAGGGAGATAGCAGCGGAGAAGCCAATCAGTAGGCAGTGGCCTTCATGCGCTCCTGAATTGTCAAAATTTCACAGATAAAAAAAGAATGCTTGTCGTTGTCGATCCCAGATTCCCTTCATACATGTGTTATGTCAGTGTCCATGTGGTGGGACTATGTGTGCACAGCTAGTAAGTATTTTTTGGCTGAAAATATGACCTGTAGGTTTTTATGGTTCGCCTGCCATTAAAGTCAATGGGGTCCGCCGCGAACTTTACGGTTCACGAACTTTTGGGCGCGTTTGCGGTTTGCGTTCGCTAAAAGTCCCATTGGAAGATCGTCCATCACTAGTGCTCAATGTTTTGGGGTGGAGGGAGGCAAACAAATCTGCCCCCCTCACTCACACCGCCGCCGCAGCCAAAGCCCCCCCTCCAGGGAGACGGACGGGAAGGAGGCGCCGATCAGAGCCCTTACCTTAGGCACTTTCCGAGATTCACGCGGCTCCCCCGGAAACAGTTTCTGGTTCCAGAGGGGCCCCTTAGCTTGTGTGGTCCAGCTGGGGTCACTAGAGGGATGCGATTTGTTCAGATTTCATGTCTGAGGTTTACAATCGCTTTATTGATTTAGTAATGGATAGGGAGCTGCATTCATTTGTGTCTTTTATATTTGTCTGGATCTCAGACAGCAGATGGCGGCTGGAATTATCTTCATATAGTTATCAGAGTCACACTTAGGGATATTTACGCTTTTCCTTTAAACATGATTGTTACTTTGTTATACTTTCTGTGATTATTGTGATTCTATTTCCTCCCCGGGAGGTTGAGAGAGAGCAGAAGAGCTCAGAAACAAAGGCAGACGTGGGAGCTTTTCTTTTCTCTAAACACTCACTTTGAAAAAAAAGAAATGCTCAAAAGCATCGAAACACGCAAAAACACGCCTTACCACGGGGGGCGCTTTCCTGCGCGCTCACACATTACTACATTGTAATGGGCAGATAGAATGCATTACCACCAAAGACATGAGCACGCATGTAACAATGTGGCTTTTTACCGCAAGTGTCTGATGCTAAACTCCTGTAGGAGAAAAAGGTGTCATAGTGAGGACAGCGTGGATGTGGCCCTAGGGTCAGAAAATCACACCCCGATCTGGTCCTAAAATCAGATTTTTTTTTACTAATATTTATATTTATATTCATCTATTTATAAAATGATATAAATGAATGAATAATAATAAATAAAAATAACATAAAATGAATGATTCCGAACAAAAGGGAATTTTTTTTTTGTAAAACAAAACAAAGTATCCCCTTATATCAGAGCCCCCCCTTTACATAAGTACCCCAATCAGAGCCCCTCCCTTACATCAGTACCCTAATAAGAGCCTCTCCCTTACATCAGTACCCCAATCAGAGCCCCCCTTTACATCAGTGCCCCAATGAGAGGCCCCCCTTTACATCAGTGCCCCAATGAGAGCCCCCTTTAAATCAGTACCCCAATCAGCGTCCCTTCTTACATTAGTGCCCCAATCAGAGCCCCCCCTCACATCAGTGCCCCAATCAGAGCCCCCTCCCTTACATCAGTGCCCCAATTGGAACCCCCCTTACATCAGTACCCCAATCAGCATCCCATCTTACATCAGTGCCCCAATCAGAGCCCCCATTACAAAGGTGCCCCAATCAGAGCCCCTCTTACATAGGTGCCCCAATCAGCATCCCCTCTTATATCAGTGCCCCAATCAGAGCCCATCTTACATCAGTGCCCCAATCAGAGTCCCCCCTTTACATCAGTGCCCCAATCAGAGCCCCCCCTTTACATCAGTGCCCCAATCAGTGCCCCCCCTTTACATCAGTGCCCCAATCAGAGCCCCCCTTACATCAGTGCCCCAATCATCATCCCCTCTTATATCAGTGCCCCAATCAGAGCCCATCTTACATCAGTACCCCAATCAGAGCCCCCTTTACATCAGTGCCCCAATCAGAGCCCCCCCTTTACATCAGTGCCCCAATCAGAGCCCCCCCTTTACATCAGTGCCCCAATCAGAGCCCCCTTACATCAGTGCCCCAATCATCATCCCCTCTTATATTAGTGCCCCAATCAGCATCCCCTCTTATATCAGTGCCCCAATCAGAGCCCCCTTACATTAATGCCCCAATCAGCATCCCCTCTTATATCAGTGCCCCAATCAGAGCCCCCCTTACATAGATGCTCCAATCAGCATCCCCTCTTACATCAGTGCCCCAATCAGAGCCCCCCTTACATAGATGCCCCAATCATCATTCCCTCTTATATTAGTGCCCCAATCAGAATCCCCTCTTATATCAGTGCCCCAATCAGAGCCCCCCTTACATTAATGCCCCAATCAGCATCCCCTCTTATATCAGTGCCCCAGTCAGCATCCCTTATTACATCAGTGCCCCAATCAGAGCCTCCTCCCTTACATCAGTGCGCCAGTCAGAACCCCCCTTACATCAGTACCCCAATCAGCATCCCCTCTTACATCAGTGTCCCAATCAGATCCCCCTTACATAGGTGCTCCAATTAGAGCCCCCCTTACATACGTGCCCCAATCAGCATCCCCTCTTATATCAGTGCCCCAATCAGCGTCCCCTCTTACATCAGTCCCCCAATCAGAACCCCCCTTACATAGGTGCTCCAATTAGAGCCCCCCTTACATACATGCCCCAATCAGCATCCCCTCTTATATCAATGCCCCAATCAGCGTCCCCTCTTACATCAGTGCCCCAATCAGATCCCCCCTTACATAGGTGCTCCAATTAGAGCCCCCTCCCTTACATCAGTGCCCCAATCAGCAACCCCTCTTACATCAGTGCCCCAAACAGCATCCCCTCTTACATCAGTGCCCCAATCAGAGCCCCCCTTACATAGGTGCCTCAATCAGAGCCACCCTTACATAGGTGCCCCAATCAGCATCCCCTCTTATATCAGTGCCCCAATCAGAGCCCCTCTTATATCAATGCCCCAATCAGAGCCCCCCTTACATAGGTGACCCAATCCGCATCCCCTCTTATATCAGTGCCCCAATCAGAGCCCCCCTTACATCGGTGTTCCCATCATTTCATTTGCATATCTGGGGTCAGGGTTATATCCTTTGCCTACAACCTTTGTCCTAAAATCTGCCCCTCCTTTGTCATTCTTTACCCGATGATGATGATTATTATTATTATTATTATTAATAAGATATTGTTGCCGGGAACTTTTCTTTTCAGACTTTTCCGGAGTGGCTATGAATGCGTCTGTAGAGACCTTTCCCTATCCAGCAGCGTCTCCCCCTCCGGGCGTTTCCCCCTCCGGGTGTCTCCCCCTCCTCTCTCTCGTCTCCTCTCTTTGCGTCTCCTCCCTGCGATGCGTCTTCTTGTGGATGGATGGCGGGGGGGGGGGCATCCATCCTCCCATCTTACAACAATTGTTTCTGAAGACAAATCACTCACAACACGCCGCTAAGATGCAGCAATTCTCCCTCTATAACGTTCGTCAATAATCGCAATCATTGGCTTGTTACAAAGTTTGGAGACTTTCATCCCGTGACGCTCGATCGCTTTTCCTTTCTCTGAGGATGAAGCATGCAATTTGAAATCAGCAGTTTGATGGTGGGAGTCATGCACAGGCGGCGGGCGCACACGTTATCTCGAGTGGTAGATAATCCCGCTTTATTTGTGTACTTTGTGGGCGTGCAAAATCAGAAACGCGTAAGTGCGATGGTTTGCTGCTCTGTGCCATATCTCCTTCTTATTTTTTGTTTTTCTGATATTTTCACTGCAAGAAAAAGAGATACATATATATATATATATGAGAGAATGCAGAAATCAATGGCGGTTCCAGAGGCAGCGGAAGGCGAAGGGCAGCCCGGGGCCCCCTGTAAGGGTCATCGATCTGCGATGGCTCCCCTGCCACAGTGCCATCTGGCCGACTTCTGCCTCCCCCCAGCAAATGTTCTGCCCCGACCCCCCCCCCCCCCTTTCCCCGAGCGGGCACAGCTGCCTATCTCCGGCTATGTGTCAAATCTCCCGAGCTCGTTTGCTCAAGATGTATTCTTGCTGGCATCACCGGTACCATTTTCATCGCTCTCTGCGCTTTTATCTGGGTCAATGCAAGTCCTCCCAGAGCCGCTGATCAGCAGTTAAAGCCGTATTACAACACAGAAGAAAACATTTATTATCTTGCAGCTTAACAATTCTGAAAACGACTGCATTCGTTTTCTTTTTTCTTAGGCTTTTTTTTTTTTTAACCTGGTGAGCTGGCCAGCAAGTCTGTTGTTTTCTTCAAAAGCGCAAGCGCTCCAGCAGAATGTATCAATTTACATGGATAAGACAAACCATTTACCACTGGCAGGGGTGCTAGAATATTTAACCACTTCCCTCCGGGAGGACGCCCTCCGGTTTCAGTAGCTATACCAGAATGATGCGCGCACCTAGAGGCGTCATATTGGTGTGGATGTTTGTAATTGCTGATTCCCTTTCAGGCAAAGGTGATCCGAGTGGCTTCTGCGGGTGGCAGAAGGGGGTACAATCAGTGGTGGCCGCTCATGCACTGCGCCAACCCCCCCCCCCCCATCCATGCGTCCGACCCCTAATCTACATGCGGGGCGGCGGACGCATGGATTTCAATGTGTTTTTTTTTTTTGAATCACATGACAAGAGCCTGAAGCTCCAGTTGGGTTCAAAAAGGGTGGACTTGGGGGCGCAGAGCACTGCTCCTGGAGCCAGCTGTGTGACATTAGCCAATTACTATTCGCTAATTTATTCCTGTTTCTCCTCCCGGGCCAATCAGGAAGCGTGAGTCCTAAGACCCGATAGGACTCTCGGGCAATCGGGTCTTAGGACTCCCGCTTCCAGATTGGCCAGGAGTCCTAAGTCCTGATTGGCCGGGAGAATAAGCGACCGCCAGGACATGGGAGGAGACGCAGAGGGGGAAGACGCTGAAGCCGCAACCTGGCAGGGGGAGATGCAGGGGCTGGCGGGTGACGGGCGAGCGATACATCGATCAAACAATGGGAAAGAGCAGGGATTGAGCGAGTGAGTGCCAGAGTGGTGGTGGTTGGTTGGCTTGCTGGCTGGGGAGGCCACGGGCCACCCCCCCCCCCCCCCCAACAAAATTGAGCACCAGCCGCCACTGGGTCTGACCCCTCTCCTACCTCCACTTCTCCTTGGCTCTATCGTACGATCACAGTGCCTGGAAACAAGGTGGAAGGCGGCAATGGCGGCCCTGTACAGAAAGAGAGTAACTGACGTTGTTCCCCTCTCCCTCTGTAACTCCGGGAAACCGGGAGCGACGAGTTACGTCGTCACTTCTGTTTCCGCCCCTATGTTTACCTACCCACCAGCGGCCAGAAAAGCAGCCGATGGGACCGCTCTGTATCTGATCGGCTGCATGGGAGGCTAGAGGAGAAATTTGGAGTCCAATAGACCCACAGATATGTCCATAAAGAGGACCTGTCATGGCCCATGCTGTCACAAGGGATGTTGTTTATCCATTGTGATAGCAATAAAGTTAATCTAAGAAAAAAAACATTTATAGAATAAATAATACATTTTTTTTTATAAAGTGCCCCCTTCCCTCCGTGCTTATGTGCAAATGCGAACCCATACGCTTAAAAAACAACCCACGCTCCAGAGTCCTGTGCAGGCCAGTCAAGTTCCTCCACCCCAAACTCACTCATCCATGTCTTTATGGACCTTGCTTTGTGCACTGGTCCAAATCATTTGGTGAAGATATTTGGGATTATGGTGTATGGGTGGAGGAGTGATTATGATATGGGAGGATTATGGTGGGGGGGGGAAGGGATTATCGTGTGGGGGTTGTTTTTCAGGGGTTGGGCCTGGCCCCTTAGTTCCAGTAAAGGGAACTCTTAAGGCGTCAGCATACCAAGACATTTTGGACAATTTCATGCTCCCAACTTTGTGGGAACAGATTGGGGATGGCCCCTTCCTGTTCCAACATGACTGCCCACCAGTGCACAAAGCAAGGTCCATAAAGACATGGATGAGCGAGTTTAGGGTGGAGGAACTTGACTGGCCTGCACAGAGTCCTGACCTCAACCCTCATAGAACACCTTTGGGAGGAATTAGGACAGAGACTGCAAAAACAGGCCTTCTCATCCAACATCAGTGTCTGTCCTCACAAATGCGCTTCTGGAAGAATGGCAGAGCTGGATTAAGAGCTTCATGGGCCTGGTGCTAAGGATTTTGGTGGACCTTTTTATGGAAATAAATAAAATGAAAATGCAAACAATTTTTTGCTGATAGAAATGAAATATGCTGCCGCAATTTACATATCAATCATGTGTACACTGCATACAGAGCAGGGATGGGCAGCATTAGTGACTCACTCACACCATTGGACTGGGCCTATCTTAAAGAAGGGGCCTGGAGCTGCAGCTCCAATAGCCCCTATGTCGATCCAGCCCTGAAGAATGGTCAAACATTCCCCTAGATACCCTCCTAAACCTTGTGGACGGCCTTCCCAGAAGAGGTGAAGCTGTTATAGCTGCAAAGGGCCAACTCAATATTGAACCCTACAGACTAAGACTGGGATGACATTAAAATTCAGGTGTGTGTAAAGGCAGGTGTCCCAATACTTTTGGTAATATAGTGTATATGGACATACTGTATGTGGCCAATGATGTTATGTGACTTTCATTCAGACAGGGTGGGGGAGGGGAAGGCTCATTGATGGCGGTCGGGAGAGAAGGCTCACTGATGGAGGTGGGGGGTCTCATTGATGAAGGGGGGAGGGACAATTCATTGATAGAAGTGGAAAGTGAAGGTTCATTGATGGAGGTGGGGAGGGAAGGTTCATTGATGGAGGTGGGGAGGGAAGGTTCATTGATGGAGGTGGGGAGGGAAGGCTCATTGATGGAGATGGGGAGGGAAGGCTCATTGATGGAGGTGGGGAGGGAAGGATCATTGATGGAGGTGGGGAGTAGAGGCTCATTGATGGAGATGGGGAGGGAAGGATCATTGATACAGGTGGAGGGAAGGCTCATTAATGGAGGTGGGTTGGGAAGGCTCATTGATGGGAGTTGGGGAGGGAAGGTTCATTGATGGAGGTGGGGAGGGAAGGCTCATTGATGGAGATGGGGAGGGAAGGCTCATTGATGGAGGTGGGGAGGGAAGGATCATTGATGGAGGTGGGGAGTAGAGGCTCATTGATGGAGATGGGGAGGGAAGGATCATTGATGGAGATGGGGAGGGAAGGATCATTGATGGAGATGGGGAGGGAAGGATCATTGATGGAGATAGGGAGGGAAGGCTCATTGATGGAGATGGGGAGGGAAGGCTCATTGATGGAGGTGGGGGGAGGCTCATTGATGGAAGCGTGGGGAGGCTCATTGATGGAGATGGGGAGGGAAGGCTCATTGATGGATGTGGGGGGGTCATTGATGGAGTTGGAGAGGGAAGGTTCATTGATGGATGGGGGGGTCATTGATGGAGGCGGAGGTGGGAGGAGGCTTATAGATGGAGGTAAGGAGGGAAGGCTTTTTACAGAAGTGGGAAGGGAAGGCTCATTGATGGAGATGGGGAGGGAAGGATCATTGATGGAGATGGGGAGTGAAGGCTAATTGATTGAAGCGGGGGGAAGGTCATTGATGGAGATGGGGAGGGAAGGCTCATTGATGAACGTGGGGGGGGGGGGTCATTGATGGAGGTGGAGGGGTCATTGATGGAGGTGGGGGGAGGCTTATAGATGGAGGTGGGGAGGAGGCTCTTTGATGGAGGTAGGGAGGGAAGGCTTTTTTATGGAGATGGGGAGGGAAGGCTCATTGATGGAGGTGGGGAGGGAAGGATCATTGATGGAGGTGGGGAGTAGAGGCTCATTGATGGAGATGGGGAGGGAAGGATCATTGATGGAGATGGGGAGGGAAGGATCATTGATGGAGATGGGGAGGGAAGGATCATTGATGGAGATGGGGAGGGAAGGATCATTGATGGAGATGGGGAGGGAAGGCTCATTGATGGAGATGGGGAGGGAAGGCTCATTGATGGAGGTGGGGGGAGGCTCATTGATGGAAGCGTGGGGAGGCTCATTGATGGAGATGGGGAGGGAAGGCTCATTGATGGATGTGGGGGGGTCATTGATGGAGTTGGAGAGGGAAGGTTCATTGATGGAGATGGGGAGGGAAGGCTCATTGATGGAAGTGTGGGGAGGCTCATTGATGGAGATGGGGAGGGAAGGCTCATTGATGGATGTGGGGGGGTCATTGATGGAGTTGGAGAGGGAAGGTTCATTGATGGAGATGGGGAGGGAAGGCTCATTGATGGATGGGGGGGTCATTGATGGAGGCGGAGGTGGGAGGAGGCTTATAGATGGAGGTAAGGAGGGAAGGCTCATTGATGGGTGGGGTAGAACGAAGGCTCATTGATGGAGATGGGGAGGGAAGGATCATTGATGGAGATGGGGAGGGAAGGATCATTGATGGAGATGGGGAGTGAAGGCTAATTGATTGAAGCGGGGGGAAGGTCATTGATGGAGATGGGGAGGGAAGGCTCATTGATGAACGTGGGGGGGGGGTCATTGATGGAGGTGGGGGGTCATTGATGGAGGTGGGGAGGAGGCTCTTTGATGGAGGTAGGGAGGGAAGGCTTTTTTATGGAGATGGGGAGGGAAGGATCATTGATGGAGGTGGGGAGGGAAGGCTCATTGATGGAGAAGGGGAGGGAAGGCTCATTGATGGAGAAGGGGAGGGAAGGCTCATTGATGGAGAAGGGGAGGGAAGGCTCATTGATGGAGAAGGGGAGGGAAGGCTGATCTGTGTAATCCTATTCGATAGAAGAGCCATTGTACCTCAAACTGGTGAAAAAGGTAATGCTGGTTCTGATAGAAAGGTGTCAGAACACAGAGACTAAGCCCTTGTACACACGGTCGGAGAATCCGTCGGAATGTGTCCTATCGGACCGTGTCGTCGGATAATCCGACTGTGTGTGGTATGCATCGGACTGATTCCGTCGGAATATCCGTCGGACAGAATTTTCCAACTTGTTGGAAATATTTCCCGACCAACTGGGCCGGTCAGACATACTCCGATCATGTGTAGAGAATTTTGATCGGACCAAGTGCCACGCATGCTCAGATCAAATTCCTACATCAAAGCTATTGGCTACTAGCCTGAACGTAGTCCCGTCGTAACGAAATTACGTCATCACGTTCTGAAAGATCGGATTTTTTCGCCAACTTTGTCCGACCGTGTGTATGCAACAGTTTCGGACACGATCCGACGGGCAAAATCTGACGGATTTGGTTGTGGAAATCTCCGACCGTGTGTACAGGGGGTAAGACTGGGATGTCATTAAAAATTCATGTGCGTTTAAAGGCCGGCGTCCCAATACTTTTGGCAATATAGTGTATATGGACATAACCATATGTGGCCAATGACGTTATGTGACTTTACTTTAGACCGCACACTGAGCTCTACCCATGTGAACAAAGTAGTAGGAACGAGTTTACTGACGCGCTAATAGCTTGCGATGACTTCGGTGAATAGACAGATCGGGGGATTTGGCAGGAGCTCCTGACATCCCTCATTGCCTGTGAAAGTTAAACTTTTCCTCCGTTGTATAACTCTATCAACCTTCGTCAGAGCAAAGCCTCCCCTCCGCCGACGGTGACATGTAATTTCCGAGTTAACTTCCAAGCAGACGGCTTCCTGTTGACAAACTCCATCTTGTTAGGAAGAAAGTAGAAAGCTGGGAGCCGAGCGGCGTTTTGCTGTCAGGAACATAATGGAAGCCTCCTGTGCTTTGTACGCGTCCGATACGGCGATCGCAGATCTTTCTCTCGCTCTCTCCAAAGCAATTAAACAGGTGACTTTGGCTTTTTTTTCATTTCCCCGGCAGTGCCGACGTGTTTTGATGTTGATGACAGGGTCTCAGGAAGGTAAATATGTGTGATGGAGGAGAATGTTTATCTCTCAGGCGGTGACATAGGTGCAATTAGAGGAACACGAGTCTTATAATCTAGCTGAGAAGGTGGAACATGAGCAGCTGAATTGTGACATTCCTCCGCAAGCTGTTAGCCCGCTCTCATCATTCCGACAATTTTTTCATTATTAAACTGGCTGCTGTCAGGAAAACTTTTATAACTGAAGTGTACATCTCCACATGAACCACGAACGTGACAACAATGCGCACAAAGAGCCTTCCGCTGCCGCTTGTCTTCTACACCCAACATATTGTTGTGGAAAACAAATATATACTGTATACGCCAATCAGCCGTCACATTCTGACCACTGATGGGTAAAGTGAATAACGTGGATTGTCTGGTTACAATGGCATCTGAAAGGTAATTCAGAGTAGAGTTCAAATTTTGAATTTTATTCAGTGGGGGAGGGGAAGCCAGCGAAGGGATTGGCAGAGAGGGGCAGCAGACACGGATCAGTTAGTGAAGTGTATTAGTCTAGCAGCAGCATTCATAATAGAGGGGGGAGGAGCCTGTGTAAGGGTCGGCCATTAAGGAGAGAGTTGCAGTAGTCAAGGTGGGAAATAACCAAGGAGCAAATAAGTTGCTTTGTGGTGTCATTAGTCAGGAAGGGGCAAATTCTGGAGATGTTGCGGAGGTTAAGGTGACAGGATTTAGCCAGTGATTGGTTGTGGGGGCTTGACCAGGGTAGTCTAAAGGTCCCATTTTTACCTGTTACCCATTCCACTCCAACTTCCACCCCATGTTCTCCCATAAGTAAGAGACCACACCTTGCTTTGGAGTAAAATGGCCATAACAGCCTTTATTACAATACTCAAATACTCCAACCAAAATATATATATATATATATATATATATATATAAATAACCAAACAATATAAATATAAATATAACTATAACCATATACATATAACCATAACACACATCTGGTAACAAATAGCATATAGCTAACATGCCCGGTCTGGTGATCTCTGACGGTGACCCATAACTTTACCAACCAAACAACTCACTGCGGTACCCACTTCCAACTTTTCCAGGCCTCCAGCTGTGACCGCTCGGAGACAACCTCCGCAGTGACAACCATACCGGTATTCCCTCCAACGTTCAGGAATACACCGGAGGGACCTATCTTAGCAATGGGCCCCCCACCCCATATCAGATGACTTCTGATTTACCGCCAACCATCAAAGACCACCAGACACACACCGCCACAGCCCAAGAGGGTGACTCCCTTACCCTTGAGGGCCACCCCACACAAGGCCTTTTGGATACCCTCCTGTAAGCCCAAAGACCACAAGTCAATCCCCACATTTGACAAGTGTACCTCATCCCGTCTCAGGTACATGCCCACATTACACTCTAATTCGCGGTGGCGAACCACGATCCCACCCTGTTGGGCCACGAACCTCCCCACTACCTTGTTAACCCTAATACGGATCCTATGGATGCTCGCCCCGAACGAGCCCAGCGCCAGGCTGTCCTCGCCACGATGTCCGAACCACACCAGTACAGTACCCGAAAAACGGAAGCGCAGCCGCATGAAATCGGACTTGATGTCCACAATCTAATCTCTAACCTTCCGTACCCCCAGGTCATCCCCCCCCCCGCGTGGATTACCAGCACCTCCGGGGGACCCTCCCGAGACACATGTCTCTCAATCTCCTCCACCAACCGTCCCCACCGCATCCCAGGGATACCCAACCACCGCAAGCATGCCTCCCTCCTTGAAATCCCAAGTTGCCTGCCCTCCGTTCGCTGATCTCCTCACCTGGCCCCCCAACACACGTAGGAGTGCCCCACGATCCAGACGAAGCGAGCCGGACCTCCATCTGAAAAGAAAAACCAACAGCGTAAAACAGCTTCCCCCCATTAACAGTGCATCCCCCTTGACAGGACGCCAGCCCCCCAAAACCACAAATGAAACCCAAAATATGGTTCAGAACTCAATCTCCCTTTTTTATTTATTTATTTATTTATTTCTTTTAAGACAATCAAAACAACACCAACTGTGGCCTGACATACGAACGAAAACACCGAGATTCCCACCTCCCAATCCTGCGAACTGCCGCCTCATCCAAACTGCACCGGGCCTCCTCCGTGGCCGCTCCGATCCGGAACGAATGGGATGCAAATTCTTTACCATCCAAACCCACCGCCTGCAAGCACTTCCGAAACACCGAAACAAATTGGTACTTAGACAAAAAGGACCCATCCTCATGCCACAGGAAAGGACCCTCCCCCCCTTGTCTTACTGCCCGGAAATCCCGCACCGCCGCCACCGGGCACACTCTGGATCCCGGCAATGCAAACAGAGACACCAGGACCCCTTTGCCCAGCTGATCCGTTTTGGACCTACGCAGCAAGAGCCCCACTCTATCTACACCCACTCGAACCTCCCCGTCAAACAATCCCCCAGCCACTTTTTTGGACGGGCTAACCAACTCCCCAATCCGAAAAGCCCCATAGAAGGCCAAAGAAAAAGCCACCGTAAATAGCCGCATCTCATACTCCGAAGAGTACACCCCCCCAACTGAGCACAGATTGCCTGCAAGGTAGCGAACGTAACCGGCCTCCGCATATCCCTCGTCCTGCATTGCCTGCAATAACCCTTCAGCGCCTGCCGCACCCAAAAATCTTTTGTCCAATCTTCCATCCGCAACAGCTTAAACAAAAACGTCAAACCCGCCAACTTCCGTCCGATCGCGGAAACCGATACTCCCCGTTCCATATTCCTGGCCACAAAATAAATTAGCAACAACCGCCAATCGTAGCCCCGATCACTTACCCCCGCTTCCCGAACCAGACCCGACCATTCAGACCAAACCTTGGAATAGGCCACCCAGGTGGGCGCACTCACTGACTGCCGGATCCATCTTCCCCAAGGCACCCCCCATGTTGAGGGCACGCGGCCTGGTACGGCTCAGGAGGGGGGGGCGCTCGCTCGTCCCCCCCTTTCCTGGCCGGCCGGGTAGCGTGCTCGGACAAGGGTCTGATGTGGAACTGGGGGGACCCCCACGCCGATTTTTTTCGGCGTTGGGGTTCCCCTTTAAGTCCATACCAGGTGGCGGGGTCAGCGACGTCTCCTTCGCGGGCCCCGCCTACCTGGAGACCCACTCGAAATTAGCGGACTTTTCTCCGGGCGGAAAAAGTCCGCTCATTTCAAAAGTACGGCGGACTGGCATACGCACGGCCGGACTGTCCGCCGAAATGCAAGTCCGGCGGGAAGAATGGAGTGCAAAACTACTTTCTAAGTCCGCCGTACTTTCGGGTCAAAAAAGTACGCCGGAGGCTACACACGGGGGGATTGTCCGGCGGACTTGAGTTTGCCGGTCTTTTCCACCCGCTTGTGTGATCGTGTGTACGCGGCATAAGGGATTTGGAAAGAAAAAGGTCATTGGCAGAAGCTAGTTTGTTGAAGGCTGAGCGGGCATTCCAGAGGGCACATGAAAGAGGGGGGGCTGATTTGTGGAATCAGGGGAATTGAGATGAGTAGGTGGGAGTTACGACTACTGTTGGAGGAGGTAGACAGACAATTTTGGGGTGGGAAATGGGTGTGGGAGGGCCGGGGCTTGGTGCGATGTCCTCAGACATTAGGAGGAGGGCGAGGGTGGTAAGGCGGGAGTGGGATTTATAGGAGGGCAGTGGAGTGGAAGTGGTGATACTGTGTGGGCTTAGGCCGCGTACACACGCGCGGACTGTTCGCCCAACCTTGTTCGGCAAACAGTTTGTCAAACAGTCCGCTCAAAATTTGCATGAGCGGACTTGCCCACACACGAGCGGACTGTTTGACGAACAAGGTTGGGCAAACAGTTCGCTCAACTTTTGAAATGAACGGACTCGCCCACGTAAGGAGGAGGCAAATCCGCCCATTTCAAGCGCGTGTACAGGTAGGCGGGTCCCGCGAAGGAGACGTCGCGGGACCCGCCGCCTGGAATGGGCTTAAAGGGGAACCCCAACGCCGAAAAAAATCGGCGTGGGGGTCCCCCCCAAGTCCACACCAGACCCTTGTCCGAGCACGCTACCCGGCCGGCCAGGAAAGGGGGGCGAGCGAGCGCGCCCCCCCTCCTGAGCCGTACCAGGCCGCGTGCCCTCAACATGGGGGGGGTGCCTTGGGGAAGGGGGGGCCGCGCGGCCCCCCCACCCCAAAGCACCTTGTCCCCATGTTGATGAGGACAAGGGCCTCTTCCCGACAACCCTGGCCGTTGGTTGTCGGGGTCTGCGGGCGGGGGGCTTATCGGAATCCGGGAGCCCCCTTTAAGAAGGGGGCCCCCGGATACCGGCCCCCCACCCTATGTGAATGAGTATGGGGTACAATGTACCCCTACCCATTCACCTGTGAAATAAAGTACAATAAAACACACAACACAGAGAAAAAGTATTTTATTGCACAGCCGGGGGTCTTCCGTCTTCGGGGGTCTTCTCGCCGGACTCCTCCGCTATGTGTGTGTAGCTCTTTTGCCAGCGGAGGAGTCCGGCTTTCTTCCTCCCCGCCGCCGGCCTCTTCTCCCGACTTCGGGGGTCTTGTCCCCCTCTTCGGTTCTTCTGCCGGGCCACCGCGCCTGGTCCGGTGGCCCGGTCTTCTGTCGCCGCCTTCGGTTCTTCTGCCGGGCCACCGCGCCTTCTTGTAGCTCTTTTACAGGCGGTGGCCCGGTCTTCTGTCGCCGCTGTCGCCGCTGTCGCCTTCCGTTCTTCTTCTTGTTCTTCTTGTTCTTCTCCAGGAGATGTTGACACGTCGCTCCCTCCGGCCGGAATGCCAGAGCCGCCCTGCGCTGTGACTTATATAGTGACAATGGGGCGGGGTCACATGGTATATGTCACATGGGTTGGTCACATGGTGACCCCGCCCCCTTACGATGTCATAGTCCCCATGTGACATCAACCCATGTGACCAACCCATGTGACATATACCATGTGACCCCGCCCCATTGTCACTATATAAGTCACAGCGCAGGGCGGCTCTGGCATTCCGGCCGGAGGGAGCGACGTGTCAACATCTCCTGGAGAAGAACAAGAAGAACAAGAAGAAGAACGGAAGGCGACAGCGGCGACAGCGGCGACAGAAGACCGGGCCACCGCCTGTAAAAGAGCTACAAGAAGGCGCGGTGGCCCGGCAGAAGAACCGAAGGCGGCGACAGAAGACCGGGCCACCGGACCAGGCGCGGTGGCCCGGCAGAAGAACCGAAGAGGGGGACAAGACCCCCGAAGTCGGGAGAAGAGGCCGGCGGCGGGGAGGAAGAAAGCCGGACTCCTCCGCTGGCAAAAGAGCTACACACACATAGCGGAGGAGTCCGGCGAGAAGACCCCCGAAGACGGAAGACCCCCGGCTGTGCAATAAAATACTTTTTCTCTGTGTTGTGTGTTTTATTGTACTTTATTTCACAGGTGAATGGGTAGGGGTACATTGTACCCCATACTCATTCACATAGGGTGGGGGGCCGGTATCCGGGGGCCCCCTTCTTAAAGGGGGCTCCCGGATTCCGATAAGCCCCCCGCCCGCAGACCCCGACAACCAACGGCCAGGGTTGTCGGGAAGAGGCCCTTGTCCTCATCAACATGGGGACAAGGTGCTTTGGGGTGGGGGGGCCGCGCGGCCCCCCCTTCCCCAAGGCACCCCCCCCATGTTGAGGGCACGCGGCCTGGTACGGCTCAGGAGGGGGGGCGCGCTCGCTCGCCCCCCTTTCCTGGCCGGCCGGGTAGCGTGCTCGGACAAGGGTTTGGTGTGGACTTGGGGGGACCCCCACGCCGATTTTTTTCGGCGTTGGGGTTCCCCTTTAAGCCCATTCCAGGCGGCGGAGCCCGCGACGTTTCCTTCGCGGGCCCCGCCTACCTGTACACGCGCTCGAAATGGGCGGACTTTCCGAGCGGGAACAGTCCGCTCATTTCGAAAGTACAGCGGACAGGCCCACACACGGGCGGACTGTTCGCTCAAACACAGTTTCAGCGGACAGTTTTTCGGAATTTCCGAAAGACCTTGTCCGTCCAACTGTCCGCTGAAACTGTCCGCTGAAAGCCCACACACGAGCGGACTGTCCGCCCAAACACTGTTCAGCGGACAAGGTTGGGCGAACAGTCCGCCCGTGTGTACGCGGCCTTAGAATGAGCAGGAGGTGATAAAGGCAGTAATATTGAGTGGGCAGAAGAGGGGTTGGGGGCTGGAGAGGGTAAAGACATGAGAGTTTGAGGAGAGAGGACGTCATCGCAAAAGATTAGTGTGAGCGTGGCCGTGTTGGAGGGTGGGGAGATGGGAATAGAAGGAAGGATAGAAGGATAGAATAGAGGATGAAGGGGAACTTTGTGTAAAATAAGTGTGGAACACTAATGTCTGTACTTACATTTTTGCGGCGGTGCCTTATTTAAATATGCTTGTTGATGTTAATGACATTCAGGCTCAGCTGATTGCTCATACACTTGATATTTGATGGTTTCTCTACAAAAGACAAAACGTGGCCTTCAATGTCTTTGATGCTTTTTAGAAAGACATGAACCTTCCCCCCGAAAAAGCTGGAATTTGTATAATAAATTATAAATACAGAAAGGAGCGGGCGGCTTTCACTGGAGATAAATTGTGCATTAATCCTGTCACCTTAATTTGACACACTTCATGTGTTATGAACTTTTCAAATGAACGGCAAAGAAAAATGTATAAATTTGTGGCGTCTATTTCTGAGAGGCGAGCACCGCCGCAAGAGGAGACCCACGCAGAAAATCACATAAAATGTCTTTCATGGGATTACGAATATTTTAAAATTCTATACAAAAGAAATGTTACACATATATATATATATATATATATATATATACATACGCTAATCAGTTATAACATTATTGCCCTTTTTGCCACCAAAATAGCCCTGACCCGTTGAGGCATGGACTCCATTAGACCTCTGAAGGTGTGCGGTGATATCAGGCACTAAGCCATCAGTAGCAGATCCTTTAAGTCCTGTAAGTTGGGAGGTGAGGCCTCCATGGATCGGACTTGTTTTTCCAGCACATCCCACAGATTGAATTGAGATCTGGAGAATTTGGATGTCAAGTCAACACCTAAAACTCAATGATGTGTTCCTCAAACCATTCTTGAACCATTTTTGCAGTTTGGCAGGGTGCATTATACTGCTGAAAGAGACCGCTATCATCGGGGAATATTGTTTCCATGAAGGGGTGGACTTGGTCACTAATAATGTTTAGGGAGGTGGTACGTATCAAGTAACATCCACAAGAATGGCAGGAGCCAAGTTTTCCCAGCAGAACATTGCCGAAAGCATCACACTTCCTTCGTCAGCTTGTCTTCTTCCCATACTGCATCCTGGTGCCATCTCTTCCCCAGGCGCACACTCACCTGGCCATCCACATGATGTAAAAGAAAATGTTGATTCATCAGAGTAGGCCACCTTCTTTCATTGCTCTGTAGTCCAGTTCTGGTGCTCACGTGCCTATAGTAGGAGCTTTTGGCTGTGGACACGGGTCAGCATGGACACCCTGACCAGTCTGTGGCTAGGCAGCCCCATACATAGAAAACTGCAATGTTCTGTGTGTTCTGACACCTTTCTATCAGAACCAGCATGACCTTCACTGGCCATTTATGCTCCAGTAGTTTTTATATTGGATTGGACTACATGGGCTGACCCCCCCCCCCCCCTCCATCAATGAGCCTCCCCCTACCTCCATAAATGAGCCTTCCATCCCCTCCTCCATCAACAAGACTTCCCCTTCTCACTTCCATCAATGAGCCTTCCATCCCCTCCTCCATCAACAAGACTTCCCTCCACAGCTCCAGCAATCAGCTTCCCTCCACCTCCATCAACAAGACTTACCTCCACATATCCATCAATGATCCTCCCCCCACCTCCATTAACAAGACTTCCCTCCCCACCTCCATCAATGAGCCTTCCATCCCCACCTCCATAAAAAAAGCCTTCCCTCCCTACCTCCTACCTCATCAAACAGCCTCCTCCCCAACTTCATCTATAAGCCTCCCTCCACCTCCATCAATGACCCCCCACCTCCATCAATGACCGCCCCACGTCCATCAATGAGCCTTCCCTCCCCATCTCCATCAATGAGCCCCCCCGCTTCCATCAATGAGCCTCCCCCCACCTCCATAAATGAGCCTTCCCTTCCCACCCCCATCAATGAGCCTTCCCTCCCCACCTCCATCAATGAGCCTTCCCTCCCCACATCCATCAATGAGCCTTCCCTCCACACCTCCATCAATGAGTTTCCCCCACCTCCATCAACAAGACTTCCCTCCACAGCTCCAGCAATCTGCTTCCCCCCACCTCCATCAACAAGACTTACCTCCACATATCCATCAATGATCCTCCCCCCACCTCCATTAACAAGACTTCCCTCCCCACCTCCATCAATGAGCCTTCGTTCTACACCCCATCAATGAGCCTTCCATCCCCACCTCCATAAAAAAAGCCTTCCCTCCCTACCTCCATCAAACAGCCTCCTCCCCAAATCCATCTATAAGCCTCCCCCCACCTCCATCAATGACCCCCACCTCCATCAATGACCGCCCCACGTCCATCAATGAGCCTTCCCTCCCCATCTCCATCAATGAGCCCCCCCGCTTCCATCAATGAGCCTCCCCCCACCTCCATCAATGAGCCTTCCCTCCCCCACCTCCATCAATGAGTCTTCCCTCCCCACCTCCATCAATGATCCTTCCCTCCCCACCTCCATCAATGAGCCTTCCCTCCCCACATCCATCAATGAGTCTTCCCTCCCCATCTCCATCAATGAGCCCCTACTCCCTACCTCCATCAATAAGCCTTCCCTCCCCACCTCCATCAATGAGCCTTCCCTCCCCACCTCCATCAATGAGCCTTCCCTCCCCACCTCCATCAATGAGTCTTCCCTCCCCATCTCCATCAATGAACCTTCAATTCCCCACCTTTATCAATGAGCCTTTCCTCCCCACCTCCATCAATGAGCCTTCCCTCCCCACCTCCATCCATACGCCACCCCCTCCCCACCTCCATCAACAAGACTTCCCTTCACATCTCCATCAATGAGCCCCCCTCACCTCCATCAATGAGCCTTCCCTCCCCATCTCCATCAACAAGACTTCCCTCCACATATTCATCAATGAGCCTTCTCTCCCCCACCTCAATCAATGAGCCTTCCCTCCCCACCTCCATCAATGAGCCTTCCCTCCCTCACCTCCATCAAGGAGCCTTCCCTCCCCACCTCCATCAAGGAGCCTTCCCTCCCCACCTCCATCAATGGTACAAAATCAAGGGTAAGGGTAAGATGGAGTGAGACTTTCTGTGTACCTCTGTAGGGTTTAAATAAAGATATATACCACAGATTAAAATATGTATTTAAAGTTTATTTTTCATCTATTAATTAAGAACATGTTACAGTTGTAAAGATACAGTTACTGTTATGTTGGTCCAGGACATGCTGATCCTGGTGCGATGGAACAAATGTATGGCCTACGCGTTTCGTCAGGGCCTTAGAATAGCATGAATACAATAAAAGTATTGTAGTAACCTAAGAATGCAATATTGACAGAGATATAAAACAGTATTAACAAATATTGACATTCTTTATAAGAAACATATGATATTTCTAAAACAGTGTATGTTTGTGGGACATTCACAATTGCCAAAATTGTTTTATAATAGGAATAATATAGCATAAAACTCTTTGACAGAACAGGATTGCATACAGTTTATTTGATGTCCGGTGATATCTCATGAACCAAGGGCAGGCCAAGGAAGCTAAGAGTGATACAGAGATCAGAATGCATGTGCCTCCACTGTGTGGACACGTATAAGTTAGTGTTGGGTACCACAGATACAGGGGTGCCGTGATGATGCTCTGCGGCTTACGCATGCCTTTGCATATGTGTGCAGACTAAACCCCTGCTTTTAACGCATACTGTTATGCCACTTACACACGACCAGTTTTTCCGTCACAATAAACTCTGATGCCGCGCACACACGACCGGTCTTTTCGACAGCAAAGGTCCGACGGAATAAATCCGTCAGACAATTGGATCGTTCGAATCAATCGGACTTTGGTGTGATTGTGTGTGGCCAAGTCCGTTCATTCGGGAAAGTCCGTCGCAACGCCGCTGAAAGTCCGTCGGGAAGACCGTCGGACCTAGTCCGTTGAAAAAAGTCCGGTTCCGGTAGTGTGTACGCGGCATTACGATTTTTCCGACGGAGTTCTGCTGAAACGGACTTGCCTACACACGATCACGCCAAAGTCCGATCGTTTAGAACGCGGTGACCTATGACAGGACTAGAAAAAGGACGTTCAATAGCCAGTAGCCAATAGCTGCCCTTGCGACGTTTTTGGTCCGTCGGACCAGCATACACACGAACGGTTTTCCCGATAGAAATTGATTCCGTCGGAAAGATTTAAAACATGTTCTATTTCTAGGTTCGTCTGAATTTTCGGGAAAAAAAAGTCAGCTGAAGCCCCACACGATCAAAATATCGGATGAAATTATTCCATCTGACTTTTTCTGCCGGAAAGTCCGCGTGTACGCGGCATAGGACAGGTTTAATTGGTTTAATTGGTTGTGTGCGGGCTGGTCGGTAAGTAAAGCTTGTTTTTTTCCCCTTGGATTTATCCTTGGTCTTGTTTATACAAGGAAGCTAAGAGATTGAGAGCGCACGCAGATGTGCGTACTCGGCTTCCGGGGGTTATACCGGGATGATGCCCCTACCTGCAGGCATCATCCCAGTACTGATTTTTAGAGCTGGCGATTGGCTTTCCAGCCATAACAACCGATGCGGCTAAAAGCCGCTCGGCTGTTATGCCGGAGGAGCGGGAGGGGACGTCCCCCCCGCCGCTCTTACCGGTGCTTCCGTTCAATCGGGAGCACCAATGCACGATCTGATGCCTCTAGCGGCTGGTCAGGGACTGGAATGAAGCCGTAAGCGGCTTCATTCCAGTCTCCTAATGGTAAACACGGAAGTGACGTCGTGACGTCACTTCCCGTTTACTCGGCTGCCAATGGCGCCGGATTTTAAAAAATATCCGGTATTCAGAATCGCCGCTTTCGGCAATCTGAATACATTGAAGTGTAAAGGAGGGGTGGGGGGTCTTTTAGACCCCGCATCCCTCCATAAAGAGTACCTGTCACCACCTATTACTGTCAGGAGGGATGTTTACATTCCTTGTGACAGCAATAAAAGTGATCATTTTTTTTTTTAACTATTTATTAATTTTAAAAGAAATAATTTTTTTTTTTTTAAATACAATTTTTAAAGTCCCCGTGAGCTCACGAAGCAAAGAAAGCGCATACGGAAGTCGCGCCCGCATATGTAAACGGTGTTCAAACCACACATGTGAGGTATCGCCGCGATCGTCAGAGCGAGAGCAATAATTCTAGCTCCTCTATAACTCTAACCTGGTAACCGGGGAAAAAATTAAAGCGTCGCCTATTGAGATTTTTAGGTGCCGTAGTTTGTCGTCATTCCACGAGTGCGTGCGATTATAAAGCGTGACATGTTTGGTATCGATTTACTCGGCGTAACATCATCTTTCACATTTTGCAAAAAAAATTGAGCTAATTTTACTGTTTTCGTTTTTTTTTTTTAATTCATGAAAGTGTCCCTTTTCCCAAAAAGTTGCGTTTAAAACACCGCTGCGCAAATACCGTGTGACATAAAATATTGCAACAATCGCCGTTTTATTCTCTAGAGTCTCTGCTAAAAATATATATATATATAATGTTTGGGGGTTCCAAGTAATTTTCTAGCAAAAAATATGGATTTTAACCACTTCCCACCCGGCCAATGCACATATACGGCCGGGTGGGAGCCGTCTACTCCTGATAGGACGATCCCGATGCGCCCGTGTCACCCGGACACGGCGCATCTCAGATCGGCAGGAGGGCTCTGTGATTGGCCCTCCTGATCACATGACGGCCGTGTCCAATCACGGCCATCATGTGATGTAAACAAACAGCCGGTTGCTAGGCAATCGGCTCCTCCTCTCCTCACACAGAAGTCATCGCTGAGGAGAGGAGAGCAGATCGCTGCAGCCGGCTGATGATCAGTGAGTATGAGATGTTTTTTTACAGCTTTTTACTCACTGATCACCAGTGTAGTGTAACACACAAATCACCACACAGTATAAACACAGTCCCCACATATGTCCCCAAAACACACATGTCCCCAAAACATACATGTCCCCAAAACATACATGTCCCCAAAAAATAAAAACACATGTCCCTAATAATAAATACATGTCCCTCACATATGTCCCACTAAAATCACTTGTCCCAATGATTATCTGCACACATATGTACGTGATCACCTGCACACATATGTACATGATCATTTGCGTACATATGTCCGTGATCACACAAACCAATTATTATACACTTAACGGAATTTTTTTTTACCAAAAACATGTAGCAGAATACATTTTTGGCTTAAATTTATGCCAAAATTTGATTTTATTGGATTTCTTTTAAAAATAGAAAAAAGAAAATATTGTTTTTTTTCCAAATGTCCGCTTTTTTTGCGCTTATATCGCAAAAAATAAAAAACGGAGTCGTGAATAAATACCACCAAAATAAATCTCTATTTGTGCGAACAAAATAGTAAAAATTTAATTTGGGTACAGTGTAGCACGACCGCGCAATTGTCACTGAAAGCGCGAGAGCGATGAAAGCTGAAAATTGGGCTGGGAAGGGCGGGGGCGAAAGTGCCCGGTATTGTAGTGGTTAAAGCGGGAGTCCGCCGTTTTTTTTTTTTTTTTTAAAGGCCAGCAGCTACAAATACTGCAGCTGCTGACTTTTAAAATAGTGACACTTACCTGCCCAGCGCGCCCGCGATGTCGGCACCCGAAGCCGATCTCTTGATCGTCTCTTGAGTGCTGCCGCCGCCATCTTGGGTATGGGAATCAGGAAGTGGAGCCTTTTTGGCTTCATTTCCCGGTTCCCTACTGCGCATGCGCGAGTCGCGCTGCGCAATAAGGATGGTCCCCGCTGTCTCTGGGGTCCGTGTGTTTCCCAGCAGGCAGCGGGGGACCTTCAGAAAGGGGCGTAGATTCTGCGGAAAGGGGCGTACCTTCTGCAGAATCTACGCCGGAAGTGGGTGCAGATACCTGTACTGTACAGGTACCTGCACCCCCCTCCCCCCTGAAAGGTGCCAATTGTGGCGCCGGAGGGGGGGAGGGTTCCAATGAGCGAAAGGTCCACTTTAGGGTGGAGCCCCGCTTTAACTTGTAAACACCAAATGCCAAAAATAGACTTAGTCATGAAGGGGAAAAACAGGAAGCCCCAAACTGGAGGGTTTGCCTCCAACAGCCAATCGCCTCCTACACAGTTTGTGACCTCACAGGAAATGACCAAATGAGGATGTAACACAGGATGTGGATGTCAACACAGGAAATTACCAAATAAGGACATGACCAAATAAGGACATGACCAAATAAGGACATGACCAAATAAGGATGTAACACAGGATAAATAAATTTACACAATAACCAATGAATGATGACTACAATTCCACTGATAGGAATGCTTATACTAGCGTTCCTTGTGGATGGGAGGCTATCTGCAGGTGGGCGCTGCGAATCTCAACATGTGCTGATCAGACACAGCAGAGACGAGAGCGTGCAGCCACCTATAACCGATAATGTCCTTGCAGAGCGAACATATCCCCCCCAGATGATCGTTTTGTGCAATGCACAGGGGCCCTTTCGCTGGCGGACATACCCCCAATCTGCAAACACCTCTCTCCGGTCCCAGGAAGTTTTCCACTACCTAACGGAGCTCAACCAGCGTCAATCTGCCCCCAGTCAGCTCTTTAGAGCGGCCTGCGGGAGTAGGGTTGCCGGGTTTGGAATCATGCGTCTGGGTTTCAGACTGCCTGAAACCCGGACACATTATTTAGACTGCACTCTGGCTTCGCAGCAGGGTTGCTGGCTGCAGTTGTCTAAGCTGAAAGAGTCTGTTACACTCTTTCACACTGCTCAAAGCCAGCACTAACCCCCCCCCCCCCAAACACACACACAGATGGGAGAGGAGAGAGGGCTCGATCAGTACCACTTCCCCCCACCCCTACCCCTCTGGGTCTGCCCACACTCCAATCCCCGGAGCTGTGCCTCAGAAAAGGAAAGTTGGGGCCGGAAAAATTTGAATTCAGCAGCCTCAGATACATCTGGATGAGAGATGCTGACTGCCAAGGGGTGAGTGAGCTCACCATCCATCCCTGTCTGTGACTGAAGTCTCCCCCCTTCTCTCTCCTGCCTCTTAGTGAGTACACGTAGGTAAATCAGGGTTCTCAGAGCACCCCTTACATCAGATTTCCACTTTAAACCAGAGGCCACAGTGTTCCCCCTTACATTAGAGTCCTCTCCGTACATCACAGTTCTCAGTGTTCCCCCTTACATCAGGGTTCTCAGAGCATCCCTTATGTTAGAGTCCCCAGAGTTCTCCCTTATGTTAGAGTCCCCAGAGTTCTCCCTTATGTTAGAGTCCCCAGAGTTCTCCCTTACATCAGAGTCTGCAGAGTCCCCCCTTACAGTGAAAGGGAACTCAGCGAGTTCAGATATAAAAAGGGGAACTCTGTGGGCTCTGATGTAAAGGGGAACTCTGTGGGCTCTGATGTAAAGGGGAACTCTGTGGGCTCTGATGTAAAGGGGAACTCTTGTTATTAACTTCATATGATTAGAAATGTCATTTAATAGCAAAATATATGTATAGTTTATACTATAAAAAAAAAAAAAAATTGGCGTGCTCCGCTAAAGTGTTCGGGTTTGACTTGAACAAAAGGTGGCGACGCTACGCGGGAGAACTAACACCGGGAGACACATACATATTAAAATACATCTTCCTAAAATTTCCACAACACCTTCAAACTGTAAAACTTGACATGTTGGTCCAATGGGGGGGGGGGAAGCCTGGGGAGCCTGTAGGGATAACCGGCCCGGCCAATCACCGGGGGAAGCAGAGCAGACCCCTATTTGTATATGGTCGTATTATAAATATTTATACTAACACTATATTTGTGAGGATAAGTGTGCAAAAGGAGGCTACTTTATAACAAAAAATGAAAAAAAAGCAAGCTAGATGTTTTAGGCTCTTTCCTGATGTTGGCAGAGAAACTCAGGTATGATTGAAGATATTTCAAAGGAATAAATACAAGTATTGTGGGTGGGAAGGATACTATGTAGCCAAAGATGTAAAGTAGGCCGCGCTGTCTTTGAATCCCAAACCTCTGAGATGGAATATGTATGAAAAAACCTCGATATGATCTAATAGGGGAAGAAGAGGGATATCCTTTTAAGATAAGAGCTAAAAGCTAAAGACCGAACGGAGGATGTTTTTGGTTCCAGCAGGAGGGATTCTTACCTGTTTCCCTGTGTGTATCAGGGCCGTCTTTAATATTAATTGGACCCTCTGCAAAAAAAAATAAAAAATATTCCCGGGCCCCCCCTTTTTCATGCAAGTTTGCTCTCCACCTGCTCTGAGACAATAAATAGACTCAAAACCAGTTGACTGTATCAGATCAGGCAGCGATTGCAATTGGTTGCCGCATATCATTGCCACTTTCTGACTGGTTGCTAGAGGTTACAGTACACATTCCAAATCACTGATTAGTTGCTAGAGGTTACAGCACATGATTTCTGCTTGTTGATCAGTTGCTAGAGATTACTGTACATCAATACTGCTCAGGGATTGGTTGCTAGAGGTTACTGCACATCATTTCTTCACTGCCTGCACACCATGGACTGGGGTGGTGAGGGGACCCATCAATAGACAGAAAGTTTCTAGGGATCCTAGAAATCCTGGGATCAGTGGCAGTCCTGGGGGGGGGGGGGGGTGTGATCAATGGCGATGCTGATTTTTTTTTACCGACTACCAATATAAAGAGGAGTTTCAACACTGGCCACCAATGTAATAGGGGTTTACACTGACCACTAATGTAATAGGGAGTTCACACTGACCACCAATGTAATAGGGGTTTACACTGACCACTAATGTAATAGGGAGTTCACACTGACCACCAATGTAATAGGGGTTTACACTGACCACTAATGTAATAGGGAGTTTACACTGACCACTAATGTAATAGGGGTTTACACTGACCACTAATGTAATAGGGGTTTACACTGACCACTAATGTAATAGGTTTTACACTGACCACTAATGTAATAGGGGTTTACACTGACCACTAATGTAATAGGGGGTTTATACTGACCACTAATGTAATAGGGTGTACACTGACTACTAATGTAATAGGTTTTACACTGACCACTAATGTAATAGGGGTTTACACTGACCACTAATGTAATAGGGGGTTTATACTGACCACTAATGTAATAGGGTGTACACTGAATACTAATGTAATAGGTTTTACACTGACCACTAATGTAATAGGGTGTACACTGACCACTAATGTAATAGGGGTTTACACTGACCACTAATGTAATAGGGGTTTACACTGACCACTAATGTAAAAGGGGTTTACACTGACCACTAATGTAAAAGGGGTTTACACTGACCACTAATGTAATATGGGTTTACACTAACCACTTATGTAATTTAAGCATTCACAGTTACCACCAATGTAAGGAGGGATTTACACTGACCACTAATGTGAGGGGAGCATTCACACTGGCCACTAGTGTGAATGAAAGGATTCTACACCAAGCCTTTGCAGAACAGGCTGATGTTAGGATTAATGGCCTCAGTTGCAGGCAGGACTTTCAAGCATGCCCCTTTACCTCTCCAGCGGGCAGCAGTCAGTATAGGTGATGGCTTTTATGACCTCATATTTATGTATAGGAATTTGCCATGATTGCTGGGGGAGGAGAGAGGGAGGGACCCCTGAGGCCGCCAGCATCACCTGGATCGCAGATCCAGATGGATTTTGTAAGATCGGGAGGGGCGGGGGAGGGCTCATCTGTCCACAGACCAGCCATGTGGGGCTCACGTTGCAGCCATAATGCATACCGCCATAAAATCCATTTTCCTAGTTTGCAGGTTCCCGGATGGATGATGACTGGTGGCAAGAGAAACCCTCGGCTGATTGTAGTCAGCTAGAGGGGGATCAGGGCTTACACCTGCAAAGGAAAGGAGGATCAGGGGTCGGCTCAGCGTGGGAAATGACAGACACCCAATGTACGTCAATGGCACTATTATGTTCCAGAAGGGGCGGAAGTGGGACACCGGAAGTGAGGGGGCCCGGAGGTCACCCCAAATCGGAGTTCCCAAAATGGTGAACATCCGCCCAAGAATCTCCTCTGTGGGGTTCCAGGTGTGCATAACAATGGGAGAAGTCCTGCATGTGAAGGGCTTCCAATCCCACAGGCAGGGCACAGACACGGGCGAGGCGAAGCCCATCGGACCAAACAACAGATCACGACATCTGTGAAAAGATAGATATATATAAATATGTAACCTTGGATCCAATTGTCCTTGGATTTGCACATGAGCTGTTACTGGACATGTACACAGTGTGTGCAGATACCCAATAGATACACACAGACTGTGTATTACAGGAGGTATATAACAGTATACACCCTAAAGATCTTGTGAGCAAGATTAGTTTAAGACATAAACAAATGCATTTGGAAGACAGAGGTAAGGGAACAAAGAAAGAGGTGGGGGAGGGGTATTCATTTAACTTCACACACTTTCACATTAACAGAACTTGAAGGCACTGAGAGGCACTGGTGGGCACTGATAGTATTTACTGATGAGCACTGATAGGTGGCACTGATGGGCACTGATAGAAGGCACTGATGGGCACTGATAGAAGGCACTGGTGGGTACTGATAGAAGGCACTGATAGGAGGCATTTATGGGCACTGATGGGCACAGATGGGCACCGATAGGAGGCACTGATGGGCACTGATAGGAGGCACTGATGAGCACTTATAGAAGACACTGATGGGCACTGATAGGAGGCACTGATGGGCACTGATATGAGGCACTGATAGAAGGCACTGATGGGCACCAATAGGAGGCACTGATGGGCACTGATAGGAAGCAATGATGAGCACTGATAGAAGGCACTGATGGGCACTGATAGAAGGCACTGATAGGAGGCATTTATGGGCACTGATGGGCACTGATGGGCACTGATAGGAGGCACTGATGAGCACTGATAGAAGGCACTGATGGGCACTGATAAGAGGCATTGATGAGCACTGATAAGAGGCATTGATGAGCACTGATAAGAGGCATTGATGAGCACTGATAGGAGGCACTGTGATCTCAGAAGAGAAGAGGACACAGGAGACGCTGCCAGATGTCCGCCGCAACCTGATCCCCTGCCCAATGTGCCCGCCGATCCCCAATGCTGTGAGCCCGCCGATCCTCGATGTGTCTGCCGATCCCCGATGCTGTGTGCCCGCTGATCCCCGATGTGTCTGCCGATCACTGATGCTGTGAGCCCGCCGATCCTCAATATGCCAACCAATCCCCGATGCTGTGTGCCCACTGATCCCCGATGTACCCGCCAATCCCTGATGCTGTGTGCCCGCTGATCCCCGATGTGTCTGCCGATCACTGATGCTGCGAGGCCGCCGATCCTCAATATGCCAACCAATCCCCGATGCTGTGTGCCCGCTGATCCCCGATGTACCCGCCAATCCCTGATGCTGTGTGCCCACTGATCCCCGATGCACCCGCCAATCCCTGATGCTGTGTGCCCACTGATCCCCGATGTACCCGCCAATCCCCGATGCTGTGTGCCCGCTGATCCCCGATGTACCTGCCAATCCCTGATGCTGTGTGTCCACTGATCCCCGATGTACCCGCCAATCCCTGATGCTGTGTGCCCGCTGAAGCCCAATGTACCCGCCAATCCCTGATGCTGTGTGTCCACTGATCCCCGATGTACCCGCCAATCCCCGATGCTGTGTGCCCACCAATCCCCGATTTGCCAGCCGATCCCGATGTGTCTGCCGATCCCTGATGTGCTCGCTGATTCCCACCACCAATGAGGTATATGCAGGTTTACTGGGGGGGGGGGGTTTGAGGTGCCACACGGGGGGGGGGGGGGATTTGGGTGTTTTTTTGCCATCCCCCCAAACAAAAAACCACCAGGCGTCACTGCTCTCCACCCCCTTCTTTCTGAATGCTCGAACAAACTTTATAAACTCTGGACTTTGAGCAGAGGTAGAGAAGAGAAAGCTGCAGATAAACAGGTACAACTTATGTAGGAAGATTTCCTCTCTGTGTATCACCTGAGGCCAGTCACATCACGGGGGATATGGGGAGCTTACAGACACTTTAATATTGTGATACATGTCCAATATTTACCTTTAAGAGCTTCCAAATGTGTTTTTTTGCTCTACAAACTTCAGCTGGAAGTCCCTGAATAGTCTGGAGGATTATCGATCGCTGAAGGTGAATAGGCGGGTGATAGCGCAGCATAGACAGAACAATGGGGGAGGGGGAGGGGACTGCTGTCCAGACAAGAAGCAGACGAGTCCCCCGAGGAAATCGTATTATAAGATTCTTATCTTTTTCTTGTCTTCTGATCAGACACTCACACTGTATACACCCCGTGACCGCGGGGAACCACATCCCATAATATAGTCCTCTCCTTAAATCTCAGCCTCGGTTTTATCTCCTAATAGCCCCGCAGGGCTTCAAATTACAATTGCGGTTGCCCCTCCCGGTAGACTTACTGCTGTGCAATCCAATGCCGGTCCTCTTCCTGAGTCACGCCCAACGTCATTGAACCCTCGGATGTGTTCAGAGGAGCGTTTGATACAAAAATTCATCTCACTTAAGGGACTTATTAAAACATTTAACCTCTGCAATACCGGGCACTTACCCCCCCTCCCCCCCCCCTTCCTGCCCAGGCCAATTTTCATCTTTCAGCGTTGTCGCTGTTTAAATGACAATTGCGCGGTCATGTGACACTGTACCCAAACAGGATTTTTATAATTTTGTTCCCACAAAAAGAGCTTTATTTTTGGTGGTATTCGATCACCTCTGCGGTTTTTATTTTTTGCTCAACAAATAAAAAAGCCAGAAAATGTTGAATTTCTTTTATAAAATGTTGTAAACAAGTAAGTTTTCCCCTTCACTGATTGGAACTGATAAGGCGGCACTGACAGGCACTGATAAGGTGGCACCAATGAGGTGGCACTGTTGGGCACTGACGATGGGCACTGATAGGTTGCACTGATGGGCGCTGGTAGGCAGCACAGATCTGTGGGACTGATATGCAGCACTGATGGGCATTGATAGACTGAAATGATGGGCACTGATAGGTGGCACAGGTGGGCACTGATAGGCGACACTGATGGGCACTGAAAGGCTGCACTGATGAGTACTTATAGGTGGCACTGATAGGCAGCACTGCTGGGCAATGATGGGCCACACTGGCACTGAAAGGCTGCACTGATGGGTACTTATGGGTGGCGCTGATAGGCAACACTGCTGGGCAATGATGAGCACTGATGGGCAATGATAGGCACTAATAGATGGCATCGATAGGCATCACTGATGGCACTGACAGGCATTGAGAATGGGCACTGATTGGCAGCTGCCTGGGCACTAATTGGCATTTTCCTGATGGTCCAGTGTGGTGGCAATCCTTGGTGGTCCTGGCAGCATCCTGGTGGTCCAGTGTCAATCAATACAGACCCCCCCCCCCCCCCCGTCAGGAGAGCCGCCGATTGGCTCTCCTCTACTCGCATCTTCCTGTTTACATCGTGATCAGCCGTGATTGGACACAGCTGATCATGTGGTAAAGAGCCTCTGTCACACCGCACCACCAGGGGCACATGAGAACGATCGTTCTGGAAGGCCGTCATATGACGTCCACCCAGAACGAGAGCTGTGCTGCCCAGCTGTCATTTGACGGCCGGCGGGCGGGTAGTGGATAATTGGTAAGAGCGTCAATTAGAGCCGACGCGTTTCAGGGGTAGCCCCCCCCTTCTTCTGGGATATTGTACAAAAAAAAGCAATAAATAACTAAATAACAAGTAAAACATATTGTAATTATTATCTCATGTAAAGAATGTAGTGATTTAAACCATAAAATCTATATAACAGTAAAGTGTCCTTAACCCTTTCAATACCAGGCACTTCAACCGCCTCCCTCCCCCTCCCCCACCTCCTGCCCAGGCCAATCCTCAGCTTTTAGCTCTGTCGCACTTAGACATGTGCATGAGGAAAAAGTTTTTTTGTTTCGTTTTGATTTGTTAATCTACTTATTTCATTTAGTTACATTTGGTTGATTTGTTTCATTCATGTTCAGAATTCGTATTCGGGAATTTTCTTCTAATTTACCGATTTTTTTTTTTTTTTTTTTTAGATTTCGAAACGTTCAAATCGATTAATTTTGAAATCGGTCGAAAGGAAAAATGTTACATTGTTTTCGAATTTGAATGCAGCAAAGTGAACAGACAAAAGAAAAATCTTCATCAAATGATTACAATGATTCTTTACCTGCCGACCAGCCGACGTTATACGGGTGCAGGTTGGCACCCCTGTGCGAATCGCCGTGGCTGTACTGCGGCCGCTTTACGGGGTACAAGGGGGGGGGCGTGCCGCGATGTCCACCGTCCACCCGCGATCGCTCCACAGAGAGCCAGAACGGGGACCTGCCGATGTAAACAGGCAAATCCCCGTTCTGTCAGGGGAAGAGAGAGACAGATCTGCTGTTCCTAGTGATCAGGAACAGCGATCTCTCTCCTCCTTCAATCAGTCCCCTCCCCCTACAGTTAGAAACACCTCCCTAGGGAACACATTTAACCCCTTGATCGACCCCCTAGTGTTAACCTCTTCCCTGCCAGTGACATTTATACAATAATCAGTGCATTTTTATAACTCTGATCGCTGAATGAATGTCACTGGTCCTAAAAAATGTGTCAAAAGTGTCCGATGTGTCCGCCGCACAGTCCAACTAAAAACCTCTGATCGCCGCCAGTACTAGTAAAAGAAAAAAAAAGTATAATAAAATTGCCATAAATCTATCCCCTATTTTGTAGACGCTATAACTTTTGCGCAAACCAATCAATAATCGCTTATTGCAATTTTTTTTTTTACCAAAAATATGTAGAAGAATACGTATCGGCCTAAACCGAGGAACAAATGATTATTATTATTTTTTTTTTTGAATATTTATTATAGCAAAAAGTAAAAAATATATATATATATTTTTTTGTTTTTGTTTTAAATTGTCGCTCTTTTTTTGTTTATAGCGCAAAAAATAAAAACCACAGAGGTGATCAAATACCACCAAAAGAAAGCTCTGTTTGTGACAAAAAAAGGATTTGGGTACAGCGTCGCACAACCGCGCAATTGTCAGTTAAAGCGACACAGTGCCGTATCGCAAAAATTGGCCTGGTCATTAAAGGGGGGAAAATCTTCCGGTCCGTAAGTGGTTAATCACCTTTGGCTTAACAAACATATCATTATTTCCATATGGTACTCTAGTAACGCACACAGCCTTTGATTTAGATTCGAGTTTCAGTCCGAATTTCCGAAATACGGACGAATTTAATTCCGTTATTCGGAACATTCGGTAAAATTTGTTTATATTGTAATTTCGTGTATTCAGATGTATCCGAATCTCCGAATAATGAAAAATTCATCCGAATATTAATTCGTAGCGAAATTGACCGCGCATGTCTAGTCACACTTTGAATGACAATTGCGCGGTCATGCAACAATGTACCCATAAGATATTTTTGTCATTTTTTTTTCTTTTTTTTTTTCACACAAATAAAACTTTCTTTTGGTGGTATTTAACCACTTTCACCCCCGGACCATTTTGCTGGTCAAAGACCAGACCACTTTTTTGCGATTCGGCACTGCGTCGCTTTAACTGACAATTGCGCGGTCGTGCGACGTGGCTCCCCAAACAAAATTGACGTCCTTTTTTTTCCCACAAATAGAGCTTTCTTTTGGTGGTATTTGATCACCCCTGCGGGTTTTTATTTTTTGCGCTATAAACAAAAATAGAGCGACAATTTTGAAAAAAAACGCATTATTTTTTACTTTTTATTATAATAAATATCCCCCAAAAATATATAAAAAAAACATTTTTTTCCCTCAGTTTAGGCCGATACGTATTCTTCTACATATTTTTGATTAAAAAAAATCACACTAAGCGATTATTGATTGGTTTGCGCAAAAGTTATAGCGTTTACAAAATAGGGGGATAGTTTTATGGCATTTTTATTAATATTTTTTTTTTACTAGTAATGGTGGCGATCAGCGATTTTTATTGTTACTGCGACATTATGGCGGACACATCGGACATTTTTTGACACATTTTTGGGACCATTGTCATTTATACAGCAATCGGTGCTATACAAATGCAGTGATTCCTGTGTAAATGACACTGGCAGTGAAGGGGGTTAACCAGTGGGTGGCAGTGTAGGGGTTAAGTGTTCCTAGGGGTGTGTTACTAACTGTGGGGGGTTGGGCTTTAATTTAGTGAACACTGATCTCTGCTCCAATCACATGGAGAAGAGATCAGCGTCACTAGTTGCTAGGCAGAACGGGGAAATTCTGTTTACAACGGCATTTCTCCATTCAGCCATCCCGTGAGACGATCGCGGGTATGCCCGCGGTGATCGAGTCCGCGGGACCCGTGACCAGACTCACGCGGGTCCCGACCAGCACGTAAGCGCGCTCGCGATGGCAGGGCAGCATTGAAGATTGGATGTACCTGTACGCCAATATGCCTGCCCGTGCCATTCTGCCGACGTACATCGGTGCGCGCTGGTCGGGAACCGGTTAATCGCCACTGGATTTATTAAGTTAACATGGTTTGTAGCATAGTGGTACCCATTTGTGGTATGGGGTTAACATGGTGGTACCCTTCTGTGGATGGGGTTATTAGGTACCTTCCGGTTAACAAGGGATTAACATGGAAGGGGTAAATGGTAGGTCACTGCAAAAGTTGAGTTCCGTCTCCGTGTCCGGGGGGCTTGCGACTGGAGGCCTAAAGTTAAAAAGAAGTTTGTGGCAGTGACCAGTGGGGTGTGTTACTCTCGAAGACCCCAATAGGACATAAGTTGTGTTAAGAGTTATTTAAAATGTAATTTGTTTAATTTTAAAGTAGTTGTTAATAAAAAGCCGTCGAGGCCAATTACTCCAAAATCTTGTCATGTCATTTGTGAGGGGGTTTGGAGGGGATGGATATTATGTTTAACGGATGGCTTCAGCGACTGTGGGTTAGGTCCTTCACATGTCATGTTTAAGAGACAATAAATCTCGTTTTCTTGCATTCCAAAAAGTGTCTGGCGCCCATGTTTCCAACTTGCAATATACCCACCATGCCTAATAACCCCCCTCTACAGGGAAGAGTGTCCGCGCTCCCTGAATCTGGAGGTCATCATTAGGCCTTTGGAGGTCGGGGATTCTGCTACATTAGTGTAGCGCTGGCTCCTGACGATGGTTTTTGAAAAGCTAAGTTGCCTGAAGCCACAAATGGGCTTCGGGATTTTTTCTCAAAATTTCTGGTTTCAGTACCAGCCTAGCTGGGTTGCACCGGGTTCTCCTTGACCGCAGGTGTCGCTGTCAACGTTGGCAAGAGTAGAAACGTAGTCTAGCTGGGTGCATTGAATGCCACTATTCTCTTGGAACCAGCCCAGTGGGAGTGTTTTCCTACTGTGCATTCTGGGGGGTGGTATTTAAGGTACCGACGCCACGTTGGCAGGGGGGATTTTTCTGTCTGTTTGGTTCTGGTGGTCCTCCCGACCCAGCCCCATGACCCTCCTGGCCTGGGGTGCGGAACTATGCATCCTGAGTCTCGGGGCCGGCTGGCCCGAGGTGACGCAACTGCAGGGAACAGATTTCAGGGAATACCGATCCGAGGGTGGTCCGGTGCCGTCTCATCTGAAGGGAGAGGCCCAACAACTGAAGAACCCCAGGGGAGGATTCTTTCAGGAGAAGACCGTGTGCAAGGCTGGCTTCTCTGAAGGAGCCTGGAGGCTTAGTTGAAGGACACAACCTGGATCAACACTCATACGGTATCGCCGGGTCGGCTGAGAGAACCTGGTACCGTATGTCAGTTCTTTCAATTTATCCACACCCCTCCGTAATACTCAAGTGTACATCACAAGTCTGTGGCAGAGACTTTGACGATCATCCCACCGGCTGCTAGGCCTAGTGAGAGAGGTCTATCCGGGGGGTTGTTAAATCCAGTTGTGAATTTTTTTTTTATTCTCTGGATTTTCTCTAAAGACTTCCATCTTGCAATCCAAGTGCCTGAACTCACCCCTAACCCTCTACCCTTTATTGAGAGACTTTGTCTTGTTTTAAATAAATACCGTATTTATCGGCGTATAACACGCACTTTTTTCCCCTTAAAATCGGGGGAAAATCATGGGTGCGTGTTATACGCCGATCCCCCCGCCGATCTGCGCTGTCTGTGGAGCGCCGCCGACATTTACCGAGCTGAGTCGAGTGTACTGTGTACTCGGCTCCACTCTCAGTCACACCCAGTCCCGCCTCCTAGCCTTTACGTCCCGCCATTGGCCCGGTGTTGTGTCCAACACAGGAGCCAGGACAAGGGGCCGGACGGGGGCGTTACTGCGAGCAGAGCCGAGTAGCCGAGTACCCTCGGCTCGGTCTATGTCGGCGGCGGGAGGAGCCGAAGATCTCGACGGCGGCGGCGGGAGGAGCCGAAGATCTCGGCGTCGGCGGCGGGAGAAGCCGAAGGTCTCAACGCCGGCGGCGGGAGGAGCCGAAGATCGCAGCGGGAGGAGCCGAAGATTTTGGCGGGAGGAGCCGAAGATTTTGGCGGCGGCGGTGGCGGCGGTAAATTTAAAACTAACCATACTGCAATTTTGGGAAAGGCTGCAGGGGGACAGTGTAGGGCTGCAGGGGGACAGTGTAGGGCTGCAGGGGGACAGTGGAAGGCTACATTGATGGGCATTTAAAATGTAAGGTTTTTTCCTTAAACTTGCCTCCTAAACTTGGGGTGCGTGTTATACGCCGATAAATATGGTAACCCAAAAGAGGATTCAGTGTCAGTTTCCACATTCTTTGGGCCGTCTACCACGGGATCCCCAAGACGGAGAAGCAAACAAGTGAGGTAACATTAAAGCGGAGGTCCACCCTAAAGTGGACCTTCCGCTCATTGGATTCCCCCCCCCCTCCTGCGCCACAATTGGCACCTTTCAGGGGGGAGGGGGGTGCAGGTACCTGTACAGTACAGGTATCTGCACCCACTTCCAGGATGTCTCTCTGCGGAAAGGGGCGTAGATTACGCCCCTTTCCGAAAGTCCCCCGCTGCCTGCTGGGAAACACACGGATCCCAGAGGCAGCGGGTCCATCCTTATTGCGCAGCGCGACTCGCGCATGCGCAGTAGGGAACCGGGAAATGAAGCCAAAAGGCTCCACTTCCTGATTCCCATACCCAAGATGGCGGCGGCAGCACCCGAGAGACGATCGAGAGATCGGCTTCGGGTGCCGACATCGCGGGCGCGCTGGACAGGTAAGTGTCACTATTTTAAAAGTCAGCAGCTGCAGTATTTGTAGCTGCTGGCTTTTAAAAAAAAAAAAAAAACGCGGAGTCCCGCTTTAAGCCCAAATCAAACCAGCAGCTCCTTCAGTGCTACATTAGTAATTCACAAAACTTTCACAAAACAACTTTACAGGGGGAAAAAAAAAAAAAAATTAAATGATTTCACTTTATTGCTGGGATTTTGTAGAAAAAACCTTCACCGCTTTACATCCACCTTTACCAGATCAGCGCATAATTCATCCTTCTCCCACACATACTATTAAAGAAGTCACTTCTTAAATCGTTTGATTTTACAGTCTAAAAATGTTCGTTTTTTTAAGGGTTTTTACTGAACTGTTGAAGATTTTTTTCCACCCACTTTGCATCAGCAACCACCAAACTCACAGAAAGAGGCTAAATAGAAAGTGATTTTGAAGGCTGTTATCAACCTGTCAATGGCGGTGACTGTGAAGAGCGCGGGAGGCCCGGACTCCGCGGAGGGCACATGAATGCCGTGTGATTGCCATGGCAGAGCTTGTACTCCCATGTCAATTAAAATTAAGCGTGCTCTGCGTGTCGACCTTATCACCCCTGACCCCTGACCTCCACACCTATAGACACATTTATGTGCATGCGGTTACATTGGTTTTTATGTGGACCAGCTATGGGCTTGTTCTTGGAGGCGTATAACAAACTCTATTGCTGTATCAACGATTTAGTATAACTCTATATGTTTTTAGCATTTTAATTTTACTCGTACAATATCCACTGGAAGACCCGGCTTTTTCTGGCACTTTGTTTACATAAAATGTGAAAAATACCGCACTAAATAACATATGTATATAAAAATCAAGCAGCTGCTAAAACCGTGAGATAAACATGTGTGGCACTTACCCCCGAAGGAGTGGCTGGATTTTTCTGGGCTTACCGATTTACCTCCACCAGCTCGTCACTCGTTGTCCTTGTCTAGGGGTTCCCGGGGTTGACGACCCAGGAACTGTAGAGACCGACACTTGGAATTCCTTATTAGGATTTTTATTTCGCATAAAACAGTTGAACAAACTCCGTCTCTAAGTTAGGAATAGAGGGTATCGGGGTAAAGTTTAGCTCAGGTGCTTGGAACGGCTGACTTCAATAAAAGTCTCTCTCTGTACATAATCCAGGGAATGGCCGCTCGCAACTGGATTCTTTAACTGTTGGATAAATCCTTGACCTTGGATCTAGCAGCCAACAAGTAATTCCAGCCTTGCAAAGTCTCTCACACAGACTTGGTTGAAAAACGTAGTTGTAACCGGAAGGATAGCGGTAGGAACTTTTCTTACCGTACCAAAATCTGATACCGTAAGAATTGTGGATTCAATCAATGTCCATGGCAGCTCAGCTTCCAGGCTCTTACTGAGCAGCCAGCCTCGTGCGTGGCCCTCTTACCGAAGAGTCCTCCCCCGGTTGCGTGTAAAGTTGCTCTCAAAACCCGAGACGGCACCGGAACACCTTAGAATCCTCCTTCCAGCTACTGCGCCTCGAACTAGACAGTTTCGAGGCTCGGAAATGAATGGATCCGCCCCCCAGGCCACGAGGGCCCCTTGGGGCTGGTTGTAGGACCAGGACCACGGAGTTAGCAACAACTTCTGGACCGGAACCCCCAAACCACGTGACTTCAGCACATTAAGTACCCTCCCCCGGAATACACAGTGAGACAAACGCCCAATGATTGGCTCAGAGAGAGAGATTGGTACCCAATGCATCCAACCAGACAGGGAGGCCCGCAGTGGATGGACTAGAAGGGAAGTAATGGAGGGCCGGGCATGACAGGGATGTTTAACCACTTCCCGACCAGCGCATGACGATGTACGTCGACAGAATGGCACCGGCAGGCATATTGGCGTACAGGTACGTCCAATATTCAATGCCGCCCTGCCATCGGGAGCGCGCCGCCGGCGGCACGCTCCCGCGCTGGTCGGGACCCCCGTGAGTCCGGTCGCGGGACCCGCGGACTCGATCACCGCGGGCATCCCCGCGATCGTCTCACGGAGCGGCCGAATGGAGGAAATGCCGTGTAAACAACATTTCTCCATTCTGCCTAGCAACTAGTGACGCTGATCTCTGCTCCATGTGATTGGAGCAGAGATCAGTGTTCACTAAATGAAAGCCCAACCCCCCCACAGTTAGTAACACACCCCTAGGAACACTTAACCCCTACACTGCCACCCACTGGTTAACCCTTTCACTGCCAGTGTCATTTACACAGGAATCACTGCATTTATATAGCAGTGATTACTGTATAAATGACAATGATCCCAAAAATGTGTCAAAAATGTCGGATGGGTCCTCCACAATGTCGCAGTCACAATAAAAATCACTGATCGTCGCCATTACTAGTAAAAAAAAAAAAAATTATTAATAAAAATGCTATAAAACTATTCCCTATTTTGTAAACGCTATAACTTTTGCGCAAACCAATCAATAATCGCTTATTGCGATTTTTTTTACCAAAAATATGTAGAAGAATACGTATCGGCCTAAACTGAGGGAAAAAAATGTTTTTTTATATATTTTTGGGGGATATTTATTATAACAAAAAGTAAAAAATAATGCGTTTTTTTCAAAATTGTCGCTCTATTTTTTGTTTATAGCGCAAAAAATAAAAACCGCAGAGGTGATCAAATACCACCAAAATAAAGCTCTATTTGTGGGAAAAAAAGGACGTCAATTTTGTTTGGGATCCACGTCACACAACCGCGCAATTGTCAGTTAAAGCGACGCAGTGCCGAATCGCAAAAAGGGGTCTGGTCTTTGACCAGCAAAATGGTCCGGTCTGCAAGTGGTTAAGGGAGCTAGGGGGTTAAGCCTCAGTGTGAATAGGCTGTGGGGGAGGAGCTGGTGGAGAGTGTGAGGGATGGGGGAGGAGCCCTATAAAAGGTGGAGTGGGCGGAGCAAAGGTCAGTTCGACGGAGGGGACAGAGAGAGGAGGCAGTTTTTCCCACCCTCCCGCCCTATGTTTAGGTTGTTGGGGTATGCCGGTGTTGTTTCTGTTCTTCTTTTTCAGGTGGCGTTGATCGGATGTCATGACAGCTGTGCGGAAGGAACTGGACGCTGGCGGTTGTGTCTGGTGGTCTTTGACGGTTGGCGGTAAATCAGAAGTCATCTGATATGGGGTGGGGGGCCCATTGCTAAGATGGGTCCCTCCGGTGTATTCCTGAACGTTGGATGGAATACCGTTATGGTTGTCACTGCGGAGGTTGTCTCCGAGCGGTCACAGCTGGAGGCCTGGAAAAGTTGGAAGTGGGTACCGCAGTGAGTTGTTTGGTTGGTAAAGTTATGGGTCACCGTCAGAGATCACCAGACCGGGCATGTTAGCTATATGCTATTCGTTACCAGTGCGTTATGGTTATATGTATGTAGTTTGGTTAATTATATATGTATATATATATTTTGTTTTTTGATTGGAGTGTTTGAGTATTGTAATAAAGGCTGTTATGGCCATTTTACTCCAAAGCAAGTTGTGGTCTCATACTTTATGGGGTTAAAAAGGAGGTAGAGGTTGGAGTGGAATGGGTAACAGGTAAAAGAAAGGGACCTTTAGACTACCCTGGTCATGCGTTCTAATGCCTCTCACATGTGCAAACCCCACCTATGACCAGGCAGAACCTCAATACAGACCAGCCAAACTGATGCCAAAGCATAATTTACATCAATTAACCCCAAAGCGTAACTATAGTTTTGGGCAAAAACTAAATTTACAGATATATCGCGTACTCATTAGGAGTACCGGCGCTACACACAGATACCGATACACAAATAAAGGGGCAGCGCTATAAATAAAAAAGTGGATTAAAAATAAATAGTCCAAAACAGTGAATGTGTGTGAACTAGGATACACAAACAACATGAGTGATAGCAATGAATGAGCCGTCCATGAATAGCACATAAATGTAGGTTCTTGTGATATGACACCTCTTGACCACAGTGCACCTCCCCCACATAAAATGCGTGCTTACCAGAGGGCAAGCTTTTAGGAGCCCGCGGCTAAATACCCAGCCAGGGCCTATATCCGAAAATAAGTTATCTATAGATAGTGATGGGAAGGGGCTTGGACTAAGCAGCAAATAGCCTGGGAGACTTGGACATCAACCACCAAGGGAAGAGGTCAGGCGTTACCCAAAAATATAAAGAAATGCTCCATCCATAGTATAAAACGTACCAAAAGGATTTAATGGGTTTAAAAGATTACACTTACAGAATGGAAGATAGAAACAGTCATAAAATACAGCTGGTCAGCAAGCGAACACCCGTCTTCTGAGTACAGCGCGATGACGTCAGCACGTCAACCTCCCTGCACGTGTTCCGTCACAATCTGACATCATCTCAGGGATGGTTCCCCGAGACAACGTCAGATTGTGACGAAACGCACATAGGCGCTGTAAGTGTAATAACATATGTATATACAAATTAAGCAGCTGCTAAAACCATGAGATACACACAGATACAGATACAAAATACAAAGTAGCAACGCTTTAAAAAAACATGGATTCAAAATAAATAGTCCAAAACAGTGAATGTGTGTGAACTAGAATACACAAACAACATGAGTGATAGCAATGAATGAGCCGCCCATGAATAGCACATAAATGTAGGTTCTTGTGATATGACACCTCTTGACCACAGTTCACCTCCCCCACATAAAATGCGTGCTTACCAGAGGGCAAGCTTTTAGGAGCCAGTGGCTAAATACCCAGCCAGGGCCTATATCCGAAAAGAAGTTGATTATCTACAGATAGTGATGGGAAGGGGCTTGGACTAAGCAGCAAATAGCCTGGGAGACTCGAGCATCAACCACCAAGGGAAGAGGTCAGGCGTTACCCAAAAATATAAAAAAATGCTCAATACTTACCAAAAGGATCATAGTGTAAAAAAGTACCCAAGGGATTTAATGGGTTTAAAAGATTACATTTACAGAATGGAAGATAGAAACGGTCATAAAATACAGCCGGCCAGCAAGCGAACACCCATCCTCTGAGTACAGCGCGATGACGTCAGCACGTCAACCTCCCTGCGTGCGTTCCGTCACAATCTGACGTCGTCTCTGGGATGGTTCCCCGAGACAACGTCAGATTGTGACAAAACGTAGGCACTGTAATTGTAATCTTTTAAACCCATTGAATCCTTTTGGTACGTTTTACAAATTTCACACACGGAAATTCCGACTGAAAAAATTTGAGTGCAGGATCTAAAATTTTCCGACAAAAAAATCAGATCTGACTGTTTCCTATCGTTTTGTAGAGAATTCCGACGGACAAAGTGCCATGCATGCCCAGATCAAATTACAAGACTAAAGCTGTTGGCTACTGACCTCTACGTAGTCCCGTCGTACGCAACGAACGTCATCACGCTCTGAACGATCGGATTTTCCGACAACTTTGTCCGACCGCGTGTATGCAACACCAGTTTCGGCCAAAATCCGTCGGAAAAAATCTAACGGATTTAGTGGTCGGAAAGTCCGACCGTCTGTACGGGGCATCAGCTGTTCTACAAAAAAGAGATATATAAACATACATTGCACAGTGCATGTACTTATTTTGCAAAATAATCTTTTAATGAAAATTCCTTTTTGTATTACCGTATTTATCGGCGTATAATGCCGCGTGCACACGAGCGGACTGTATGGCATACTTAGTTCGTCATACAATCCGACGGACAGTCCGTCGTACTTTCCACTGAACGGACTTGACCACACATGGATGCACAAACAGTCCGTCGAAAGCTTGCGCGATGACGTGTACAGCACGTACGACGGGACTAGAAATAGGAAGTCCAAGACACAGCAAAGCACCCTTCCGCCGTGTAAATCCTTTCTGGGCATGCGCCATTCTTAGTCCGTCCAACTAGCCTACTCACGAGCGGATTGTCCGCTGAAACCAAAGTATGACGGACAGAATTTCGAAAAAACCGAAATACTTAGTACGCCGGACTGCACGCTGAAAAAGTCCGCTGAAGCCCACACACGAGCGGACTGTCCGCTGAAATGTGTTTCGACGGACTAAGTACGCCATACAGTCCGCCCGTGTGTACGCGGCATAACACGCACCCCAAGTTTGCGAAGGAAGTTTAAGGAAAAAACCTTACATTTTAAATGCCCATCAATGTAGCCTTCCACTGTCCCCCTGCAGCCTTCCCCAAAATTGCAGCATGGTTTAGTTTTAAATTTACCGCCGCCGCCGAGATCTTCGGCTCCTCCCGCCGCCGCTCCGAGATCTGCGGCTCCTCCCGCCGCCACCTCCGAGATCTTCAGCTCCTCCCGTCGCACCTCCGAGATCTTCGGCTCCTCCCGCCGCCGCCTCTGAGACCTTCGGCTCCTCCCGTCGCCGCCTCCGAGATCGCCGGCTCCTCCCGCCGCCGCCACCGAGATCTTCGGCTCCTCCCGCCGCCTCCGAGATCTTCGGCTCCTCCCGCCGCCACCGCCGCCGAGATCTTCAGCTACCTCCAGCCGCCGACATAGACCGAGCAGAGGGTACTCGGCTCTACTCGCCCCCGTCCCGCCCCTTGTCCTGGCTCATGTGATGGACACAACACCGGGCCAATGGCGGGACGTAAAGGCTAGGAGGCGTGACTGGGCGTGACTGAGAGCGGAGCCGAGTACACAGTACACTCGGCTCGGCTCGGTAAATGTCAGCGGCGCTCCACAGACAGCGCAAATTGTCAGATCCGCGTGCGGGGGGGGGGGGGGATCGGCGTATAACACGCACCCACGATTTTCCCCTGATTTTAAGGGGAAAAAAGTGCGTGTTATACGCCGATAAATATGGTATGTGTTTAATAAATGACTATGTTATTTTTATAATTGGTGCCTACAAAGTCCATTTTTTCTTTATGTTCTTTTTGATTTAAAACTGATATGTAGGACGTGGCACTGCTATACCTTTAAGACCCCCACAGTACCATCCTGTGGTGGAGTCTTGGTAAACTTTTTGATTCAGACTCTGTGTTTAAAAGTTAAAATCATTTTTCTTTTTATGCTAGAAAATTTCTTAGAACTCCCAAACATTATATACAGTGCCTAGCAAAAGTATTTACCCCCCCCTTGGCTTTATACCTATTTTGTTACATTACAGCCTTTAGTTCAATGTTTTTGTAATCTGAATTCTATGTGATGGATCAGAACACAATAGTCTTATGCCGCGTACACACGATCGGAATTCTCGTTGGAAAAAGCTCTGATGGTTTTCCCGACGGAATTCCGACGGAATTCGGCTCAAGCTGTCTTGCCTACACATGGGTCACATTAAATTCCGATAGTTTAGAACGCGGTGACGTACAACACGTACGACGGGACTAGAAAAAGGAAGTTCAATAGCCAGTAGACAATAGCTTCCGTCTTGTAGTTGAATCTGAGCATGCTTGATTTTTGGCGTGTCCGAATTGCATTACACACGATCGGAATTTCCGATAAAAAGTTTTTCCGTCGGGAAAATTGAGAACATGCTATCAACTTTTGGCTGGCGGAAATTCGGACAGCTAAATTCCGATCGAGCGTACACACGGTTTTTTTCCGATGAAAAGCTCTCATCAGTCTTTTTCTGGCCGGAATTCCGATCGCGTGTACGCGGCATTAGTTGGTGAAGTAAAATTTGAAAAATAGATACAAAAAACTATTTTTCAGAAATAGAAAAAATTGATAATCCGCAACATCATCACAGCAGCAGGTTTAAAAAGGCCAGTGGACACCCGCATCTGTCACGCTATGCGTACGCCAGTTCATGCCCTTGTGCATCTGCGTACGCAAGTGCCCACAGAAATTGCCTGGCAAGTATTGGCCACATTGCCAGTTCTTCTGCTGCAATTTCCCTGACACCTGGTGGCCAACTACAAGCATCATCTGACCTCTGTGAATGCCAACAAGGGTTTTTCCACCAACTACTATGTCATGTTTTACGGCGGAGGGTCGGCACATTCCCGAGAACCACCGCGGGTGTACGACGGCTCCTTTAAGGAGTGCATGCTGTACGGCGGGAGACCCGGTGCATGTGGCCAGCGGGCAGCGTCGTCCGCCGGCCACCTGCGGTCGCGGGAGCGAGAGCCAGAATGGGGATCTGTCAATGTAAAGAGGCAGATCCCCGTTCTGACAGGGGAGTTAGAGATCTGCTGTTCCCTGTGATCAGGAACAGCGATCTTTCTCCTCCTCCAGTCAGCCCAGCCCCCATACAGTTATAAACACCTCCCAGGGAACACATTTAAAGGAGTTGTAAAGGTTCGTGTTTTTTCACCTTAATGCATCTTATGCAATTTATTGGAGGTGGGGGTTTCCTCACCCCGCCCCCCAACCCCCCCCCCCCCCCCCCCCGCGCTACTCGCTGTTCCCGGGTCCTGGCTCTCCATATCTTGCAGCTTCCGCCCCTTTGGTATTTCAGTTGTGCCCTCCTGCATTCAAGGTATGTGGGCCGCATGTTAGCCAGTGATCACTAATGGGCATATTTTTATTGTGCACACTGCTGGGCATATTTTGTTAAAGGTCCCGCTGATGGGCACCTTTTTTTCATGTTAAGGGGCACTCTGATGGACAAATTTTATTTTAACAACATTTTTTCCTCAGTTCACTCAGTACTAGCCCCTGCCATCCTCTCTGACTCCTCTCTGGTCTCTAGCTTGCCTCACCAGTCCAGTCCTCCCGACTGCCCATGTCACTCACCAGCCCTCCTGGCTGCAACCGGTGGTTCCCTCCTGAAGACTTCCCTGACAGTACTAGCTCCTGCTGTCCTCTCTGACTCCTCTCTGGCATCTCTCTCCAGTCCTCCTGACTGCCTATGTCACTCACCAGCCCTCCTGGCTGCAACCGGTGGTTCCTTTCTGAAGACTTCCCTGGCAGTACTAGCTCCTGCTGTCCTCTCTGACTCCTCTCTGGCGTCTCTCTCCAGTCCTCCCGACTGCCCGTGTCACTCACCAGCCCTCCTGGCTGCAACCGGTGATTCCCTCCTGAACACCTGCCCTGCAGTACTAGCTCTTGCTGTCCTCTCTGACTCCTCCTGTGCCTCCTGTTCAGATCCTTCATGAGTTCTTAAAGGGCTCCATCCTGCACCCAAGCCCCAGGCCCAAGATCAGCCCCCCCCCCCCCCCCGAGACTGGGGAGCTCCCTCCAAGGCCCCGACAGCCTAATACTCCATCTCCGGTTCTTCCACCAAAAAACTCCTCCCCAGCTGGGCTGACTCCAGGTTTTTCAAGGTGGCCTGCCCCCTGCCAATCCTAGTTGGGGATTGGTCAGGGCTCCCTGAGACACCCCATACAGCTTCACCTCTCTTCCCCTCCTCTTCTTCTAGAATCCTCTAGAAGGAAGAGGGAGGTGACAGTGGAGTGATGCTGTCTGGGAGCCACTCCCAGCCCACACAGATCAAAATAAGCCAAGGCCTGCCTAAATTTACCCGCACTGCAAAAATCCTCACCTCGAGCACCTACCTAGGTAGAGGGTGCTACATATGTTTTTTTTAATGGTTTTCATTTTAACCTTCCAATATACTGTGTGAATTATATGTGAATAAATATATACTTTTAGCAGTATAAAGTATATATTGTATTTTGGTTATTCTTTAGCACCCACTTTTTTTTTTTCTCTCTTTTTTTTGGTACTTTTTTTTTGTAAACAGTATTTTCATTTAAGAAAAATCCACCAAGAAGCAGAAATATCTCCCCATAAATTAAATATCTACAAAACGCTCAGGACGGGCGACTTGGTGCTGAAAACATTGGTGTCTGTTACAACATAAAATGATGACTCTTCCAAAAAAAAAGAAAAAAAAAAAGTGTAATTCTAAAGGAATTGAAATAGGAAAAGGAAAATAAAAACTACATTAACTTTATTGCTGAAAAAAGGTTTTGTTGTTGCTATAAATCCTTCATCGGAAAGTGCAAGTCGGCAGAAAAAAAAGCAGAAAGTTTCCCGCAAATGTAATTTTTACAAGTATTTTTACCCTCGGTGATAAGAGCGTTCTAATTACTGAGGTCCCTGTCAGCCCTCGCAGTCCCCAGCGCCAGTAATAAGCAAACTCGCCTCTCTGGATTACATAACACCTCCTCAGGGTTCCCACCAATTCAATCAGCGGGGGGAAAATGCATTTGATTGTATTTATAAATCCAGTTTTATTTAAGAGAGAGAAAAAAAAAATAAAAAAATAAAACATAAAAAATTATCTGCTGGAGCACAAAAGCAATAAGAAATGTCTGCCGTGTCTGGAGGGGGCTGTTCTCGCCCGCTTTTTAGCAATAAGATGCATCGCAACATTATATTAGCGAGGATATTGACAAACTTTCAATGTACGTGTGAATGGAGGAATGATGGCCGCCGGCGAGCGCTGCGCTCCAAACACTTGTTTGAAAAAAAAAAAAAAAAAAATTGCTGGCTAATGAAATTCCTCAATTAGAACTTTCGGTGCTCCAATAATCGCTACACTTCATTTTTCTAGAGAGAGAGAAAAAAAAAAAACTAATTTTGTAGCAGACGGAGAACATTTACTTCTATGGAGGTCATGTAAACGCAGGAAACGGAAAGTGACGCTACTCGCTACTTCTTCTATGGACTTCCTGATCTCTTTCCCTGTTATATGCTGGAGGGAGCTTATATAGCAACATAGTTACATACAGTATATGTTACATAGTTACATTGTTACATATATATTACATTGTTACTTACAGTATATATTACATAGTTATATATATTTACATAGTTATATATATTTACATAGTTACATATATATATATATATATATATATATATATATATATATATATATATATATATACATACATATTAAATTTTTACTTACAGTATATATTACATAGTTAAATATATATATTATATAGTTACATAGTTACATATATATTACATAGTTATATATATATATATATATATATATATATATGTGTGTGTGTGTGTATATTTATATAGTTACATATATATATTACATAGTTACATATATATTATATAGTTACATTGTTACATAGTAGGTGAAGTTGGAAAAAGACACAAGTCCATCCAGTCCAACCTATGTGTGTGATTATATGTCAGTATCATACTGTATATCTCTGTATGTTTTGGTCGTTCAGGTGATTATCTAATAGTGTCTTGGAACTATCGATGCCCCCCGCTAAGACTACCGCCTGTGGAAGGGGATTCCACATCCTTGCCGCTCTTACTGTAAAGAACCCTCTACATAGTTTAAGGTTAAACCTCTTTTCTTCTCATTTTAATGAGTGGTCACGAGTCTTGTTAAACTCCCTTCTGCGGAAAAGTTTCTCCCTATTGTGGGGTCCCCATTCCGGTATTTATATATTGTGGGGTCACCAGTCCAGTATTTATATATTATGGGGTCACCAGTCCGGTATTTATATATCGTGGGGTCACCAGTCCGGTATGTATATATGGGGGGTCACCAATCCTGTGTTTATATATTGCGGGGTCACCAGTACGGTATTTATATATTGTGAGGTCACCAGTCCGGTATTTATATATTGTGGGGTCACCAGTATAATATTTATATATCGGGGGTCACCAGTCCGGTATTTATATATTGCGGGGTCACCAGTCCGCTATTTATATATTGTGGGGTCACCAGTCCAGTATTTATATATTGTTGGGTCACCAGTCCGGTATTTATATATTGCGGGGTCACAGTACGGTATTTATATATTGTGAGGTCATCAGTCTGGTATTTATATATTGTGGGGTCACCAGTCTGGTATTTATATATTGTGGGGTCACAGTATGGTATTTATATATTGTGAGGTCATCAGTCCGGTATTTATATATTGTGGGGTCAGCAGTCCGGTATTTATATATTGTGGGGTCACCAGTCTGGTATTTATATATTGTGGGGTCACCAGTCCTGTATTTATATATTGTGGGGTCACCAGTCCGGTATTTATATATTGTGGGGTCACCAGTCCGGTATTTATATATTGTGGGGTCACCAATCCTGTGTTTATATATTGCGGGGTCACCAGTACGGTATTTATATATTGTGAGGTCACCAGTCCGGTATTTATATATTGTGGGGTCACCAGTATAATATTTATATATCGGGGGTCACCAGTCCGGTATTTATATATTGCGGGGTCACCAGTCCGCTATTTATATATTGTGGGGTCACCAGTCCAGTATTTATATATTGTTGGGTCACCAGTCCGGTATTTATATATTGCGGGGTCACAGTACGGTATTTATATATTGTGAGGTCATCAGTCTGGTATTTATATATTGTGGGGTCACCAGTCTGGTATTTATATATTGTGGGGTCACAGTATGGTATTTATATATTGTGAGGTCATCAGTCCGGTATTTATATATTGTGGGGTCAGCAGTCCGGTATTTATATATTGCGGGGTCACCAGTCCGGTATTTATATATTGTGGGGTCACCAGTCTGGTATTTATATATTGTGGGGTCACCAGTCCTGTATTTATATATTGTGGGGTCACCAGTCCGGTATTTATATATTGTGGGGTCACCAGTCCGGTATTTATATATTGTGGGGTCACCAGTCCGGTATTTATATATTGTGGGGTCTCCAGTCTGGTATTTATATATTGTGGGGTCTCCAGTCCGGTATTTGTATATTGTGGGGTCACCAGTCCGGTATTTATATATTGTGGGGTCACCAGTCCGGTATTTATATATTGTGGGGTTACCAGTCCGGTATTTATATATTGTGGGGTCACCAGTCCGGTATTTATATATTGTGGGGTCACCAGTCCGGTATTTATATATTGTGGGGTCACCAGTCCGGTATTTATATATTGGGGGGTCACCAGTCCGGTATTTATATAATGAAATCATATCCCCTCTCAGGCGTCTCTTCTCCAGAGAGAATAAGTTCAGAGCTCACAACCTTTCCTCATAACTAATATCCTCCAGACCCTTTATTATCTTTGTTGCCCTTCTTTGTAGTCGCTCCATTTCCAGTACATCCTTCCTGAGGACTGGTACCCAGAACTGGACAGTATACTCCAGGTGCGGCCGGACCAGAGTCTTGTAGAGGGGAGAATTATCCTTTTATCTCTGGAGTTGATCCCTTTTTACCCGCTTCCTGACCACCTCACGCAGATATACTGCGGCAGAAGGGCATGTACAGACAAATTAATGTACCTGTACATGGCCCTTTAAGAGGTGATTTACAGGTGCACGCCCGTAGGGAGCTCCATGACCGTGATTGTGGGTCCCGCGGACTGGATTGCCGCGGGGATACCCGCAATCGTCTCACTGAGGGGAAGAACGGGGAGATGCCGATGTAAACAAGCATCTCCCTGTTCTGCCTAGTGACAGTGTCACTGAACACAGCTCCCTGTGATCGGGAGCGGTGATCAGTGACGTGTCACGCACAGCCACGCCACCCCACAGTTAGAATTACTCCCTAGGACACACTTAACCCCTACAGTGCCACCTACTGGTTAACCCCTTCACTGCCAGTCACATTTACACAGTAATGAATGCATTTTTAATTGCACTGATCGCTGTATAAATGTGAATGGTCCCAAAATCACGCCAAAAGTGTCTGATGTGTCCACCATGATGTCGCAGTCATGATAAAAATCTATAATCGCTGAAAAAAATGGCATAAAACTATCCCCTATTTTGTAAACACTATCATGTTTGCGCAAACCAATCAAAAAACTCTTATTGCAATTTTTTTTTTTTTTATATACCAAAGGTATGTAGAAGAATACGTATCGGCCTAAACTGTTTTTTCATATATTTTTGGGGGATATTTATTATAGCAAAAAGTAAAAAATAATGCGTTTTTTTTTCAAAAATGTTCACAATTTTTTTGTTTATAGCGCAAAAAATAAAAACCGCAGAGGTGATCAAATACCACCAAAAGAAAGCTCTATTTGTGGGGAGAAAAGGACGTCAATTTTGTTTGGGAGCCACGTCGCACGACCGCGTAATTGTCAGCTAAAGCGACGCAGTGCCGAATCGCAAAAAGTGCTCTGGTCTTTGGGCAGCCAAATGGTCCGGGGCTGAAGTGGTTAATGCATGCCAATATTCTGTTTGCTTTGTTAGCAGCAGCTTGGCATTGCTGAGCCCATCATCTACTAGGACCCCCAGGTCCTTCTCCATCCTAGATCCCCCCCCCCAGAGGTTCTCCCCCCAGTCTATAGATTGCATTCAGATTTTTGCCACCCAAATGCATTATTTTACATTTTTTACATTTTTCTACATTGAACCTCATTTGCCATGTAGTTGCCCCTCCCCCCATTCATTTGTTCAGATCTTCTTGCTTGTAATGCCAATCTTGTATCTCACTTAAATGATTAATGATACATCAAATAAGTGATTAAAACCTTTTGTCAATATAAGAATAAACCAATGCGGTTGCAGCTAGAACCAATAAATATCAGTAACGAATGATAACTTGCAAAAAGGATAACAATCGAATTCATTTAACCACTTCCCACCCGGCCAATGCACATATACGGCCGGGTGGGAGCCGTCTACTTCTGATAGGACGTTCAGGAACGTCCATCAGAAGGAGCGGGATCGCGCGCGCGCGTGCCCGCGCAGTGGCACGACCCCGATGTGCTCGTGTCACCCGGACACGGCGCATCTCAGATCGGCAGGAGGGCTCTCTGATTGGCCCTCCTGATCACATGACGGCCGTGTCCAATCACGGCCGTCATGTGATGTAAACAAACAGCTGGTTGCTAGGCAATCGGCTCCTCCTCTCCTCACACGGAAGTCATCGCTGAGGAGAGGAGAGCAGATCGCTGCAGCCGGCTGATGATCAGTGAGTATGAGCTGTTTTTTACAGCTTTTTACTCACTGATCACCAGTCTAGTGTAATACACACAAATCACCACACAGTATAAACACAGTCCCCACACATGTCCCCAAAACATACATGTCCCCAAATAATAAAAACACATGTCCCTAATAATAAAAACATGTCCCCCACATATGTCCCACTAAAATCACATGTCCCAATGATTATCTGCACACATATGTACGTGATCACCTGCACACATATGTACATGATCATTTGCGTACATATGTCCGTGATCACACAAACCAATTATTATACACTTAACGGAATTTTTTTTACCAAAAACATGTAGCAGAATACATTTTGGCTTAAATTTATGACAAAATTTGATTTTATTGGATTTCTTTTAAAATAGAAAAAAGAAAATATTGTTTTTTTCCAAAATTTCCGCTTTTTTGCGCTTATATTGCAAAAAATAAAAAACAGAGTCGTAAATAAATACCACCAAAATAAAGCTCTATTTGTGCGAACAAAATGATAAAAATTTAATTTGGGTACAGTGTAGCACGACCGCGCAATTGTCACTGAAAGCGCGAGAGCGATGAAAGCTGAAAATTGGGCTGGGAAGGAAGGGGGTGAAAGTGCCCTGTATTGAAGTGGTTAAACTCACTATTGCACAGAAAAGAGACTTGAATTAATCCGATATTACCAAATATAAGGTAGAGGATACAACCTTAAAAACAAAGATGTTACCAATGATACAAAGTAACGAACCTACAAATGCTACCAATGTATGAAGACAAATCATAGGACAGGAAAAGTTACAGGAAAGAAAAGAGAAATAAAATAATACAGTAATGAAAATAGAATAGATGTAGCTGGATAGCCGCACTCCGAATTATTCAACTTTATTTCAAAAAATTTAATTAAAGAGGTTGTAAATAGTGATGGACGAACTTCCGACGGGACGTTTCGCGAACGCGAAATGCGAACGGACCCAAACGTTCGCGAAACCGACCGTTCGCCGCGGGCCCCATTGACTTCAATGGGAGGCGAACTTTGCAAACCTTCATGTCGAATTTGCGGCCACGTGGTAATTATTAGGGGGTAAAACGTAGTCCCACCATCTGGACAATGACATAATACATGTATGAGGTGAATTTGGGATCGATAACTACAAGCATTTTTATTTTATTTGGGAAATTGTTCTAACAATTCAGGACTATGGAGTTAATGAAGGCAATGGAGGAGAGGGAAGGTCAGGGACCAGGGTAGGCAAAGAAGAGGGTGCAGGAGATGATCACCAGCAGCGTGACATACCGGAATGACACATGCACCGTGATAGAGGCATCTGACAGCAGCACCGTAATACAGAGCACTGACAGCAGCACCGTGACATACAGCGCTGACAGCAGCACCGTGACATACAGCGCTGACAGCAGCACCGTGACATACAGCGCTGACAGCAGCACCGTGACATACAGCGCTGACAGCAGCACCGTGACATACAGCGCTGACAGCAGCACCGTGACATACAGCGCTGACAGCAGCACCGTGACATACAGCGCTGACAGCAGCACCGTGACATACAGCGCTGACAGCAGCACCGTGACATACAGCGCTGACAGCAGCACCGTGACATACAGCGCTGACAGCAGCACCGTGACATACAGCACTGACAGCAGCACCGTAAGCAGCCCCAGGAGGAAGTCAGCACAGCACAGGGATGGTGTGATCCCCTCATAATAAGAACCCCCAGGAGGAAGTCAGCACAGCACAGGGATAGTGTGATCCCTTCATAATAAGAACCCCCAGGAGGAAGTCAGCACAGCACAGGGATATCATAAGCAGCCCCAGTAGAAATATGACACCGCTCAACCTCTTCAAAGAGGAGGGTAGGGGCATATAGTACGGTGTGCTTTTTTGGGTCAAGGAAGTGAGCCAAATGAATTAAGAAGGTCTGTGTGCTTGATTAAAAAAATAGTTTATAGACATATACATGGTCTACTGGTCACATGTGTTGAATTCCTCCGAGATCCATGCCTCATTCATTTTTAGAAATGTGAGGTAGTTAACACTGTGGTGAGCTAGGCGAGTACGCTTATCGGTCACAATCCCCCCTGCTGCGCTGAACGTCCTTTCGGACAGGACACTGGATGAGGGGCAAGCCAACAGTTCGATTGCAAATTGGGCAAGCTCTGGCCAGAGGTCAAGCCTGCCCACCCAGTAGTCTAGGGGTTCATCACTCCTCAGAGCGTCCACATCGGCCGTTAACCCAATGTAGTCGGACACCTGACGGTCTAGGCGTTCCCTGATGCTGGATCCGGATGACACCTGTCGATGGGTCGGCTGAAAGAATGACCTCATATCCGAAGTCACCAACACATCTTCAAACCGGCCTCTTCTTGCAGGCGCTGTTGGATTGGTACCCGCAAATCCTTCTCTGGGAGTGGGAATTGCTCCTCTGCCAGCGCACGCAAAAGCAGAATGCAGCATTTCTCGAAGCAAGGCCTGGAAGTGCTGCATTCTGACAGCCCTCTGCGACGGCGGTAACATTTCCGCCATTTTGTGTTTGTACCGGGGGTCTAAGTACGTTGCCACCCAGTACTGGTCCTTGACCCTCATGCTTTTTATACGGGGGTCCCTATTAAAACACTGGAGCATGAAGGCCCCCATTTGCACTAAAGTGGAAGCGGTGTGGTGGCCTGGCTCCTGCTCATCATCCAGGATAATGTCGTCCTCTTCATTCTCCTCTCCCCATCCTCGCACAACAGGGATCCCAGAAAGGTTTAAAGCATGCTCTTCTTGCTCCTGCTCATCCGCCCCGGCACCATCCTCCTCTGACTCCTCATCAGACTCCTGTTGTTGACTTGTCTCAGATAGAGTAGCCCCCCCTGGGAATTCATCCAGCATTGCGACTTCCTCATCTTCCCGCTCCTGCTCCTCCACAGCCTGATCAATGACACGACGCAATGCACGCTCCAGAAAGAAGGCATAAGGTACCATGTCACTGATGGCGCCATGGCTGCGACTGACCAGTTTGGTGATCTCCTCAAATGGCCGCAGAAGTCTGCATGTGTCGCGCATGAGCAGCCACTGGCGCGGTGAAAAAAAACCCAGCTCCCCAGAACCGTTTCTTTCGCAGAGTTCATACAGGTAGACGTTAACTGCACGTTTCTGCTGGAGCAGCCTATCAAGCATATAGAAGGTTGAGTTCCATCGCGTCGGGCAATCGCAAATAAGACGTCTGACCGGCAGATGGTGTCGCCGCTGAATGTCAGCAAGGCGAGCCATGGCCGTGTAAGATCTTCTGAAATGGGCCGAGATTTTCCTTGCCTGCCGCAAGATGTCCTGGACCCCAGGGTATTTGACAAGGAATCGCTGCACGACCAAGTTTAAGACGTGTGCCATGCACGGCACGTGCGTGATTTTGCCCTGTTTCAATGCGCTAAGCAGATTGGCACCGTTGTCACACACCACTTTACCAACTGTCAAATTGAGCGGTGTTAGCCACTCATCTGCCTGTGAACGCAAAGCTGAAAGGAGTGCCGGGCCAGTGTGGCTCTTTGCTTCCAGGCACAACAGACGCAGCACGGCATGGCAACGTCTCACCTGGCATGTGGAATAGGTTCTGGGGAGCTTGGGCGGTGCAGTGGAAGAGACGCTAGCAGCGGAAAAGGAGGAGGCAGCTGAGGAGGAGAGGGAGGAGGATGGAGTAGGAGGAGGAGAAGAAGAGTCAGGCCTGCATGCAATCCGTGGCGGTAAAACCAAATCTACACGGGTGCCACGGGTTACATGCTTGACGGCCGTCAGAAGGTTCACCCAGTGGGCAGTAAAACTGATATACCTTCCCTGCCCGTGTTTGCTAGACCACGTGTCTGTGGTCAGATGTATCTTGGCACCGACACTGTGTGCCAGAGATACATTCACTTGCCGCTGAACATGGCCATATAGCTCTGGGATGCCCTTCTCTGAGAAATACTTCCTTCCTGGGACCTTCCATTGTGGTGTTCCAATGGCCACAAATTTGCGAAAGGCCTCCGAGTCCACCAGTTTATATGGCAGTAGTTGGCGGGCTATGAGTTCTGACAAGCCAGCCGCCAACCGTTGGGCAAGAGGGTTATCCGGCATCATCATTTTTTTACGCTCAAACATTAGGCCCACGGAAGCCTGCCTTTTTGCAGAAAAATGTGAGCTTGGCGTGATGGAAGGTGGAGTGGAGGACAATTGTGAGGAGAGAGGAGAAGGAGAAGTAGAAGACGAGGCTGGACGGTGAGAGCCTGCAGTGTGGCTTTGTGTGTTCCGTTGCTCCCACTGGGCTCGGTGATGGCTGCTCATGTGCCTTCTTAAGGCGGTCGTCCCTAGGTGAGTATTGGGCTTACCGCGACTAACGCGTTGACTGCAAAGATTGCAGATGGCAACGCTATTGTCAGCAGCGGACACGTTAAAAAAAGCCCACACTGCGGAGCCATGTGCCGGTGTCCTGGGAGCGCCAGATGTGACCGTACATGGTCGATGACTCGCTCCTGATACATTTGCAGTCTGCTTTGTCCCTGCTGTGCAATGTAAGTCATTGCTGCTTCTCCTCCCTATCTGCTGGTCCATATCTCCCTCTGAACTCCCCTCCTCTTCCTCTCTTGTGGGCACCCACGTGACATCACTAGACACGTCATCATCAACGTCACCTTCCCCACCGCTATAAGTAGAGATCTCGGAGTAGGCAGCAACACCGGGGACCAACCTCCTCCTTGGGCTGATCTGGGTACTGGCGTCAGACTGCTGAGTAGCGCTTGTTGCTACCTCCTCTTCCTGATCCAATACCAAGAGTGGCTGCGCATCAGAAATGTCCTCTTGATATGGATCGGAATATAATTCCAGTGACTCAAGCGGAAGGTATGTGGTGGTGGTGGTGGTGGTCGTGTTGTTGGTGGTAGTGTCTTTGGGGGTGCACATAGCAGAGAGTGAAGAAGAGGGTGCAGATCGAGAGGATGAGGAGGGTGCAGAAGAGTAAGGCTGAGCGAGCCACTCAACCAAGTCTGGTGCATCCTTTAAAGTAATTGAACGCACCTTCTGCAACTTCCCACTTTGGCTCAAGCCTGTTGCTCCTGCCCTACCCCTACCACCCCTGCGGAAGGGCCTGCCTCTTCCTCTGCATGTCATTTTTTAAATGACCCTGTGACAAAACTCTTAGTCCCTATACCGCTGAAGGACTGCTGCAGTATAGGTGAGCGGTCAGCAGTGGTGCACGTCAACCCTATCTATTGTGGACCTATAGCGGTCCTTACAGAACAGCAGACTGTACCGCACTCAAGCCTATGTACCGTAGCACCCTATACCAAGTTACCAGTCCTTATAAGAACTTTTGTGGACCAAGCAGGTTGTGTATTAGTGTTTAGCAGACTGTACGTCAGTCCCTATACCGCTGAAGGACTGCTGCAGTATAGGTGAGCGGTCAGCAGTGGTGCACGTCAACCCTATCTATTGTGGACCGATAGCGGTCCTTACAGAACAGCAGACTGTATCGCACTCAAGCCTATGTACCGTAGCACCCTATACCAAGTTACCAGTCCTTATAAGAACTTTTGTGGACCAAGCAGGTTGTGTATTAGTGTTTAGCAGACTGTACGTCAGTCCCTATACCGCTGAAGGACTGCTGCAGTATAGGGCAGCGGTCAGCAGTGGTGCACGTCAACCCTATCTATTGTGGACCGATAGCGGTCCTTACAGAACAGCAGACTGTACCGCACTCAAGCCTATGTACCGTAGCACCCTATACCAAGTTACCAGTCCTTATAAGAACTTTTGTGGACCAAGCAGGTTGTGTATTAGTGTTTAGCAGACTGTACGTCAGTCCCTATACCGCTGAAGGACTGCTGCAGTATAGGGCAGCGGTCAGCAGTGGTGCACGTCAACCCTATCTATTGTGGACCGATAGCGGTCCTTACAGAACAGCAGACTGTACCGCACTCAAGCCTATGTACCGTAGCACCCTATACCAAGTTACCAGTCCTTATAAGAACTTTTGTGGAACAAGCAGGTTGTGTGTTAGTGATTAGCAGACTGTACGTCAGTCCCTATACCGCTGAAGGACTGCTGCAGTATAGGTGAGCGGTCAGCAGTGGTGCACGTCAACCCTATCTATTGTGGACCGATAGCGGTCCTTACAGAACAGCAGACTGTACCGCACTCAAGCCTATGTACCGTAGCACCCTATACCAAGTTACTAGTCCTTATAAGAACTTTTGTGGACCAAGCAGGTTGTGTATTAGTGTTTAGCAGACTGTACGTCAGTCCCTATACCGCTGAAGGACTGCTGCAGTATAGGGCAGCGGTCAGCAGTGGTGCACGTCAACCCTATCTATTGTGGACCGATAGCGGTCCTTACAGAACAGCAGACTGTACCGCACTCAAGCCTATGTACCGTAGCACCCTATACCAAGTTACCAGTCCTTATAAGAACTTTTGTGGACCAAGCAGGTTGTGTATTAGTGTTTAGCAGACTGTACGTCAGTCCCTATACCGCTGAAGGACTGCTGCAGTATAGGGCAGCGGTCAGCAGTGGTGCACGTCAACCCTATCTATTGTGGACCGATAGCGGTCCTTACAGAACAGCAGACTGTACCGCACTCAAGCCTATGTACCGTAGCACCCTATACCAAGTTACCAGTCCTTATAAGAACTTTTGTGGAACAAGCAGGTTGTGTGTTAGTGATTAGCAGACTGTACGTCAGTCCCTATACCGCTGAAGGACTGCTGCAGTATAGGGCAGCGGTCAGCAGTGGTGCACGTCAACCCTATCTATTGTGGACCGATAGCGGTCCTTACAGAACAGCAGACTGTACCGCACTCAAGCCTATGTACCGTAGCACCCTATACCAAGTTACCAGTCCTTATAAGAACTTTTGTGGAACAAGTGAGTTGTGAATGATTAGCAGACTGCAGCAGAAGGGCAGCAGTCAAGTATAATATCCTTTCTATATTTGGAAGAAAGAATATTATACATGTACAAGCCTATTACTGTACCACTGATACCAGTCCTGAAAAGAACCTTTGTGGAACTAATAATAACAGCAAGTCTTTAAAATTACCCTCACTGCCTGACAACACTGCTTCCTTCCTGTCCCTATACAAATTGGCAAAAAAAGAGAACGATTAGTGGTTACTGGAACAGCTCTTTTGTGGACCTTGATAGTAACAGCTAATGATGATGATGATGATGATGATGATGAAAGACTAATCTGGCTGTCCCTGTAGCATACACCGTCCTTTCCCTTTCTCTAAACTAACAAAAGACACTCAGGCTGCTGCAAGAATCAGCAGCACAGCAAACCTATCAACACCTAACACCTATACCAGTCCTGAAAAGAACTTTTGTGTACCAAATAGCTAGTGGTTTATCTCTCCCTACTCCACACAGGAACCTGTCCCTATCTTAACAGAAGAAAGAATGTAAAATGGCCACCGGATCGGGTGTATTTATAGGTTAGGGGGAATGTACAAGTGTCCATGTGCTGTCATGTCTCAATTGGCTGTCCTGTATCACATGATAAACGTGTCACCAAAGGTTAAAGCTCTTGTATACATTAAACACGTAAGTCCGCCGCGGCGAACGACGGAAAAAGGCGTTCGAACGTGCGGACCGCGAATGTCGGAAATTCGCCGCGAAACGACCGCCGGGCGAACCGTTCGGCCATCACTAGTTGTAAACCCTTACAAACCACTTTGACCTACAGGTGAGCCTAAATTAAGGCCTTCCTGTAGGTCCAAGCAATATCTCCTACACCTATATGGTTTAGGAGATATTTGCCCGAAAACGGGCACCGCTGTCTTTCGGTGCATGCGCCGTAGACAGCGGCGCGCAGGTGCACTGAGCGCGGCATTCTCAGCGACGGAGCTGCCGCGCGTGTCGGCTCCCGTGCGCATGTGTGGGAGTGACGTCATCGCGGGTTCGCCGAATGACAGCGGCGGAGCTACGAGACCCACCAACAAGATGGATACGGCGGACTACAGGGGACAGCGGCGACTTCGCTGGCTCCTGTGTCAGGTAAGTGACACATAATGGACTACTATGTGATGCACAGTAGTCCATTATGCTTTGCCTTTGCAGGGAATGAAAGAGGAAGTAAACTCATCAGGGTTTACTTCCTCTTTAAAATCATAGCATCTAGGCTGGTAAACAGACTAACTGCACAGCCGCTGACATGTTTCACACCGAACACGGTGCGAAACATGTCAGCGGCTGTGCAGTTAGTCTGTTTACCAGCCTAGATGCTATGATTTTAATTAAATTTTTTGAAATAAAGTTGAATAATTCGGAGTGCGGCTATCCAGCTACATCTTTTCTACTTCAGTTCCTGTTGCAAACAGAGCCAGCACCCTGCGGGATTGTGGAGACAGCTGTTTTGGGAGAAGTCATTACCTTAGAGCGGTAATTCTTTGTAATGAAAATAGAATACACAAATCTTACGTGACCAGGCGGCATCCATGGGCGCTTTGATTTTTGTGTTCCCTCTCTACCCATCCCTACCAGTCATACCCCTGGACTACTTTCATTGGTTCATAAGTGGCACTGAATCCTGATTGGCTGAAATTCAATGGTGGTTGGCCAACATGCTTCTCACATAAGCATTATGCCATGTACACACGACCGGACTTTCCGGCAGACTAGGTCCAACCGGATCAGTCCCGTCAGACAATCCGATCGTGTGTGGGCTAATCCGACCGTTTTGTATTAAAAAAATAAATCAGACGGACCTAGAAATAGAACTTGTTTCAAATCTATCCGACAAGACTCAAGTCCGATGGACTAAAAATCGGAAAAACGATCTGTGTGCTGGTCCGATGGACCAAATACAACGCAAGGGAAGCCATTGGCTACTGGCTATTGAACTTCCTTGTTTTGTCCCGTTTACGTCATCACGTTCAAAACGAACGACTTTCGAATGGACTTAGTCTGTTCATGCGTGGCCAAGTCCGTTTGTTCAGAAAGTCCATCGGACCTCCGCTGTGAAGACTGTCGGACCTAGTCTGCCAGAAAGTCCGGTCGTGTGTACGCAGCATTAGACTCTCTTCGGTGCCTCTTTGTCTACCATGGTTGTTGAGTAAGTGACCCTCTTTGATCCAAGCACAACCAGTTCCGACATTAGAATATCAAGGACCGGGTGGTGGCACAAAGTCTGATATGGTTCTCACAAATGTAGCACCCTCTACCATAGGTAGGTGCTAGAGTGAGGATTTTGTGAGGGTAACTGTCAGCACAGGTACATTTAGGCAGGCCTATGCTGTAAGGTAGGCCTATCTGTTTTGATATGGGGGCTGGGAGTGGTCAGAGTAGCAGTGATTGCGACTACCTGTGCTCTAGTTCTGAGGCGCCACCCCTGCTTCGAGGGAGAATGTTCTGGAAGAGGGACGGGGTCTAGAAATGGAGTGGCAGGCAGCTCATGTGAGGGGCCCTGATCAATCCCCAACTGTAATTGGCAGGGGGGTGGGCCTCTCATATAAGCTGGGGTAACAGCCCACTGGGGGGGAGTTATCAGCCAGGAGACATGGAGAATGGAATACTAGGCAGCAGCAGGGGCCCCATCTGGGGGGGGGGGGGGGGGTGAGAGGTCTAGCGGAGGAGCCTGGAAGAGCTGGGAAGAAGTTTCATCTTTACACGGTTATGGATGAAGTGTCCTGGAACAGAAAGGGAGGAGAAGCTGTCAGACGTATGTCCAGTTAAAGTTCTTCATCATGGACTCTGAGCACGAGAAGGTCGGTGAGAGGACCACAGTGGAGTTCTGGATGAAGCATGCCGGGGGAGCTGGCCAGAGGAGAGACTGTGGGAAGAGTGTCAAATCGCTGCAGCCTGAGGGCACAGGATTTGCAGGCCGGACTAGCTGGGAGCAGTAGTCCACCAATCAGCACATGTTACTAAATCACTAGGCCACCGGGGAGAGGTGCTTAGGGTTGCCACCTGTCCGGGATTCACCTGGACAGTTCAGGTTTAGAATCATGCGTCTGGGTTTCATACTGCCTGAAACCCGGACACATTATTCAGACTGGACTTTGGCTTCCCTGCAGGTTTTCTGGCTGCAGTTGGCTAAGCTGAGAGTGTCTGTTACACTCTTTCACACTGCCCAAAGCCAACACTAACAATACTAACATTTACCCCACCCCCTGCCCCCCACACTGACAAGAGAGGAGAGAGGGCTGCTCTCTTCCTCCCGCTCCTACCATCCACCCCCCCCCCCCCCATTTATGCCCACACTCCAATCCCGGACGCTGTGCCTCAGGATAGGATAGTGGAGACTGGAAATTGGAAGGCCAGCAGCCTCAGATACATCTGGATGAGATCTGCTGACTACCAAGGGGTGAGTCTAAGACTGAAGACTCCCCCCTCCCCTTTCCCTCCTGCCTCTGAGTGAGTACAAAAAGGTAAATCGGGGTTCTCAGACCACCCCTTACAACAGAGTTTCCCTTTACACCAGAGGCAACAGTGTTCCCCCTTACAGCAGTACACTAGAGTGCTCAGTGTTCCCCCCTCCTTAAATCAGGGTTCCCAGAGCACCCCTTAGAGTCCCCAGAGTTGGGAGTTCCCTGACAGCAAAATGACATTTCTAAAGGGAAAAAGGTAATTTAAAACTACTTGTGACTATAATGAATTGTCGGTCCGACAATACCCTTCAGGTCTGGTATGAACATTAAGGGGAACCCTGCACCAAAATTTTAAAAAAATGGCGTGGGAGTCCCCCTCAAAATCAATACCAGACCTGAAGCGGATTTTAAGGGGAACTATGTGCCAAAATGTAAAAAAAAATCCATACCATACCCTTATCCAAGCACGCAACCTGGCAGGCCGCAGGAAAAGAGGGGGGATTAGAGAGCACCTCCCTCCTGAACCGTACCAGGCCACATGCCCTCAACAAGGGGACCCCCAGATCCCGGCATCCCCCTGTGTGAATTGGTAATGGGGTACAAATGTACCCCTACCATTTCACAAAAAAAGTGTCAAAAAGGTTAAACACAAGAGACGGTTTTTGACAAGTCCTTTATTCATTTCTTCTTCTTTCCGCTTCTTCTTCCATCTTCTTTCTTCTGGTCTTCCTTCCGTGTTCTTCTTCCTCCATCTTCTCCATATTCTTCTTCCTCCGCTCTTCTTCTCCCGCATCTTCCTCTGGTTTCTCCTCCGCTCCGTCCTCCACACGATCTGCCTCAGTGGGAGTCTTCCGCCATGTGACGCTTCGGTTCTTCTGACAATTCTTATATAAAGGGACCTGTGACCTCGCCCCCTCTGATGCACGGGGACTTCCCTATGGCTTTCCCCCATGATATCAGAGGGGGCGGGGTCGTGGTGGTTTATGTAAATGGGGTGACCCCGCCCCCCTCTGACATCAGGGGGAAAGCCATAGGGAAGTCCCTGTGTGTCAGAGGAGGGCGGGGTCACCGGGTGGCCCCACCCTCCATTATATAAGAAGTTTCAGAAGAACTGAAGCGTCACACAGTGGAGGACTCCCACTGAGGCAGATCGTGCGGACCGAGCAGAGAAGAAGCCGGAGGAAGATGTGGGACTAGAAGAGCGGAGGAAGAAGAAGATGGAGAAGAAGAAGAACATGAATGAGGCCCTTCTCCCCATCAACATGGGGCCAAGGTGCTTTGGGGGGCTACCCCAAAACACCCTCCCAATGTTGAGGGCATGTGGCCTTCAGGAGGGGGGAGAAGCTCTCTCACCCCCCCTCTTTTCCTGTGGCCTGCCAGGTTGCGTGCTCAGATAAGGGTCTGATATGGATTTTTAGAGGACCTCACTGCATTTTTTTTTATTTTGGCGCAGGGTTCCCATTAAAATCCATTTCAGACCTGAAGGGTCTGGTATGGATTTTGAGGGGGACCGCCACACCATTTAAAAAAAAAAATTGGTGCGAGTTCCCCTTAATATCCATACCAGACCTAAAAGGCCTGGTATGAAATTTAGAGGGAACCCCACGCAATTTTTTTAAAATTTTGGCACGGGGTTCCCCTTAATATCCATACCAGACCTGAAGGGCCTGGTATGGAATTTAGGGGCACCCTCACGCATTTTTTTTTTACATTTTGGTTCAGGTTCCCCTGTGGAGAGATTCCATGCCATTTTTATCAATGAACTTTTATTTGTATTGCGGACCGACAATTCATTGTAGCCGCGAGTAGCTTTAAATTACTTTTTTTCCTTTATAAATGTCATTTTGCTGTCAGACTGTTCTAAACACAGAGAAACATGCGCCCCTTTACAGGCATACTATAGACACCCCCCAGGTACGAAATTGAAAGGAATATTACACTTTTATTGTTTCACTTTAAGCGTTATTAAAATCACTGCTCCCGAAAAAACATCAGTTTTTAAAACATTTTTTTGTATTGATACATGTCCTCTGGGGCAGGACCCGGGTCCCCAAACACTTTTTTATGACAATGCCATGCATATTAGCCTTTAAAATTAGCACTGTTAATTATTCATATTCGTGTTCCATAGACTTTAACAGTGTTCGCACACATTTTTTGCCTGTTCGCATGTTCTGGATGTGAACCGAACCGGGGAGTGTTCTGCTCATCCCTACCCCAGAGGTTCTCCCCCCATTCTATAGATTACATTCAGATTTTTGCCACCCAAATGCATTATTTTAAATTTTTCTACATTGAACCTCATTTGCCATGTAGTTGCCCCTCCCTCCATTCATTTGTTCAGATCTTCTTGCAAGGTTTCCACATCCTGCGGAGAAGTTATTGCTCTGCTTAGCTTAGAATCTTCCGCAAATACAAAGATTGAGCTGTTTACCCCATCCCCATCCTCCAGGTCGCTTATGAACAAAATAGGATTGGTTCCAGCACAGAACCCTGGGGGACCCCACTACCCAACCCTGACCATTCCGAGTACTCCTCATTTATCAGCACCCTCTGAACTCGCCCTTGTAGCCAGTTTTCAATCCATGTACTCACCCTATGGTCCATGCCAACGGACCTTATTTTCTACAGTAAATGTTTATGGAGAACTGTGTCAAATGCTTTTGCAAAATCCAGATACACCACATCTACGGGCCTTCCTTTATCCAGATACACCACGTCTACGGGGTCTTCCTTTATCTAGATTCACCACGTCTACGGGGTCTTCCTTTATCTAAATATGCCACGTCTACGAGCCTTCCTTTATCTAGATACACCACGTCTACGGGCCTTCCTTTATCTAGATACACCATGTCTACGGGCCTTCCTTTATCTAGATACACCACATCTACAGGCCTTCCTTTATCTAGATACACCACGTCTACGGGCCTTCCTTTATCTAGATACACCACGTCTACGGGCCTTCCTTTATCTAGATACACCACGTCTACGGGCCTTCCTTTATCTAGATACACCACGTCTACGGGCCTTCCTTTATCTAGATACACCACGTCTACGGGCCTTCCTTTATCTAGATACACCACATCTACGGGCCTTCCTTTATCTAGATGGCAACTCAACTCCTCATAGAAGGTTAGTAGATTGGTTTGACAAGAACAATTCTTCATGAATCCATGATCATTACTGCTAATGATACCGTTCTCATTATTAAAATCCTGTATATAGTCCCTTATCATCCCCTTCAAGAGTTTACATACTATTGATGTTAGGCTAACTGGTTTGTAATTCCCAGGGATGTATTTTGGGCCCTTTTTAAATATTGGTGCTAGCTGGTACCACTCCAGTCAGTAGATTGTCAGTAAAAATTATGATCAATGGCGTGGCTAGCCGTGGCTAGCCGCGGACTGAGATGGCCGCTTGATTCCTCAGCTCCGCTCAGCCTAAGGACAACCAGCAACTCACAGCGATCGATCACAGCTCCTACCCCCTCTCTCCTTCACCAGAGGGGAGCGGAACCATCGGGCACCCGATCGGTATGTCCAGCAGCGGACGTACCGGCCCCCTCCAACCCCGCCGCGTCACACATTATTTCCAGAGAGCTGACATGCTGAGGACACAAGATGGCGCCGGCGCGCTGCCACACACCTCACTGACTGCAGCTGAGAGCTCTCTGCTGATCATCCCTGACGAGATGGATAGCTCCACCGCTGCAGATGACACCTCTCAACCCTCGCCTGCTGACAGAGGTAAGAGGGCTGCACAGTCCCCAGTCCTTTCACCCAACAAGGCTCCTTTAATAAAAAAGCAGCACTGGGACACCTCAGCCCCTGCAGGCCCTGAACCACCACCCCATGACTCCTTAGCTGCACTGCCTGCTTCTGACCAGCCAGCGTCTGAGCACACACTCAAGCTCATGCTGCTATCCCTACAACATGACATCCGTAATGAACTACGATCGTCGATCTTCACGCTGCACTCTAGAATCGATCAAATTGAAGATCGCACAGAGGATATTGAAAAATTACTCACTGAACATACTGCGGCCTACAACGAAATGGCGGAGGCGCATGATCATCACTCTGATGAAATTCACTATCTGCAAGCTAAAGTCGCAGATTTAGAAGATCGCTCGAGAAGGAATAACATTAAATTTAGAGGAATACCGGAGTCGGTTAAACCCCCGGATTTGACCCCCTACATACAACAATTATTCCTCTCACTTATACCGCAATTGCGACAAAACGACATGGTCATAGACCGAGCACATCGACTTGTTAAACCCAACCACCTCCCTGCATCCATACCCAGAGATGTACTAGCACGTATCCACTTCTTCCAAGTGAAAGAAAAGATCATGGCGGCTGCCAGATCCACTTCTCCACTCCCTGATCCCTACTCCTCGGTGTCCCTGTACGCTGATATCTTTGCTGCCACTGCTCAGAAAAGAAGAGAGTTTGCTCAGACTACAGCAACCCTCAGGAAGAACAACATCCCTTACAAGTGGGGCTTCCCTACCAAGCTGATAGTCACACACCAGAATCAGAGTACCACCATTTTCACCCCTAAAGATGGTATCAAACGCATGATCAACTAGGGCTTAATCACCGCCTCCCCACCGGAACGGCAACACCAACGGCCTCCGCCATCATCATCCGCCTTGGGTACAAGGCGCCATGCTCCTGCTTCCACCCACAGATGAAAGCTACCGTTTCCTATCCAATCACAACGAGTGCCCTTTGGAATCTTGGAAGCCACTGATCCAGCACCACTTCACCTCATCTATGTCCTTGATGAGCGCACCAGACTGTACACTCCGTTCTCTTTTCCCCCAGAGAAGGAAAAGTGCTAAGCACTTGAACACCTAACTGCTTCCTTGGTTTTTTTTTTTTGTTTGTGTTCTACGCTAACTCCGTAACCTACCGTTGCGTTTTACAAGTTATGTATACTGTGGTATAAGTATATTTGGTTTTCTATAGAGTGTTAGTTGAGTTTACTACTGTACTTACCTTTTACAGGTTTACCCCCTCATACCCTCCCCCTGATACACTTGCTACCGGGGTACACCTCAAAGCTTCCCCTACCCCCACTACCTATTCGCCTACCAACATGTCCATCACCTTTACATCCATTAACGCGAAAGGCCTAAACTCTCCTTACAAAAGGAGTTTGTTGTGGAAGGAAGCCTTAACACACTCCTCTGACATATTACAGTGGTGTGAAAAAGTGTTTGCCCCCTTCCTCATTTCCTGTTCCTTTGCATGTTTGTCACACTTAAGTGTTTCGGAATATCAAACCAATTTAAACAATAGTCAAGGACAACACAAGTAAACACAAAATGCAATTTGTAAATGAAGGTGTTTATTATTAAAGGTGAAAAAAAATCCAAACCATCATGGCCCTGTGTGAAAAAGTGATTGCCCCCTAAACCTAATAACTGGTTGGGCCACCCTTAGCAGCAACAACTGCAACCAAGCGTTTGCGATAACGTGCAATGAGGCTTTTACAGCGTCCTGGAGGAATTTTGGCCCACTCATCTTTGCAGAATTGTCCTAATTCAGTTACATTAGAGGGTTTTCGAGCATGAACGGCCTTTTTAAGGTCATACCACAACATCTCAATAGGATTCAGGTCAGGACTTTGGCTAGGCCACTCCAAAGTCTTCATTTTGTTTTTCTTCAGCCATTCGGTGGGGGACTTGCTGGTGTGTTTAGGATCATTGTCCTGCTGCAGAACCCAAGTTCGTTTCAGCTTGAGTACACGAACAGATGGTCAGACATTCTCCTTCAGGATCTCTTGGTAGACAGCAGAATTCATAGTTCCTTTTATCACGGCAAGTCTTCCAGGTCCTGAAGCAGCAAAACAGCCCCAGACCATCACACTACCACCACCATATTTTACTGTTGGTATAATGTTCTTTTTATGAAATGCAGTGTTCCTTCTACGCCAGATATACTTGGACACACACCTTCCAAAGAGTTCCACTTTTGTCTCATCGGTCCACAGAATGTTGTCCCAAAAGTCTTGGGGATCATCAAGATGTGTTGTGGAGAAATTGAGACGAGCTTTGATGTTCTTTTTGCTCAGCAGTGGTTTTCTCCTTGGAACTCTGCCATGCAGGCCATTTTTGCCCAGTCTTTTCCTGATGGTGGAGGCATGAACGCTGACCTTAACTGAGGCAAGTGAGGCCTGCAGTTCCTTGGACGTTGTTGTGGGGTCTTTTGTGACCTTTTGGATGAGTCGTCGCTGCGCTCTTGGGGTAATTTTGGGCGGCCGGCCACTCCTGGGAAGGTTCACCACTGTTCCATGTCTTCGCCATTTGTGGATAATGGCTCTCACTGTGGTTCGCTGGATTCCCAAAGCTTTGGAAATGGCTTTATAACCCTTTCCAGACTGATAGATCTCAATTACTTTCTTTCTCAATTGTTCCTGAATTTCTTTGGGTCTCGGCATGATGTGTAGCTTTTAAGGATCTTCTGGTGGACCTTACTGTGTCAAGCAGCTCCTATTTAAGTGATGCCTTGATTGTGAACAGGTGTGGCAATAATCAGGCCTGGGTGTGGCTAGAGAAATTGAACTCAGGTGTGGACAACCACAGTTATAGTATGTTTTAACAAGGGGGGCAATCACTTTTTCACACAGGGCCATGATGGTTTGGATTTTTTTTCACCTTTAATAATAAACACCTTCATTTACAAATTGCATTTTGTGTTTACTTGTGTTGTCCTTGACTATTGTTTAAATTGGTTTGATGTTCCGAAACACTTAAGTGTGACAAACATGCAAAGGAACAGGAAATGAGGAAGGGGGCAAACACTTTTTCACACCACTGTATGTGTACAGGAAACACATTTTGTGTCCAACAAACCTCCCTCATGTTCCCACAAACAATACCCTCACTCCTACTTTGCCAACGCCACCAAGAAAAAAGCAGGTGTAATGCTTGCCATACGATCCACAGTTTCGTTCCAACCAATCCACACAGAAATAGACCCAGAGGGCAGATTCATAATATTGAATGCCATTATCAATAATCAGAACATCACCATTGCTAACATTTACACACCGAATACAAATCAACGCCCTTTTTACAAATCACTGTTGAAGAAGCTGACACCTTTTAAACAGGGACCCCTAATCATCTGCGGCGACTTTAACCAAATTGTTGATGCCTCACTAGATACCTCCAACCCTGCCCGCAAAAATTCCACCTCTCTGGCCTCCCTACTCCACTCAGAAGACCTTTATGATCCCTGGAGGTGCCAACATGGCTCCGAAAGGGATTATACGTTTTTCTCCCACACACAGCAAACCTATTCAAGGATAGATCTCTTCTTAACAGACAAACATACCCTACAACTAGTCCAAGACACTAAGATCGGTCTCATTACATGGTCCGATCATGCGCCCATATCAATGAAACTGTTTCCAGCGCTCTCATACAAAAACAACACCATCTGGAGGCTCAACACCTCTATCATCACGCGCCCGACCTACCAAAACCAGATTCTATCCGAGCTGCAAAACTATTTCACCACAAATGAAGGTTCGGTGGCTGACCCCTCTATATTGTGGAATGCCCACAAAGCCTACATCAGAGGCCTCCTCATTAAAATGGGTGCCCACGAGAAGAAGAAATATACCTCAACCACAAACAACCTCCTAGAGCGTATACGCACTCTCGAACGAGCTAATAAATCCCAACCCTCCCCTTGGCTCACCTCTGAACTACAAACAGCTTGGCAAGCCCTGAGTGATCACCTCCACTCCAACTTTGATTACCATCTTAAGCATCTTCGCCTACAAACTTATTCACATCACAACAAACCTGGAGTGTACCTAGCCAAACAACTCAAACGCAAATCGACTCAGTCTAAAATCTCGTTCCTTACGGACCACCAGGGCACTAAGTATACCAACCCCAAAGACATTGCAGATCAGTTTAGCTCCTACTATGCCAAATTATACAATCTCACCAACACTGGCTCGGCCTTGCCACCCTCCCCCTCTGAAATTGATGACTTCCTAGCCAGCATTCACCTCCCCTCACTTTCGCCGGAACAAGTTCTTCAACTTTCCTCCCCGTTCTCACCAATGGAACTTGCAGCAGCCACAAACGCCCTACCACTACACAAAGCCCCGGGCCCTGACGGATTTAATAACGAATATTACAAGACGTTCTCTGAACTCCTTACTCCCTACCTATGCCACTCCTTCAATTTTATTGCAACTACAGGCTCCATTCCACCAGAATCCCTCCAAGCTACAATTGTCACTATCCCAAAACCAGGTAAACCGGCCGATCAGCCTGCCAGCTACAGACCCATCTCCCTACTAAACACTGATACTAAGCTATTTGCCAAACTCCTGGCTACGCGACTTTCTGATATCATCCCACAACTAATCCACATGGATCAGGTGGGGTTTGTGGCTGGCAGGCAGGCCTCGGACGGCACTCGCAGGTTCATTGATCTGATACAATGGGTGGAACACAGTCGGACGCCTTCTCTGCTCATCTCCCTTGATGCGGAGAAGGCGTTTGACAGGGTGGATTGGTCCTACCTAACTGCAGTCCTCCGAAAATTTGGCTTTAAAGGGATCATCTTGCAAGCCATACTCGCCCTCTACTCCTCACCCAGTGCCAGAGTACTGACTTCAGTGCTGCTTTCGGACCCTTTCCGCATTTCCAACGGGACACGTCAGGGGTGTCCACTCTCACCCCTAATATTCGCCCTTGTCATGGAACCCCTAGCCCAGTCGATTAGAGATAACCCGCGTATTTCCGGAATAATTACAGATCGAACCACACACAAAATTGGACTATACGCAGATGATGTTATCATCTCCCTAACTGACCCTACCACCTCCCTTCCCGTACTCCACGATACCCTCGCACTATTTAGCAAAATCTCCCACTATAAAATCAATTTTACCAAATCCAGCATGCTGGGCATTGGCTTAACCCAACATGTCAAACATGATATTACCCACTGCACCTCCTTCTCGTGGACATCTAACTCCACTCTTACCTACCTAGGCATCCAACTCACCACGCCCTCATCACATTTACGTTCTCTCAACCTTAACAATCTCGTAACCAAACTGCATAAAACCATTCAAGACCTTCAACATACCACGGCCTCTTGGGCAGGCAGAATAGCTCTCGCTAAGATGTTCTTGCTACCCCACGTTCTCTATCTGTTCCGAACCCTCCCCATACCCTTCCTCAAACAACAAATAACCCACCTCCAAACCATCTTTAATACATTTATATGGAATGGCAAACATTCCCGACTTAAAAACAACACTCTCTGCACGCCGGTTGCCGCTGGAGGAATGGGAGTACCTAACCTATTAGCCTACTACAAGGCAATTATACTAGCCCAAACCAAGGCCTGGTGGAACACTGCTCTGCAAACCACATGGGTACAAATAGAACAAGCGGCACTCGCCTCCCAGCCCAAATTGATCCTGTGCGCCCTCTTACTACAACACCACGAGCCCCATTCCTTCCTAGACACAATTAACGCCTCCATTCGAGTGTGGAAATCTACCATACAAACTTCTGCGGGTATCCCGTTACGTCTACTCCAACATATACCACTGTCAGCTCTACACGTCCTCACTCCTGATATCGATCTCTCCGCATGGACAACCTTAGGGGTCCTCAATCTCGGACACCTGTACCAGAATTCCAACCACAAACCATTCCACACTCTTCACGCCAACTTTCACATAAGCCATAAGGACTTCTTCAAATACCTAAGAATACGATCGATTCTCTCTAAAGTACAATGGTCAAACAACCTAACTACTTGGCACATACTGACCTTCTTCAATCTCACCTCACCCCACCAACGAGGGATCTCGATTTGCTACAAACTCCTCACTGAAATCTCTCCACCTCTCAAATCCCCCACAATGTTAAAATGGGAACACTTACTACATCGCACCTACACCCCCCAGCAATGGTTCCGCTCGCTTCGAGCACCCATGAAATTCTCCAAATGCCTACTGCATTGGGAAACAGTCCAAAAAATATACCATAATTGGTACCTCACACCAATCAAACTGGCCCATATATATCCAACTGCGAGCAATCTGTGCTGGAGAAACTGTGGATCCTTAGGTACTCCACTCCACATATGGTGGGACTGCCCAATCCTAACCCCACTATGGTCCATGCTATCCAAACTCCTTATGTCCATTTTAAAAATTCCTGTACCACTGACACCACAACTAGTACTATTTGGTCTCGAATTGGAAGACTGGCCTCAACCCACTCGACACATTCTCGCCCATGGTCTTATCGCCACGCGTCTAGCCATCGCCAAAAACTGGAAATCCCCTCTAGCCCCTTCCGGTGTGGAAATAATCGCACTTTTAAACAACCACTGCCTGATGGAACTCATGCATGCCAAAGGCCACCTCCTTATTCCTGAATTCAGAAGCAACTGGGACCTTTGGCTTCAACACCCTAAATGCAAACCCCCTATGACAGACCTATTACTTACCTGACCTCCTTACCCCGTCAGTACCTGAAGCTCCTACCCTGTGTACCTGTGTTGCTCTCCCAATTAACACGTTGTTTCTTGTTAAAGTTATCTATTACAACTCTGAGTTAAGCTATATGTCTTGTGCTACACCTGTAACAGAAGGTCTTCCTGCCTTCATTCGCTAGCCTACGCTATTGGACATATACATTTGCGAGATGGAGCTCTAGGGATCATCATCTGGGGCCAAAGTCGGACCCCTTCCTATGGGGCCCTCAAGTACCCGTCACAGTTAGTTCCCAGATGGGGTGACGGGTTCGACCTCCCACTGAAGACGTCTCCTACTATGCCATATGAAGCCTGCATGTGTATGATACTGTGTATACCCTGAGCTCCTCTCTTTTTTTTTTTTTTCCCCTTTCCTTCATCTTTCTTTCTGTTCTGCTGTTGTTCTCACTATGTATAACTGACATGTTGCACTACCTGTTGCATACCTTGTACCGTGTACTATGAAACTCAATAAAAATCTATGGCTAAAGAAATAAAAAATAAATTATGATCAATGGTCTGGCAATTACGTGACTGAGTTCCCCAAGTACTGCTATACACTGTTCTCTGACTCTGGGAGCTTGTCAAGGTTCAGTGTGCCTGGCTGTGCAGAAGTTGGGGGAATCCAGTTCATTTTCAATCCCTACCGGGTGTGCTACAAAGGAAAGAACGCCTAAAAAATAAAAAAATGCATCCATCACACCTAAGAATTGGTAAGCTGCAATATAATAAATGTTTGCTTTTGGGTTTAATACCACTTTAAGGAAAATACAGCCCTGGGGCACAAAAAGTTTGATTCATAAGCAACTACATAAAACAATAGAACTCGCTGGCTTTAAATGATAACACTATTTACATGTCAGGAAAGCGGGAATCAGAAAATACAAATCTCAAAGCCTGAGGACGATGACCATTGTATTAGAACTCTTATTCTCTTTGGAATGCTTTTAACACACTTCAGGTATATACGGAGTTGGACCTTCACTGCCGTCTCCTCTGATTTCACTTGTGGCAAATAGAGATGGCCTTGCGGTTCGTCCGGCAAGAGGTTGGCGGCGAACTTTGCGATTCGCCAAACCAGCAGACTTCTGGCGCTGTTCGCGGCGGCCATATTCGTTTACATTGTGAAGAACTTTGACCCATGACACATCCATCATGGGGTACAGGACAGCCAATTGAGACATTTCAGCACATGGACATGCCCCCTACCTTATAAATAGACCTGATCTGGCGGCCATTTTACATTCTGTCTTTTGTCAGTGTAGGGAAAGGACGCTGTGTGGAGCAGGGACAGTCAGTTTAATCACTAGCTAGCTAATTAGCTATTACTTTTAGGTCTACAAAAGTCCTTTTAAGGACTGGTATAGGTGTACAGTATATAGGGTTGTAATACACTTATAATATACTTTCTTTCAAATATAGAAAGTATATTATGGTGCACTGCTGACTGCTCTGCTGCTGAGTGCTGACCCGTTTTGCAGCTGTCTTTTATCAGTGTAGGGACTGAGGGACAGTTTGGTGTTTGGAGCAGGAACAGTCTGCAAATCACTAGCTACTAGGTCCACAAAGGTCCTTGTAAGAACTGGTATAGGTGTACAATATATAGGGTGCTGGTGCAGGGCTGTGCTGCAGATTACTGCACTATTCTGCAGCAGTCCTTTATCAGTGTAGTGACGGAGGGACAGTCTGCAAATCACTAGCCACTAGGTCCACAAAGGTCCTGTTAAGGACTGGTATAGGTGTACAGTATATAGGGTTGTACACGTATAATATACTTTCTTTCAAATATAGAAAGCATATTATACTTCACTGCTGTGCTGCTGAGCTGAGTGCTGACGGATTCTGCAGCTGTCGTTGCTCAGTGTAGGGAGGGACAGTTTGGTTTTTGGAGCAGGGACACTCTGCAATTCACTAGCTACTACTAGGCCCACAAAGGTCCTTTTAAGGACTGGTATACGTGTACAGCATATAGGGTTGTAATACACATATAATATACTTTCTTTCAAATATAGAAAGCATATTATAGTGCACTGCATGCAGTGCTGCTGACCGATTCTGCAACTGTTGTTTCTCAGTGTAGGGTGGGGCAGTTTGGTGTTTGGAGCCGGGACAGTCTGCAATTCACTAGCTACTAGCTAGCTACTATTTGGTCCACAAAGGTCCTTTTAAGGACTGATATAGGTGTACTATTTGGTGTGCAGTACATAGGTGTGTAATACACGTATAAAATACTTGCACATATAGAAAGCATAGTATAGTGCAGTGATGGCGAACCTTGGCACCCCAGATGTTTTAGAACTACATTTCCCATGATGCTTTGGCACTCTGCAGCATAGTGGAGCATCATGGGAAATGTAGTTCCAAAACATCTGGGGTGCCAAGGTTCGCCATCACTGGTATAGTGCATTTCCACTGCGCAGCATTGTGACTGCTGAGCAGTTCTGCAGCAATACTACAAAGAGTGACAAACACAATTAGAAAAAAGTATTATAACTGGTGTGATAGACCAGTGGCCCCTCAAAACGACAGATTGAAGCGGGGTGTTATATACCTTCTTCCACATACATACTGCACTTCTCTAGAGACTTTGGTCACAGGGTCATTTAAAAAATGACAGGCAGAGGAAGAGGCAGGCCCTTCAGCAGGGGTGGTAGGGCAGGAGCAACAGACTTGAGCCTAAGTGGCAAATTGCAGAAGGTGCGTTCGATTACGTCAAAGATCGCACCAGACTTGGTTGAGTGGCTCACTCAGCCTTACTCTTCTGCACCCTCCTCATCCTCTCTATCTGCACCTCTTCTTCACTCTCTGCTGTTTGCACCCCCAAAGACACTACCACCAACACCACCACCACCATATACCCTCTGCTTGAGTCACAGGAATTATTTTCCGATCCATTACAAGACATTGCCACTGCTAATGTATCAGGAGCGAGGCATCAACCATGTACGGTCACACCTGGCGCTCCCAGAACGCCGGCACATGGCTCCGCAGCGAGGGCTTTTTTTAACCTGTCCGCTGCTGACAATAGTGTTGCCATCTGAAACCTTTGCAGTCAACGCATTAGTCGCGGTAAGCCCAACACTCACCTAGGGACGACCATCTTAAGAAGGCACATGAGCAGCCATCACCGAGCCCAGTGGGAGCAACGGAACACACAAAGCCACACTCCAGGCTCTCACCATCCAGCCTCGTCTTCTACTTCTCCTCTCTCCTCACAATTGTCCTCCAGCTTCCATCATGCCAAGCTCACGTTTTTCTGGAAAAAGGCAGGCTTCCATGGGCCAAATGTTTGAGCGTAATAAAATGATGACGCCGGATAACCCTCTTGCCCAACGGTTGACGGCTGGCTTGTCAGAACTGATAGCCCGCCAACTACCACCATATAAACTGGTGGACTCGGAGGCCTTTCGAAAATTTGTGGCCATTGGAACACCACAATGGAAGGTCCCAGGAAGGAAGTATTTCTCAGAGAAGGGCATCCCAGAGCTATATGGCCATGTTCAGTGGCAAGTGAATGTATCTCTGGCACACAGTGTCGGTGCCAAGATACATCTGACCACAGACACATGGTCTAGCAAAGATGGGCAGGGAAGACATATAACTTTTACTGCCCACTGGGTGAACCTTCTGAAGGCCGTCAAGCATGTAACCCGTGGCACCCGTGTAGATTTGGTTTTACTGCCATGGATTGCATGCAGGCCTGGCTCTTCTCCTCCTCCTCCTCCTACTCCATCCTCCTCCCTCTCCTCCTCAGCTGCCTCCTCCTTTTCTGCTGCTAGTGTCTCTTCCACTGCGCCGCCCAAGATCCCCAGAACCTATTCAACATACCAGGTGAGACGTTGCCATGCCGTGCTGCGTCTGTTGTGCCTGGAAGCCAAGAGCCACACTGGCCCGGCACTCCTTTCAGCTTTGCGTTCACAAGCAGATCAGTGGCTAACACCGCTCAATTTGACAGTTGGTAAAGTGGTGTGTGACAACGGTGCCAATCTGCTTAGCGCATTGAAAAAGGTCAAAATTACACACGTGCCATGCATGGCACGCGTCTTAAACTTGGCCGTGCAGCGATTCGTTGTCAAATACCCTGGGGTCCAGGACATCTTGCGGCAGGCAAGAAAAATCTCGGCCCATTTGAGATGATCTTACACGGCCATGGCTCGCCTTGCTGACATTCAGCGGTGACACAATCTGCTGGTCAGATGTTTTATTTGCGATTGCCCGACGCGATGGAACTCAACCTTCTATATGCCTGATAGGCTGCTCCAGCAGAAACGTGCAGTTAACGACTACCTGTACGAAATCTCTGTGGCAGAACGGGTTCTGAGGAGCTTGGTTTTTTTTCACAGCGCCAGTGGCTGCTCATGCGCGACGCATGCAGACTTCTGCGGCCATTTGATGAGATCACCAAACTGGTCAGTCGCAGCCATGGTGCCATCAGTGACATGGTACCTTATGCCTTCTTTATGGAGCTTGCATTGTGTCGTGTCATTGATCAAGCCGTGGAGGAGCAGGAACGGGAAGATGAGGAAGTCGCAATGCTGGATGAATTCCCAGGGGGGGGCTACTCTATCTGAGACAAGTCAACAACAGGAGTCTGAAGAGGAGTCAGAGGAGGATGGTGTCGGGGCGGATGAGGAGAAGCAAGAAGAGCATGCTTTAAACCTTTCTGGGATCCCTGTTGTTGTCCGTGGATGGGGAGAGGAGAACGAGGAGGACGACATTATCCTGGATGATGAGCAGGAGCCAGGCCACCACACCGCTTCCAGTTTAGTGCAAATGGGGGCCTTCATGCTCCAGTGTTTTAACAGGGACCCCCGTATAAAAAGCATAAAGGTCAAGGACCAGTACTGGGTCGCAATGTACTTAGACCCCCGGTACAAACCCAAAATGGCGGAAATGTTACCACCATCACAGAGGGCTGTCAGAACGGAGCACTTCCAGGCCTTGCTTCGAGAAAGTCTGCATTCTGCTTTTGCGTGCGCTGGCAGAGGAGGAATTCCCACTCCCAGAGAAAGAGTTGTGGGTACCAATCCAACAGCGCCTGCAAGAAGAGGGCGGTTTGAAGATGTGTTGGTGACTTCTGATATGAGGTCATTCTTTCAGCCGACCCATTGACAGGTGTCATCCGGATCCAGCATCAGGGAACGCCTAGATCGTCAGGTGTCCGACTACATCGAGTTAACGGGTGATGTGGACGCTCTGAGGAGTGATGAACCCCTGGACTACTGGGTGGGCAGGCTTGACCTCTGGCCAGAGCTTGCCCAATTTGCAATGGAACTGTTGGCTTGCCCCTTGTCCAGTGTCCTGTCCGAAAGGACGTTGAGCGTAGCAGGGGGGATCGTGACCGGTAAGCGCATTCGCCTAGCTCACAACAGTGTTGACTACCTCACATTTATAAAAATGAATGAGGCATGGATCTCGGAGGAATTCAACACATGTGACCTGTAGACCATATATATGCATAACTCTATAAACGATTTATTTAATCGAGCACACGGACCTTTTTTCTACCTTTGGCTCACTTCCTTGTACAAAAAAAGCACACCGTACTACAGTGGTGTGAAAAAGTGTTTGCCCCCTTCCTCATTTCCTGTTCCTTTGCATGTTTGTCACACTTAAGTGTTTCGGAACATCAAACCAATTTAAACAATAGTCAAGGACAACACAAGTAAACACAAAATGCAATTTGTAAATGAAGGTGTTTATTATTAAAGGTGAAAAAAAATCCAAACCATCATGGCCCTGTGTGAAAAAGTGATTGCCCCCTAAACCTAATAACTGGTTGGGCCACCCTTAGCAGCAACAACTGCAACCAAGCGTTTGCGATAACGTGCAATGAGGCTTTTACAGCGTCCTGGAGGAATTTTGGCCCACTCATCTTTGCAGAATTGTCCTAATTCAGTTACATTAGAGGGTTTTCGAGCATGAACGGCCTTTTTAAGGTCATACCACAACATCTCAATAGGATTCAGGTCAGGACTTTGGCTAGGCCACTCCAAAGTCTTCATTTTGTTTTTCTTCAGCCATTCGGTGGTGGACTTGCTGGTGTGTTTAGGATCATTGTCCTGCTGCAGAACCCAAGTTGGTTTCAGCTTGAGTACACGAACAGATGGTCGGACATTCTCCTTCAGGATCTCTTGGTAGACAGCAGAATTCATAGTTCCTTTTATCACGGCAAGTCTTCCAGGTCCTGAAGCAGCAAAACAGCCCCAGACCATCACACTACCACCACCATATTTTACTGTTGGTATAATGTTCTTTTTATGAAATGCAGTGTTCCTTCTACGCCAGATATACTTGGACACACACCTTCCAAAGAGTTCCACTTTTGTCTCATCGCTCCACAGAATGTTGTCCCAAAAGTCTTGGGGATCATCAAGATGTGTTGTGGAGAAATTGAGACGAGCTTTGATGTTCTTTTTGCTCAGCAGTGGTTTTCTCCTTGGAACTCTGCCATGCAGGCCATTTTTGCCCAGTCTTTTCCTGATGGTGGAGGCATGAACGCTGACCTTAACTGAGGCAAGTGAGGCCTGCAGTTCCTTGGATGTTGTTGTGGGGTCTTTTGTGACCTCTTGGATGAGTCGTCGCTGCGCTCTTGGGGTAATTTTGGGCGGCCGGCCACTCCTGGGAAGGTTCACCACTGTTCCATGTCTTCGCCATTTGTGGATAATGGCTCTCACTGTGGTTCGCTGGATTCCCAAAGCTTTGGAAATGGCTTTATAACCCTTTCCAGACTGATAGATCTCAATTACTTTCTTTCTCAATTGTTCCTGAATTTCTTTGGGTCTCGGCATGATGTGTAGCTTTTAAGGATCTTCTGGTGGACCTTACTGTGTCAAGCAGCTCCTATTTAAGTGATGCCTTGATTGTGAACAGGTGTGGCAATAATCAGGCCTGGGTGTGGCTAGAGAAATTGAACTCAGGTGTGGACAACCACAGTTATAGTATGTTTTAACAAGGGGGGCAATCACTTTTTCACACAGGGCCATGATGGTTTGGATTTTTTTTCACCTTTAATAATAAACACCTTCATTTACAAATTGCATTTTGTGTTTACTTGTGTTGTCCTTGACTATTGTTTAAATTGGTTTGATGTTCCGAAACACTTAAGTGTGACAAACATGCAAAGGAACAGGAAATGAGGAAGGGGGCAAACACTTTTTCACACCACTGTATATGCCTGTACCCTCCTGTTTGAAGAGGTTGAGCGGTGTCATAATTTTGGGTCCCGCAGCGAGTTGCTGGTATCAGTGCTGGTGTCAGTACTCTCTATCTCTGTGCTGGTGTCAGTGCTCTCTATCACGGTGCTGGTGCCAATGCTCTCTATCTCGGTGCTGGTGTGGTCTCAGTGCTCTCTAACACGGTGCTGGTGTCAGTGCTCTCACGGTGCTGGTGTCAGTGCTCTCTATCTCTGTGCTGGTGTCAGTGCTCTCTATCTCAGTGCTGGGGTCAGTGCTCTCGATCACAGTGCTGGTGTCATTGCTCTCTATCACGGTGCTGGTGTCAGTGCTCTCTATCATGGTGCTGGTGTGGTGTCAGTGCTCTCTATCTCGGTGCTGGTGTCAGTGCTCTCTATCTCGGGGCCGGTATCAGTGCTCTCTAACACAGTGCTGGTGTCAGTGCTCTCTATCATGGTTCTGGTGTGGTATCAGTGATCTCTATCTTGGTGCTGGCGTCAGTGCTCTTTATCTCGGTGCTGGTGTCAGTGCTCTCTATCACGGTTCTGGTGTCAGTACTCTCTATCTCAGTGCTGGTGTCAATGCTCTCTATCTCGGTGCTGGTGTCAGTGCTCTCTATCACGGTGCTGGTGTCAGTGCTCTCTATCGCGTTGCTGGTGTGGTGTCAGTGCACTCTATCTCGGTGCTGGTGTCAGTGTTCTCTAGCACGTTGCTGGTGTCAGTACTCTCTATCTCGGTGCTGGTGTCAGTGCTCTGTATCTCGGTGCTGGTGTCAGTGCTCTCTATCACAGTTCTCGTGTCAGTGCTCAGTCTCTATCACGGTGCTGATGTCAGTGCTCAGTCTCTATCGTGGTGCTGGTTTCAGACAGGAATATAGCGGAGAAGCCAATCGGCAGGCAGTGCTAGCACCATGGCTGAGGATCAGCACTGGACTGGCACCTCCGGACCACCGCAGTGGAGCCCTGCATAGGTGGGGGTAAGGGTCGGGCAGAGGTAGGGGGTCAAGCACAGGTTGGCACACTGGGACACTGGCACAGGACTGCGCTGCCCTGACTGTAGCACTGATCATCTCCTACACCCCCTTCATAGCCTGCCCTGACCTTGCCTCTCCTCCATGTCCTTCATGCGCTCCCGAATTGTCAAAATTTCACAAGGACAGATTTTTGTGTTCCTTGGATGGATTCCCCTGAGCACGGCTTTTTTATTGTGTTCCTTGGATGGATTCCCCTGAGCACGGCTTTTTTATTGTGTTCCTTGGATGGATTCCCCTGAGCACGTCTTTTCTGTTGTGTTCCTTGGATGGATTCCCCTGAGCAAGGCTCTTTTGTTGTGTTTCTCGGAATCCTCACAGCGGCTCTTCTGATACTTTTGCCATTTAGGCATTAATAAATAAAGCCGGGGGAGGTGTGCCCGGGGTTTCTCTTATCTCTAATATATGGAACTCTTGAGTCTCTGACTTTCTTTTCGGTTCAGCTCAATTCACAAAGCTGCTTTTCTCTTATGTGGTCATTATTTATTAGATGCCGCACCCCAACTCCCTGGTATCTCCACCGGCCCCATTCACCAAGGTGCAGAACACGCTTTATATAGCCAGCTCTGTGGGCAGGGGGGATGTTTTACTGCTGCTTGTGCTATGATATTACTTCCATTAATATTATTAATCGATGGAAATCAGCTTGTAAGTAGGTGCAGTGCATTAGCGGCTGGTGGAAAAAAATGTTTTCTTTGGGGGGGGGGGGGGGCGGCAAACAGTACGCCTACCCCCCCATCGGTTGGTCGGTAATTAGCACTTACCCCATCACCAGTGGCTTCCCCTGTACAAAGGCAGCCTCCCGTTCTGCTCTCCACGGGTCATCACGGCAGCGGCTTCCGTTTCCTCCCTCCTCCTCGGCAGTCAAACGGGAGTCTTCTCTTTTCGGGCAATCAGAAAATGGGTTTCATACTCGCTTCTGATTGGCCGGATTAAGAATCAATGTTTCAACACCCCCCCTCACTGTAATTCATGCGCCCGGTGTCCTGAAAAAGGCCAGACACATGAAAAGGTAGCGGCCACGGCGGCCATGGATAGATTAATGCTATGCATGAATCTTTCGATTATCCAGATAGAATGGGCCTTTTCCCTGCGCCCGCCTCCCTTCTCTGTGACAGGGGATAGGGGGCCTTTTCCCTGCACCCGCCTCCCTTCTCTGTGACAGTGGATAGGGGGCCTTTTCCCTGCACTTGCCTCCCTTCTCTGTGACAGCGGATAGGGGGCCTTTTCCCTGCACCCGCCTCCCTTCTCTGTGACAGCGGATAGGGGGCCTTTTCCCTGCACCTGCCTCCCTTTTCTGTGACAGCGGATAGGGGGCCTTTTCCCTGCACTTGCCTCCCTTCTCTGTGACAGAGGATAGGGGACCTTTTCCTTGCAACCGCCTCCCTTCTCTGTGACAGCAGATAGGGGGCCCTTTCCCTGCACCTGCCTCCCTTCTCTGTGACAGTGGATAGGGGACCCTTTCTCTGCACCCACCTCCCTTCTCTGTGACAGCGGATAGGGAGCCTTTTCCCTGCACTCGCTGTCACATTTTGAAAATAGCATATTTTTTTGCAGGGCTCTGCCTGCACAGCTGCATCATTCATTCACAGCGAACCATCCTCCACTGCGGCGAATGCCTATTTACAGCTCGACTGGGCTGCCCAGCACGTGTGTAGTTCATTATTCTTCAAGCTTTGAAACAAAAAGCCTGTATTGGGGTATGGACACAAAGCTAGAGGAAAACTGTGCAGCAGCCTGACAGCAGGTCATGGATGCAACGCTCTGCAGACTCCAGCAAAAATAATAATGTAGCACCTTCTAGTGCATGCTACTAGGAGTGAGAGTGGGTCAAAGCATTTCTGGCCCAGGGATAAACCTGAGCTACTGAATCTGGGTCAGGGTTATTAGAGTTCAGGGCTGGATGACTCAGCTTGGCAGCTCTTTGGTGCCTCCCTCTCTTTCTGGAATTTTGGAGAACATTCTAGAAGAAAGTGGACAGAGTCTATGAGGGGCTGCCTGGAATATTTGTGGGCCCTCCGCCAATGCCCATGAGTTGGTCTGGCAGGGGACTGAGTAGCAGTGGCGGCCCGCCCATTAGGGGTGCCTGGGTGGCGCCCCCTCTATCCACGTCACCCCCCCATATGTATAATAGATACATTCATGCGTAGCGACGACCACCATTCATGCGTCCGGCTCCTTTGTGCCTGAATTACAGTGGCAGGGGTGTTTTTTTTTTAAGCAACTGATTAGAGCCATAGGGTCTAATAGGGTGGGATCGTGGCACAGAGCATTGCGCCATGTGCCCGCCCAGGTGTTACAACAGTAAATGAATATTCGCTGTTGAAACACTGATCCTCAATCCAGCCAATCAGAAGGGGATGTGAGACCCGCTTTCCGACTGGCCAAAAAGAGAAGACTCCCAATTGGCTGCCAAGGAGGAGGAGGGAGGAAATGGAAGCTGCGATGACCCATGGAGAGCGGGAGAAGGGGAAGCCGTCGGAGAAGAGATGAGGTAAGTACTACCGACTGACTGGGGAGGGAAGGGTGTCGGTGGCATACTGTTTGCCGCCCCTCCCCCCCAAAAAAAAATAATACCACTGGCTGCCACTGCTGAGGAGCCCATAAATAGGAATGAGCCATGCTAGCATGAGGGTCAGGTGGAAGATAGAGAAGCAGTGCTGAGGAGAGGCTGCCGGTGGTCCTTGAAGGACCTCTGCCAGGGAGGAGTTTTACCCCGGGCTGGAGCTCAGGAGGCTGGCCTTGAAGGGTCCCACCACAGGAGGCAGTTAAAGGGATTCATGCCGGAGAGGCAGCAGAAAGGAGCAAGCAGAGACAGTGAGTAGATCAGCACGGTGGGGGGACAGACAAGGGGGGAGACTGCCAGCTGTAGCGGTGCTCTCCTGAAGACCCCGGAGTGCCAAATCTTCATCTCAGCTTGCCCCGGGATGTGTGTGTGTCAGTCAGGAGGACTGGGGGCAGCGAGCAGCCAGGCAGGCTGGTAGTCTCCTACAGAACTGGGCTCTACAGGGAAGCAGAAGGAGATGCTGTTCACTCCACAATTAACTTTATCCTCAAAAGGGAGGGAAAAATTTCTAGCCTGGGCAGGAGCTGTAAAGAAGAGAACCAAGTTTGTGCAGGAGGAAGGAAGAAGAGGATTTCTTTGTAAATTGGGAGGACGTAGTCCTCTGTTTGTTCTTGTTCTGAACCAAGGGTGGCTGGTGGTTTTTGCTTTTTGGGGGTGGCAAACAGCCCCCCCCCAGTCAGTTGTCGGCGATGGCAGCAACTCCGCCCGGAGGACAGTCAGGACATCAAATGCCCCGCACTGACCCCCATCTAGGAATCGGGGGGACAGCATGTCCGGCCATGATGGTGTGGATCATGGCGGCTTCCATCATGCACCCCCCTCTTCCTCCACTTAGCCATCCAATAGGATCGCCTGACCTTTCAGCTAAACAGGAAACGGGTATATCAGCCCTACACTTCCTGATTGGTGGAGAAACCATTTAGTGTTATGCCCCGTACACGTGGTCCGAATTTCCGACGGCAAATGTGCGATGGGAGCTTTTCGTCTGAAATTCCGACCCTGTGTGCGCTCTATCGGACAGTTTCCATCGTAATTTCCGTTGCACAAAATTTGAGATCTGGTTCTCAAATTTTCAGACAACAAAATCCATTGCCGGAAATCCCGATCGCGTGTAGAACAATTCCGGCACGCACAAAGTGCCACGCACGCTCGTAAGCAGAAGAGCCGCAACTGGCTATTGAACTTAAATTTTCTCGGCTCGTCGTAACGTCACCGCGTTCTTGACGTTCGGAATTTTCTGACAACGTTGTGTGACCGTTATGCACGCCAGACAAGTTTGAGCCAACATCCCCTCGGAGATAATCCCATGGATGTGTACGGGGCATTAGAAAAGCGAATATTCATTTGCTTTTCTAACACACCTGGGTGGGCTCCGAGCGCGATGCCCTGCGCCACGAGCCCACCCTATTTTGAAGCCTATTAGAGCCTCTGGCTGTAATCAAGTGCTTAAAAAAAAAAAACACCCCACCACCGCTGTCATTTACACGCCCCCCCAATGTCCTGAAAGGGACCGGACGCATGAATAGGGGGGCGGCAGCCATGGATAGAGTCACGCTATGCCTGAACCTATCCATTACCATATAGGGGGGTGGGGGGGGGGTGGCATGGATAGAGGGGGCGTCCGTAGTGGACGGGCCGTCCCTGTTTTGGACATTTTAAAGTTCCCCTAATAAAACAACAAAAACTGGCTGTGCAGCAGTGGGGGGACCCCAGGCATCAGCGACCCCTACGGGGGGGAGGGGAGTGCTACAATAATAAATGCAAATATTTTTTACCTACAGAAATATGAGCGTTCATTTTTTTTTTTTTTTTTTTTAAAGGTGAACTATAAGGGCCGGATTTAGGAACTTCTGATTTCGATTATTCGGTTATTTTTATTTTTATTTTTCTTGCAATGCCTATTTTTATGTTCCATAAGCAGGATATAAGCAGACTGCATTTTCTTGCTGACAGAATGTGATTTATGATTATTTTTCTCCGGGATTTGATCACAGGGTGTTAGTCTGCTTCTCTAAATGGAAAAAAAAAAAAAAACTCGTCTGCATGCAAGTTGAATATTCTGCTTAAGTATTATTAATATTTATTCAGGTGGAAAACTTCAGAAGTTACACAGCAAGAAGATAAATGATTATTAAAGTGCTTCTGAAGCCAATTTATTTATTTATTTTAACCTTAATAGTTGCTTTGCTTTAGGATAAATAAAAAAAAAGCCCCTCTAACTTTTCTCCCCATCCCCCCCCCCCCCCACCCCCACAAGGCCGCATTCACACTTCAGCGTGCCGGCGAATCTGCCCGTGATTTGAAATCGGCGACATGTGAATGGCAAACCGGCGGGACGCGCGTTGGAGGTGCCATTCGTTTGAATGGCACCTCAAAATCGCGGTGTGGGTCAATGCCGCGATTGTCGCGTGAAAAAATGGGGTTGGAATTGCGGCAACCCGCGTCACGGGAAAGCATGTCTCCCCCAATAAGAAACAAAAAAAAAAAAAAGCTCAGGAGCTACTTTTGAGCGGCATGCTTCCTGCGATGTGGGCTGCTGCGATTGCGACGCGATTTAAATCGCGCAAAACAATCGCCGCAGACCCACGCTCGCGATTTTGAGGTGTCATTCAAATTAACAGCATCTCAAATGAGAGATTTGTCATTCACGGAAAATCTGCCCGCGATTCAAAACGCTGACGTGTGAATGCAGCCTAAATACTTTCCAGTGGCAGCTGGTGTTTTTTTTTTTTTTTTTTGAGGGGGGATAGCAAACAACCACCCATCCCCCCTGAGTGGCACAGAACCCCCCCCCCCACACTTACCCCATTGTGGTGGGTGGCAAGCAGTGTGGTGCAGCGGTTCCGAGTCCTCCACTCCATGGGGGCTTCCAGCCCTTCCCCTCCTCCTAGGCATCCAATAGGATCGCCTGTCCTTTCAGCCAATTGGGTGACCAGTGTCAAAACTCACTTTCTGATTGGCCAGGAGGAGGACCATTGTTACAACAGTGAATATTAATTCGCTGTTGTAACACAACTGGGTGGGATCAGAGCACATCTCCTGCGACCCAAGTCCACCCTATCTTGACGCGTTTCGTTTGGGGTATACCAACTCTTCCAGAAGCGAATGCAATGGTGATCTATAAAGAAACATGCCAGGTCTGGCCACATGCCGGACCTTTCTCACAGCTCTGATCCTCTGTTCACATCTATGCAGTTGACATGAGTATTTATAGGGATGTCCATCCTGTCCCTTACACCCATTACTTATTCCTATTATTTAGCGACAATATTATACCATATGGTTATGTTTTTTTTTTATAGATCACCATTGCATTCGCCACTGAAGAGCTGATTATACCCAGGGCCGTCTTTAGCGCAGGGCAAACGGGGGACCTGCCCTGGGCCCAATGTTTGTAAGGGGGCCCGCACTGTCTGCTACCCGCGAATTGTGGCCCCGATGAAGGTTTTGCAGAGTGCACAGAGGACACGGGAGGCTGTATTCCCACGCTAGCCAGCTGAGAGGGGGCGGGGCCGGGAGCTCCACTGATGCTCTGACCCCACCCCCATGCAGCCTGTATGCTCGGAACAGAGCGGCTGTAGTGAGAGCCAGTAATCGGAGTGGGAGTGTCAGTGGAGCTCCCGGCCCCACCCCCGGACCTCTGTATTCCCCAGCCAGTATAGAGGGGGCGGGGCCGGAAGCTCCACTGACGCTTCCACTCCAAGCACTGGCTCCCACTACAGCCGCTCTGTTCCGAGCATACAGGCTGCACGGGGGCGGGGTCAGAGCGTCAGTGGAGCTCCCGGCCCCGCCCCCTCAGCTGGCTAGCACGGAAATACAGCCTCCAGTCCTCTTGTCCTCTGTGCACTCTGCAAAACCTTCACTGGGGCCCCAATTCACGGGTAACGGGGCCCCCCTACAAAGCATCAGTGGAGCCCCCGGCTGTTGTAGTGAGAGCAGAGAATGGAATCCCTCTAAATGTATGTAGTGAGTTTGGCTGCCCAGGTATGTCCTTGCACCCATAAAATGCCTGACTGCTTAAACCCTGAGCTGTGTTATTCAACTGTCAAGCTGTGCATTGCTGAAATTCTCTGACCATCTCCTGCAGTATGTCCGCAGTCTCTGATTGTCTCCTGCAGTATGTCCGCTGTCTTTGATTGTCTCCTGCAGTATGTCCGCAGTCTCTGATTGTCTCCTGCAGTATGTCCGCAGTCTCTGATTGTCTCCTGCAGTATGTCCGCAGTCTCTGATTGTCTCCTGCACTATGTCCGCAGTCTCTTATTGTCTCCTGCAGTATGTCCGCTGTCTTTGATTGTCTCCTGCAGTATGTCGCCAGTCTCTGATTGTCTCCTGCAGTATGTCGCCAGTCTCTGATTGCCTCCTGCAGTATGTCGCCAGTCTCTGATTGTCTCCTGCAGTATGTCGCCAGTCTCTGATTGTCTCCTGCAGTATGTCGCCAGTCTCTGATTGTCTCCTGCAGTATGTCCGCAGTCTTTGATTGTCTCCTGCAGTATGTCCGCAGTCTTTGATTGTCTCCTGCAGTATGTCCGCAGTCTCTTATTGTCTCCTGTAGTATTTCCACAGTCTCTTATTGTCTCCTGTACTATTTCCGCAGTCACTGATTGTCTCCTGCAGTATGTCGCCAGTCTCTCATTGTCTCCTTCAGTATGTCCCCAGTCTTTGGTAATCTCCTGCAGTATGTCCCCAGTCTCTGATTGTCTCCTGCAGTATGTCCGCAGTCTCTGATTGTCTCCTGCAGTATGTCCCCAGTCTCTGAACCTCTCCTGTAATATGTCTGCACTCTCTGACACTCTCCTGTAGTATGTGTGTGTATTAATGTGCCCCTTTACTTGCTCAATTATTTAGGATTGCTCCACTGCTCAGTGAGAGGTAATGATGTGCATTAACCTGTAGCAACCAATCGGCAAGCAGAAATTATGTGTTGTAACCTCTGGCAACCAGCCAGCGAGCAGTAAGGATAGGCTGTAACCTCTGGCAAACAACTGCAATCACTGCGTGATTTGCTGCAGTAAACTGATTTTGAGTCTACCTGCTATTTTTTGTATGCCTCAGAATGGAGGGGGGGGGGGGGCCCAAGAAAATGTTTGCCCAGGGCCCAATCAAAATTAAAGACGGCCCTGGTTATACCCCAATGAAACGCGGGGATCTCCTGAGGAAGACCTGTGTCGTCACATGCAGGGGAGGGGCCAGGACGGTGGAGGAGACTGTCTCATGCTTGTTTGAGCAGACTACTGGTACACATAGGATTTGAGGCTACCTGGAAGAGGATTTTTGATAATTTATGCTTTGTATAGTTTGGTGCGCTGGAAGCACCATGAAAATAAGGACAGAAAGACATAGAAGATGAGCTGACCATGGAAACTTGTCGATTCGTGCATTAGACCCTTGCAGGAGTCTGGTATACTTGAATCACAAGACTTTTCATCAAGTGGAAGGTAAAACCTGAATTTGCTTCACGGTGGCCAATGTTTGAGCTTTCCAGGCTTTTTGGTGCCCATTATAAACTCCTTCCCAAAACTAGCGGTGGATAACCATCTTCCTTTTTGGATAAAGGCCTGGGTTGGGTATTTAGCCGCAAGCGCCTTCTGGTAAGCACACAATTCATGTGGTGGAGGTACACTGCCGTCAAGAGTAGGGTTTAAGCGAACACCCCCCGGTTCGGTTCGCACCAGAACCTGCGTATGGACCGAAAATTCGTACGAACTTTAGAACTCCATTGAAGTCTATGGGACTCGAACGTTTGAAATCAAAAGTGCTAATGTTAAATGCTAATATGCAAGTTATTGTCCTAAAAAGGGTTTGGGGACCTGGCTCCTGCCCCAGGGGACATGGATCAATGCAATTTTTTTTTTTTTTAAACGGCCGTTTTTTTGGGAGCACTGATTTTAATGACGCTTAAAGTGAAAAAAAAAGTGAAATATTCCTTTAAATATGGTGCCTGGGGGGTGTCTGTAGTATGCCTGTGAAGTGCCACGTGTTTCCCGTGTTTAGAACAGTCTCTGCACAAAATGACATTTAACTGAATAAAAAAGTAATTTAAAACTGCTTGCAGTTTTAATGTTATATCTGGTTCCAGCAATATGGCCGAAAATCATTGAGAAAAATGGCATGGGTAGCCCTCCCTGCCCATTACCAGCCCCTTTGGGTCTTGTACGCATATTAAGGGGAACCCCGTACCCAAATTAAAAAAGGAAAGGCGTGGGGCCCCCAGGCCCTATATACTCAGAACAGCAGTATACAGGCGGTGCAAACAAGACAGGGACTGTGTAGGTTTGTTGTGTTAAGTTGAATCTGTTTGTAATTTTCAATTGGTACATTTTTAAACTGTAGCTCCAGTCAAAAAATCTATTTCTAAGCTTTTTGCAAAACATAGGGAAGGGTTATCACCCCTGTATAATTTTTGTTGGCCGTCCGTCTTTTTTCATCTCACTTCCTGTTGTCTCCTTCCGTTTGCAAGTAGGAGACGTTTGTAAGTTGGATGTTTGAAAGTAGAGGTCTGCCCTATATGCTCTGCAGAAATTTGCGCCTAAGGTGTTGGTGTTGCCAAAACACTGTAAGCCCTCAAAGTGACTCTTGGTAGGCACTGGAGCGCCCTGCTGTGAACGATTAAATCAAGAATTGTAATTACATGCCATGGTTGAACAGTGGTAGAAAAATAGGGCCTTTGGTGGCTGTGGTGGTGGTAGTGGTGGTGCTGCTGGTGCCACAACACTGTAAGTCCTCACAGTTACTCTCCGTGGGTGCAGGAATGGGCCATGCTGTGAAATATTATATCAAGAATTGTAATTACATGCACCTGTTAAACAGAGGCTGAAAAATTGGGCCTTAGGCACTGCTTGCTGGTGCCACAACACTGCAACACCTCACAGAAACTCTAGTTGGAGTGCAGGAATTAGCCCTGCTGCAAAGCATTGCATTAAAAATTGTAATTACATGCCCCTGTTAAACAGGGGCCGAAAAATTGGGCCTTAGGCACTGGTGGCGGCACCCAGAACCAAAAATGTTCTTCCAAGCTATCAGCAGGATCATTGAGGAGGAAGAAGATAGTCGGTCAACATAACAGGATAATCACTCAGCATAGGCAGTCTTGAAGGGATGTGACATTTAAAAAAAAAAAATATTCGGTTACATCAGCTTCAGGTGCTTGGTAGCTGTGGGTGATCCAAGACTGATTCATCTTGATGAAGGTCAGTCGATCAACTGATTCGGTGGACAGGCGCACCCTGTGATCGGTAACAAAGCCACCAGCAGCACTGAAGGTGCGTTCCGAAAGAACGCTGGATGCAGGACAGGCCAGTAGCTCAATTGCATACTGTGCAAGCTCTGGCCAGTGATCCATCCTCAAGACCCAGTAAGCCAGAGGATTTTCGGTGGGAAAGGTGTCCAAGTCTGACCTTGCCCCTAGGTATTCCTGCACCATGTAAATCAGACGCTGGCGATGGGTGCTGGAACCGATCATACCTTGGGGCTGCGGACTAAAAAATTGTCTGAATGCATCGGTCAGACGGCCAATTTCTCCACCGCTCCTTCTGACCGAAGCCTCAGCAACACGTTGTCCAGGACCAGGAGTTTGTAACCTCCCAGTCTCTGGGAACGCGTTGCACAGACCTTTCTGCAAGGCCTCCCGGAGATGTCTCATCCTCTGCTCCCTCTGCGATGGCAAGATAAGGTCGGCAACCTTACCCTTGTACCGTGGATCAAGGAGAGTTGCCAGCCAGTAATGATCCCTCTCCTTGATCCGAAGAATACGAGGATCCTTCCGCAGGCTTTGCAGGATCAGGGAGGCCATGCAGCGTAGGTTAGCTGAGGCATTCGGTCCGGAGTCCTCTGGGTCACTAAGGATCACATGATCCGCAGCCACCTCCTCCCAGCCACGTACAAGTCCACCGGTTTCTTGGGACTGTAAATCATCCCTAAAAGACTGCTGCTGCTGATGCTGAGTGCCAGCCTCCACCTCCATGCTGACACAATCCTCCTCCTCTTTCTGTGTGATGGGTGGGACAGCAGGAACACTGTCTGGATAAAGGGAACCTTGAGAGGCAAGGAAGTCCTCCTCTTCTTGCCTCTGTTTTGCTTTAAGTGCCCTGTCCATTATTCCATGCAGCGTATGCTCCAGCAGGTGGACAAGAGGTACAGTGTCACTAATGCATGCACTGTCACTGCTCACCATCCTCGTGGCCTACTCAAATGGTGACAGGACAGTGTATGCATCCCTGATCATGCCCCACTGGCGTGGTGAGAAAAAACCGAGCTCCCCTGACCCTGTCCTGGTGCCATAGTCGCACAGGTACTCATTGATGGCCCTCTGCTGCGTGTGCAGCCGCTGCAGCATGGCCAACGTTGAGTTCCACCTGGTGGGCATGTCACATATAAGGCGGTTCTTGGGCAGGTTCAACTCCTTTTGGAGCTCAGCCAGCCGAGCACAGGCATTAAATGATCCGCAGAAATGCACACAGACTCTCCTGGCCTGTCTCGGGACATCCTGTAAGCCGGGGTACCTGCCCAAGAACCGCTGCACCACCAGGTTAAGGACGTGAGCAACACAGGGCACATGGATCAGTTCTCCCTGTCAGAGGGTGGAGAGGAGGTTGGTGCCATTGTCGCAAACCACCATTACTGGCTTAAGCTGGCGTGGCGTCAACCACCTCTCGGCCTGCCCCTGCAGAGCTGACAAAATATCTGCCCCAGTGTGGCTCCTGTCCCCCAAACACACCAGCTCAAGCACGGCATGGCATCTTTTTGCCTGCGTACTTGCGTAGCCCCTTGAATGCCTACGGGGCACCGCTGGTTCCGAGGACAAAGCACAGGAAGAGTCCATGGAGGAAGAAGGGGGTGGAGGAGAGAGGTGTGTCAGAATCACCAGTAGTAGCATTTTGGAGGCGTGGTGGCGGAACAACCTCCAACACTACTGCACCTTGTCCTGAATCCTTCCCAGCTGCCAGAAGAGTGACCCAATGGGCCGTGAAAGATAGGTAACGTCCCTGTCCATGCCTGCTGGACCTTGAGTCAGCGGTAATATGCACCTTACCGCTGACCGCCCTGTCCAGCGAGGCAAGGACATTGCCTTCCACATGCCGGTATAGAGCCGGAATCGCCTTCCGCAAGAAAAAGTGGTGTTTGGGAACCTGCCACTGAGGAACCGCACATTGTACAAACTCACGGAAGGGGGACAAGTCTACCAATGAAAAGGCAGCAGTTGAACTGCTAGCAATTTAGCCAAGCTAGCATTCAACCGCTGGGCATGTGGATGGCTGGGAGTGAATTTCTTTTGACGGTCCAGCAGCTGGGGCAGGGAAATTTACCTGGTACAATCGGACGTGGGTGTACTGTTAGCGGATCTCTGCGGTGTGATTCAGTCAGTGTACTGCCCTTAAGCTGGCCCCCGGAGGGCATCCTGTCTCATTGTAGATGTGCCTCCTCCTCCTCCTCCTCCTCCTCTCTCCTATCAGGCACCCACGTGGAGTCAGTGACCTCATCATTCCCCCCTCTTCATCACTGGAGCAAACCTGGCAGTATGCTTCAGTTGGTGGAACATGACTGCCAGATTGCTGTCCTTCTTGAGCATCCCCTCTCTCTGGGCTCACACTACTGCCTTCCTCTAGCTGAGTATCATCATCAGAGCCTACAAAACACTGGGCATCCTCCTGGAGCATGTACCCAACACTGTGCTCAAAGAGTTCAGGAGACTCCTCAGGAGGACATGGAGGGTCTAGAGAAGGAGTGACTGATGACATTGAGACAAGGGAAGAGGACGCATTGGCAGCTGTTTTGCCAGTACCTTGAGCCTGGGTAAGAGAGGATGAGAAGGGCTTGGTCATCCACTCTACCAAGTCTTCGGCATGTTGCGGCTCAACACATCCAGCTGCTGAAAATAAGGACAAGCGTGTTCCATGGCCACGGGCTGATGACGATGCACCACGTCCACGACCAGCACTGTTGCCTGTAGACACAGAGCCTGCTTGCCCTCTTTTATTGGCTCATGACTGTCTGCCTCTCCTTGTTAGCCTTCCAGACATACTAATGGCCTGCAGGGAGATGAGAACACCAGCAATTGGGGGTAGCTTCAGGTGTATACTGTGCAGGTGGCACAATACGCCGACTGTAACTACTCCAGATGCCTGTGGTATAGAAACAGAACAACACCAGCAATTGGGGGTAGCTTCAGGTGTATACTGTGCAGGAGGCACAATACACTGACTGTAACTGCACTAGGTTCACAAGAAAAGATGACACTGTCCCTGCCTATCCTGCTCTCTCCCTGAACGCCGCAACACTCTTTATGTCTAGAGGAAAATAAATTGCATCTCCAAATACGGAAAGGTTTCTTCACAGTTAGCCCTTGTACACACAGTCGGAGATTCCGTCGGAATGTTTCCTATCGGACCGTTTTGTCGGATATTCCGACTGTGTGTGGTCTGCATCGGACTTGGTCCGTTGGATATTCCGACGGACCAATTTTTCCAACTTGCCGGTAAAATTTTCTGACAAAATGCTCCTATCGGACATACTCCGATCATGTGTAGCCTACTCCGACAGACAAGGTGCCACACATGCTCAGATCAAATTCCTAGACCAAAGCTATTGGCTACTAGCCTGAACGTAGTCCCGTTGTAACGAAATAACGTCATCACGTTATGTACAATCGTATTTTCCGACAACTTAGTCCGACCGTGTGTATGCAACATCACTTCCAGACCTCTTCCGGAATTAATCCGTCGGAATTACTCCGATGGATTTGATTGTCGGAATCTCCGACCGTGTGTACAAGGGCTAAGAGAAAATGTGGAATAGACTCCCTGCAAAGGTGGTTATGGCCAGCTCAGTGGATTGCTTTAAGAAGGGCCTGGATTATTTCCTAAATGTACAGAATATAACTGGGTACTGACATTTATAGGTAAAGTTGATCCGGGGAAAATCCGATTGCCTCTCGGGGGATCAGGATGGAATTTTTTCCCCTGCTTTAGCAAATTGGATCATGGCTCTGCTGGGGTTTTTAGCCTTCCTCTGGATCAACTGTGGGTATAGAATTGGGTATATGGGATTGTATGATATTATTATTATTTTTTTTTTTTGTCACTCTACCACAAAAAAGTTTACAGTGATTTGGAATTCTAAACCTCCAATGTACAAACCAAGAGAATGCAATGCTTTTATTCCTTCCCAGCGTCTATAAATAGGGAAGAGAGGACTCAGTGCAGCGCCTCCCTCAGGATCGGCACTTCTACATCAGCCACCTACTTACATATAAAGCCGTATTGTAATAGTCACGTCTCTGGAGTGGCCAACACGGAGCTCCAGCTTGAGTTTGTCTCTATTGAATAACATAAATAGGGTTGGCTATGAATGTATGACCAAAGTAGACCTCTAAGACCCCTTTCACACCAGGGCGTTTTGCAGGCGCTATAGCGTTAGAAATAGCGCCTGCAAAACGCCCTAAAGAAGCTGCACCATTGTGTGTAGTGTGAAAGCCCTGAGGGCTTTCACACTACAGCGGTGCGCTGGCAGGACGTCAGAAAAAAGTCATGCCAGCAGCTTCTTTGGAGCGGTGAAGGAGCGGTGTGTTTACCGCTCCTCCACCGCTGCTGCCCATTGAAATCAATGGGGCAGCGCTGTAATGCCGCCGGCAAAACGCCGCTATTGCGGCATATTGCCGGCGGTTTTAACCCTTTCGCGGCCGCTAGCGGGGGGTAAAAGCGCCCCGCTAGCGGCCGAAATGCGCCGCAAATCCGCCGCAAATCCGGCGGTAAAACGCCGCTAAAAATAGCGGCATTTTACCGCCGACGCAAGGTGCGGTGTGGTGTGAAAGGGGTCTAAAGGTCCAACCTTCTGACCTGCAAACGGGACTTCTTATGACTTTCTTTCTCCAATGTCTTTCTTCTTGTCACTCTTCCATAAAGGGCAGATTTGTGGAGAGACGACTAATAGTTGTCCTGTGGACAGATTCTCCCCCCTGAGCTGTGGATCTCTGCAGCTCCTCCAGAGTTACCATGGACCTCTTGGCTCTTCTCTGATGAATGCTCTCCTTGCCCGGCCCGGTCAGTTTAGGTGGACGGCCATGTCTTGGTAGGTTTGCAGTTGTGCCCATACTCTTTCCATTTTCCGATGATGGATTGAACAGAGCTCCGTGAGATGGTCAAAGCTTGGGAGATTTTTTTTTATAACCTAACCCTGCTTTATACTTCTCCACAACTTTATCCCTGACCTGTCTGGTGTGTTCCTTGGCCTTCATGATGATGTTTGTTCACTAAGGTTCTCTAACTTCTGAGGATTTCACAGAACAGCTGTATTTATACTGAGATTAAATGACACACAGGTGGACTCTATTTACTAATTAGGTGACTTCTGAAGGCAATTGATTCCACTAAATTTTAGTTAGGGGTATTAGAGTAACCCCCCCCCCCCCCCACACACACACACACACACACACTTTTCACATATTTATTTGTATAATTTATCAGTTTATTTCCACTTCACAATTATGTGCCACTTTGTGTTGGTCTATTACATAAAATACATTTACGTTTTTGGTTGTAACATGACAAGATGTGGGAGATTTCAAGGGGTATGAATACTTTTTCAAGGCACTGTAGCTCTACAAAGTGATACTTGGTTCTGTATTCTCTATAGGGGGTGAAGTAGGGGTGGTGAGGGAGGTGGGTAGGAGTGGAGACAAGGGGGGACACGGAGATTGGGGAGAGTGGTACCTGCACATATTCCCTGAGAGAAAAAAAGCCCCGGCTATGTCCTGGAAATTTTGGCCGTACACAGAGCACACAGCCAAATCTCCTGTTTCTAATAATAATAACATTTCCATCTTAATGATATAATACTTCTTACCTTCCAACCCACTCATCCAAGTATTCAGACATCACCCGCATTCCTACATCCTCATCTCAGCCTGGCTGCTCCTCCACCAGGCTCCTCTGGGTCCCCATTAAAGAGACATCACCAGCATTCTAAAGCCCCGTACACACGAGCGGACTTTTCAACATCCAAAGTCCGTCAGACCGAGTCCGTCAGACTATCCGATCATGTGTGGGCTGCAACGGACTTTTGATTCACCAAAGTCTGACGGACTTTAGAAATGAAGCATGCTTCAAATTTTCCCGACGGAACTCCGCCGGACCCGGTCCCCTTCGAAAAATCCGCTCGTGTGTATGCTACTCCGACGGACTAAAACCGACGCTAGGGCAGCTATTGGCTACTGACTATGAACTTCCTTATTCGAATCCAGTCGTACGTCATCACGTTCGACTCCGTCGGAGTTTGGTGTGATGGTGTGTGTCCAAGTCCGTTCGGTCGAAAAGTCCGCCAGAACTCCGTCGGAACTCCGGCGGAACTCCGGCGGAACTCCTTTGGAAGTCTGCCGGACATAAGTCCTCTCGTGTGTACGCGGCATTACATTCTCCAAATCGGTCAGCATGTGTGACCTCCCTGAGTTGAACAAATCTTTTATTTACATTTCAACAGGAAACCACACCCTGGAGGGTTTGCCTCCAACAGCTAAACACCTCCTACAAAGCTTGTGACCTCACAGCAGCAACACAGGATATGAATGCCCATATAAGGACAATACAATGCACTACAATTCAGAAGAAAGTGATGTCTTCACAGACAGCCAATCAGACATTTGTTTTCCTTCAAAAGAACCAATCACAGACATGTATACATTCAAATAGTCAGTGACCCAAACTGACTAAATGCTTTCAATGATGTGAACCATACAAAACCAATGAATGATGACTACAATTCCGTTGATAGAAATCCTTAATATACATTGTTCCAGAGAACAATGTATACCTGGATTATTCTACACCTCCGTGTGGATGGAAGGTTATCCACAGATGTGCGCCGCCTATCTCCACATGTGGTGATCAGACACAGCAGAGACAATGAGCGCACATCCCCCTACAACCAATCCTTGCAGAGCAAGCATATGCCCCCAGACAATCGTCTGTGCAATGCACAGGGGCCCTTTCCCTGGCGGACATACCCCCCACTCCCCACTCAGCAAACACCTCTTTCCAATACCAGGAAGTTATCCACTACCCAACGGATCTCAACCAGCATCAGTCTGCCCCAGTCAGCTCTTTTAGAGGGGGCAAAGGGAGAATGAACACAGGGGGACTGTTATGACAATACATATAATAAATACATCTAAAATTTTGCACAACAGCTATCACATAGCTTACCGCAGCGCTCCATTCCTTTATTTTTTATATTTTATTTCATCTACTTTACTTTTTTTTGGCAGCTCGTGTCATAGAGAAGAAAAGTCGCTTGGCAGGGGAGAAACCTTTTTTTTTTTTTTCTTCTCCAGTTTCCCAGATCAGTGCGGTTTGCCCCACGTTGTGAGTCGGAGAGAAGGAATTCGTGGTAGGTTGCCAACCTGCATAGTAATACACCCCAAACCGATGAAAAAGTCTCGTAGCGTTCTTGCCTATCGCGGCTCGGTCCGCACACACGCGCGCGCCCCCCGCGCCGGGATCACGAGGCGTAAACGAATTACAATGCGCGGAATGAAAGTGTTTATGTAGATTGAAGAAGAGCCACTGCCAACCTGCTTTGTATTACTTTCAAAGAGCACAGAAGATCATTTTAATCATGTTATGAAAGCTCTTTTCTTTTTTCTTCTTCTTCTTTTTTTTTTTGGTATTCGCTGGCACTGAAAAGTCTTCTGTTTTGTGGCTTAAATTGGTTCCTTTGTGTCTGTTTTTTGTCTTCTTTAGCACAGGTGGCACAGGACCCAGGAGACGGCTTCAATGTTAAAAGACTGAATCCAGCTGAGATCAAAGAAAAATAATAAACGGACTGTTATATCTGCCTTCTTTTTTTTTTTTTTTTTTTTACTCAAGTAGTGGCGCACATTCATTGTCAAGCTGTCTTCACTTTGCTGTAGGTGCGCCCGGGCACGTGCGGCGGCAGGCGCCTGATGACTATGTACAAGTTCCCCGGGAAAATAATAGACTTGGAGCCTCCGGTGTGCCAGACAACTGGAAGATTGTATTTATCGGCCGTTCCCCGAGCGCTGATTTCTTTCAAAACATCTCTCTATTGTCTACTCTTATGCCGCGCACACGCGATCGGAAATTCGGCCAGCAAAAGACCGAAAAGAGCTTTTCATCGGAAAGCGCGACCGTGTGTAGGCTCCATCGGAATTTAGCTGGCCGAATTCCCGCCAGAAAAAAATTGAGAGCATGTTCTCAACATCCCAGACGGGAAAAACTTTCTAGCGGAAATTCTGATCTCGTGTATGCAATTCCCGACACGCAAAAAATCACGCATGCTCAGATTCAACTACGAGGTGGAAGCTATTGGCTACTGGCTATTGAACTTCCTTTTTGTAGTCCCGTCGTACGCGTTGTACGTCAACGCGTTCTTGGCTTGTTCCTCAACTATGCTTCTGCTTGATCCCTACCTGCTATACTTGCTAACATCCTGGTGGGGCGATGCTGAGGACTGGGCTGTGACCTTGTACTGACATGCAGCCAAGCCCATCTTCACCATTAGGAGCTCTGGGGAATACCATTTAATGCTTAAGCCCCGCACCTCGGGTGAGCGTGCGTCATCTGCCAGGGTGACCTGCTTGTGTACTTATCTTGCTTGTCAGTGGGAGCCTCTCTACTGCTATGGCTGCCAGTTTTTGAGGCTGACCTCTGACTGTGACAGAGTCTCTATGAAAAGGGAAGGAAGGTAGGACTCGATCCAAGGCTCAGAAATGATCTGGAACTTCTGAACCGCAACCTCAAGACACAGTGCTTAGCGTCTGCAAAAAGAAAGGAAGAAGTCTTCCATAGACATCCTAAAACACTTTTGGCTTCAATCAAAGTATAGCTAACCAACTTGAATTGATGAACAGTACGACCCCATCACTGTATATAGGAGTTAATATATTCTAATCCAATACTGGCTGACTCTTGGACAATCCCACCATGATAAAATGAACCCCCCTACCTGACAGCCAAGGAAAAAGAGAGATTAATAAGTATGTGTAGCACTATTCCCTGATGGAGCTGCTGGTTAGATTTGGGCTTACCTTTACCTTCTGTTTCCTCGCTGCACGTCTAGGGGTGTCCCATGGTAAATGGCCCAGTAACTTGAGAGACTGACAACAGATCCACTTGAATGGATTTTATTTGCAAAATGTAGACAATGAACAGTCTCTTAATTGGGATCAGAGGGTTGGAAAGGAAATTTCAGGTACTCTCAAGCCGCGTACACACGGGCGGACTGTCTGGCCAACTTAGCCAGTCAGACAATCCGACGGACAGTCCGTCCTACTTTCGAATGAACGGACTTGACCACACACGATGAACAGACAGTCCGTTGAAAGCTTGCGCGATGACGTGTACAGAACGTACGACGGGACTAGAAATAGGACGTCCAATACACAGCAATGCAACCTTCCGCCGTGTAAATCCTTTCTGAACATGCGCCATACTTAGTCCGTCCAACTAGCCTACTCACGAGCGGACTGTCCGCTGAAACCAAAGTCTGACGGACAATATTACGGAAATTCCGAAATACTTAGTCCGCCAGACTGCACGCTGAAAAAGTCCGCTGAAGCCCACACACGAGCGGACTGTCCGCTGAAATGTGTTTCGGCGGACTAAGTTGGACAGACAGTCCGCCCGTGTGTACGTGGCTTTAGTGTCAAAATGTCGAAGAACTTGCTTACTTTGACTGCATCCAGAAAATAGCCATTCGCAGCTGGATGATCACTCAGGTTGGACAGTCCCTCTCTCACAAGGCCTAGCAGCCAACAAGGTGCTTACTCAGTCTCTGCCACAGATGTTGTTGTAGAACACGTAGGGAAACTAAACTTGAAGAACCCTCAGATAACTGGATCTTTCAGCCTGCTTGGCGATATCCACAAGACCGGATTCTCTCGGTTACTTCAGCTCTTCCAGGCTCTTGCTAAGAAAACCAACCCGTACGTGGTCTTCTTCTGAAGAGTCCTCCCCTGGAATGCTTGAAGTCACTGGGTCTCTCCCAAACCGGAGACGGCACCCAAACACCTCAGAATCCTTCTTTTAGTTTCCTTGCCTCAGGCTAGCCAGCCTCGAGACATCAAGATCGGGTGGATCCGCACCCCAGGCCATAGCCTTCCTGGGGGTTGGTCAGGAGGACCAGGACCATGAAGTCAGTACATCATTCTGGACCGGAACCCTGAACCACGTGATGTCCGCATCTTAAATACCCTCTTCCAGAAAGCACAGTGAGAGAACACTCCCACTGGGTGGGCTCCGAGAGAGAGTAACTTAAAGGGGTTGTAAAGGTAAATGTTTTTTCACCTTAATGCATTCTATGCATTAAGGTGAAAAAACATCTGACAGTGCCAGCGCCCCCAGCCCCCCGTTTTACTTACCTCACCCCTCGAAAGTCCTGCGCTCGTCCCCCGACGTCCTTTCCACCGTTCAGCCTGGCCGCTGATTGGCTGGAGTGGATGGATGGAAAGCAGCGCAGCCATTGGCTCGCTCTGCTGTCAATCACATCCACTGACGCGGAACGTGGGGGGGGCGGGGGCCGTGTGATACAGCGAGCGGCTATAGCCGCCGGCTGTATCATGGGAGCGCGCCCGCAGTGCTTCTCACCATGCGAGGGAGATCGCATGAATGTGAGAAGTACCTGTGGGAGGAAGCCGAGACAGCCGCCGAGGGACCCCAGAAGAGCAGGTTCGGGGCCACTCTGTGCAAAACGAGCTGCACAGTGGAGGTAAGTATAACATGTTTGTTATTTAAAAAAAAAAATCACTTTACAATCCCTTTAACCACTTTCAGACCGGACCAATTTGCTGGTCAAAGACCAGACCACTTTTTGCGATTCGGCACTGCGTCACTTTAACTGACAATTGCGCGGTCGTGCGACGTGGCTCCCAAACAAAATTGACGTCCTTTTTTTCCCACAAATAGAGCTTTCTTTTGGTGGTATTTGATCACCCCTGCGGTTTTTATTTTTTGCGCTATAAACAAAAATAGAGCGACAATTTTGAAAAAAACGCATTATTTTTTACTTTTTGTTATAATAAATATCCCCAAAAATATATAAAAAAACATTTTTTTCCCTCAGTTTAGGCCGATACGTATTCTTCTACATATTTTTGGTAAAAAAAATCGCAATAAGCGATTATTGATTGGTTTGCGCAAAAGTTATAGCGTTTACAAAATAGGGATAGTTTTATAGCATTTTTATTAATAATTTTTTATTATTTTTTTTTTACTAGTAATGGCGGCGATCTGCGATTTTTATTGTGACTGCGACATTGTCGGGGACCCATCGGACATTTTTGACACATTTTTGGGACCATTGTCATTTATACAGTAATCACTGCTATATAAATGCAGTGATTCCTGTGTAAATGACACTGGCAGTGAAAGGGTTAACCTGTGGGTGGCAGTGTAGGGGTTAAGTGTTCCTAGGGGTGTGTTACTAACTGTGGGGGGGTTGGGCTTTCATTTAGTGTACACTGATCTCTGCTCCAATCACATGGAGCAGAGATCAGCGTCACTAGTTGCTAGGCAGAATGGGAAAATGTTGTTTATACAGCATTTCCTCCATTCGGCCGCTCCGTGAGACGATCGCGGGGATGCCCGCGGCGATCGAGTCCGCGGGTCCCGCGACCGGACTCACGGGGGTCCCGACCAGCGCGGGAGCGCGCCGCCGGCGGCGCGCTCCCGATGGCATGGCGGCAACGAATATTGGACGTACATGTACGCCAATATGCCTGCCCGTGCCATTCTGTCGACGTACATCGTCGTGCGCTGGTCGGGAAGTGGTTAAGCACCTAACCAGACCATAGTTCCTTGCCTGCCAGAAGAGACAGTGCCCCCTGTGGCCAGGCTGAACATCTCACGGTCCAGTCAGACTGATGCTGAAGTCTGAATTTAAACAATTGTACCCAAACCAAACTGCAGTTTAGGCATAACGTTAACTTTGAAAAACCGAATAGCGTGTGCTCTTCAGGAGACGCCACTACATAGGGATAGTGCAATATATCCTGAGAAGTTCCAGGTGCCATCAGACAATACACATAGTTAAACTTCAGTGCAAACGTCTGCCCCAGGCTCTTGGCAGTATTCGTCTAGATCTGACTCCAAACCTCTCGCGTAGCTGATTCACAAAAATCTTTTTTCCACCTTTGAAACATAGGAAGGCGGAATATTCTGGAACTTGGCCAGAAATAGGGTGTATATCAAGGAAATCAGATCAGGGCCTGGAGAACCTCAAACAAAGTCTGGGAAGGCAGGCCTTAGAGAGAGCCTGGCAGCATTTGGAGGAGATGTTTAATCTGAAGGTATTGAAAACATCCACTGGTGTGCTGCTCCTAAATTTTTACTAACAGACTGTCTCGCAACACTTAACCCTTCAGTAACCCTAAAATTTAAAGCATGACTGGTACAGTAATATTTTCAAAGCTTCCTGGATCAAGAGCTTGTTGGCTTCCTACAACAAGTATCCTATGGTGGGCCCATCACTGCGATGAGAGATCTTGCAGGCTGATAAGGGAGATCAGAAGTTACAGTTTTCCCTTGGAAGACACTTCAACAAAGACTCATGGATTACATTACTTACAACATTCATAACACCGCGGGGAAAAACCTTGTTTTATAACAGAACCTGTCAGACTCAAAGCATCAGCAATGCTTGTTCCCCGTTATAGAGAAATGTAACTTTCTTCAAAGAATGTAGAAGTGATTCCTTTGTCGGTCTGAAGGTCTTCTCCTTGTGGAATGCTGAAAGAAGTCTCTATGCTTTTGTTCCAAAGAATCTATTAAACACATATGTAATCAGCAATCCTATACATGAGGAAAGATAACGGAACGTTCAACATACAAACATAATGAAGTTCAAAAGACAAAGATAATCGTATCAGGTGAGTACCGCTCAAGGCCAACAGTGCACAATATAAGAGAAAAGTTATATTTATCATAATTAACTGTATCCATACAGAACCCTGTTGTGAAAAAAAATTATCTTGAACAGTAGAAGACTTGCAATATGTTGTTTTCTTAATAACTTAATAAGTCTATGATCACCAGAACACCGGATCCTTCTCCACCATTGACTTCTCAGCTGTTCTCCTCGATTGTATGAGTAATAAGTCTATGATCACCAGAACACCGGATCCTTCTCCACCATTGACTTCTCAGCTGTTCTCCTCCTCGATTGTATGAGTAATAAGTCTATGATCTACCAGAACACCGGATCCTTCTCCACCATTGACTTCTCAGCTGTTCTCCACCTCAATTGTATGAGTAATAAGTCTATGATCTACCAGAACACCGGATCCTTCTCCACCATTGACTTCTCAGCTGTTCTCCTCCTCGATTGTATGAGTAATAAGTCTATGATCACCAGAACACCGGATCCTTCTCCACCATTGGCTTCTCAGCTGTTCTCCTCCTCGATTGTATGAGTAATAAGTCTATGATCACCAGAACACCAGATCCTTCTCCACCATTGGCTTCTCAGCTGTTCTCCACATCAATTGTATGAGTAATAAGTCTATGATCACCAGAACACCGGATACTTCTCCACCATTGACTTCTCAGTTGTTCTCCTCCTCGATTGTATGAGTAATAAGTCTATGATCACCAGAACACCGGATCCTTCTCCACCATTGACTTCTCAGCTGTTCTCCTCCTCAATTGTATGAGTAATAAGTCTATGATCACCAGAACACCGGATCCTTCTCCACCATTGGCTTCTCAGCTGTTCTCCTCGATTGTATGAGTAATAAGTCTATGATCTACCAGAACACCGGATCCTTCTCCACCATTGGCTTCTCAGCTGTTCTCCACATCAATTGTATGAGTAATAAGTCTATGATCACCAGAACACCGGATACTTCTCCACCATTGACTTCTCAGTTGTTCTCCTCCTCGATTGTATGAGTAATAAGTCTATGATCACCAGAACACCGGATCCTTCTCCACCATTGACTTCTCAGCTGTTCTCCACATCAATTGTATGAGTAATAAGTCTATGATCACCAGAACACCGGATCCTTCTCCACCATTGACTTCTCAGCTGTTCTCCTCCTCGATTGTATGAGTAATAAGTCTATGATCTACCGGAACACCAAATCCTTCTCCATCATTGACTTCTCTGCTGTTCTCCTTCTCAAATGTATGATTAATAAGTCTATGATCTACCAGAACACCGGATCCTTCTCCACCATTGACTTCTCAGCTGTTCTCCTCCTCGATTGTATGAGTAATAAGTCTATGATCTACCAGAACACCAGATCCTTCTCCACCATTGGCTTCTCAGCTGTTCTCCTCGATTGTATGAGTAATAAGTCTATGATCTACCAGAACACCGGATCCTTCTCCACCATTGACTTCTCAGCTGTTCTCCACCTCAATTGTATGAGTAATAAGTCTATGATCTACCAGAACACCGGATCCTTCTCCACCATTGACTTCTCAGCTGTTCTCCTCCTCGATTGTATGAGTAATAAGTCTATGATCACCAGAACACCGGATCCTTCTCCACCATTGGCTTCTCAGCTGTTCTCCTCCTCGATTGTATGAGTAATAAGTCTATGATCACCAGAACACCGGATCCTTCTCCACCATTGGCTTCTCAGCTGTTCTCCACATCAATTGTATGAGTAATAAGTCTATGATCACCAGAACACCGGATACTTCTCCACCATTGACTTCTCAGTTGTTCTCCTCCTCGATTGTATGAGTAATAAGTCTATGATCACCAGAACACCGGATCCTTCTCCACCATTGACTTCTCAGCTGTTCTCCTCCTCAATTGTATGAGTAATAAGTCTATGATCACCAGAACACCGGATCCTTCTCCACCATTGGCTTCTCAGCTGTTCTCCTCGATTGTATGAGTAATAAGTCTATGATCTACCAGAACACCGGATCCTTCTCCACCATTGGCTTCTCAGCTGTTCTCCACATCAATTGTATGAGTAATAAGTCTATGATCACCAGAACACCGGATACTTCTCCACCATTGACTTCTCAGTTGTTCTCCTCCTCGATTGTATGAGTAATAAGTCTATGATCACCAGAACACCGGATCCTTCTCCACCATTGACTTCTCAGCTGTTCTCCACATCAATTGTATGAGTAATAAGTCTATGATCACCAGAACACCGGATACTTCTCCACCATTGACTTCTCAGTTGTTCTCCTCCTCGATTGTATGAGTAATAAGTCTATGATCACCAGAACACCGGATCCTTCTCCACCATTGGCTTCTCAGCTGTTCTCCTCGATTGTATGAGTAATAAGTCTATGATCTACCAGAACACCCGGATCCTTCTCCACCATTGACTTCTCAGCTGTTCTCCTCCTCGATTGTATGAGTAATAAGTCTATGATCTACCAGAACACCCGGATCCTTCTCCACCATTGACTTCTCAGCTGTTCTCCTTCTCGATTGTATGAGTAATAAGTCTATGATCTACCAGAACACCGGATCCTTCTCCACCATTGACTTCTCAGTTGTTCTCCTCCTCGATTGTATGAGTAATAAGTCTATGATCTACCGGAACACCGAATCCTTCTCCATCATTGACTTCTCTGCTGTTCTCCTTCTCAAATGTATGATTAATAAGTCTATGATCTACCAAAACACCCAGATCCTTCTCTACCATTGACTCCCCCAGCTGTTCTCCTCCTCGAATGTATGATTAATATGTCTATGATCTACTGGAACACTGGATCCTTCTCCACCATTTACTTCTGAGCTGTTCTCCTTCTAGAATGCTTGATTAATAAATGTATGATCTACCAAAACACCCAGATCCTTCTCTACCATTGTCTCCTCCGGCTGTTCTCCTCGAATGTATGATGCATGGCTAATTAACTGTATCCATAGGGAATCTTATTGTGACATTTTTTTTATTGAACAGTAGCAGACTTGAAATATGTTGTTTTCCTGTTTTCTTGTTCAGTATTGTATCTACCAGAACACCCAGATGCTTCTCCACCATTGACTCCCCCAAGTGTTCTCCTCCTCGAATGTATGATTATTAAGTCTATGATCTACCAAAACGCCCAGATCCTTCTCCGCCATTGACTCCTCCAGCTGTTCTCCTCCTCGAATGTATGATGCATGGCTTCTTTTAGCCCCCAAGTGCAGAACTTTACTTTGATCAACATTAAATCTCATCTGCCTCATAGTCGCCCAATTAAACAGAGCATTGAGGCCGGCTTGTAAGTTGGAGACATCCTGTAAGGACGTTATTCCACTGCATAGCTTAGTGTCACCTGCAATGAAATCCCAAAATTTATATAATTTATGTTAGAAAAACGAAAGGCCCGAAAACTGAACCTTGAGGTACACCACAGTTAACACTGAACCTTGGGGTACACTGCTAATAACACTGAACCTTGGTGTACATCACTTATTATTACACTGATCCTTGGGGTACACCACTGCCAACACTGACCCTTGGGGTACACCATTAATAACACCAAATCTTGGGGTACACCACTCATAAAAAAAAGCTAAGGGTCCCAACATTGAATCTTTGGGTACACCACGAATAACTATGAACCTTGGGGTACACCATTAATAACTACAAACCTTGAGGTACACCACAGTTAACACTGGAGCTTGGGGTACATCACTAATAACACTGAACCTTGGGGCACTCCACTAATAACACTGAACCTTGGGGTACATTATTAACACTGAACCCTGGGGGTACTCCACTAATAACATTTAACCTTGGGGTACTCCACTAATAACATTTAACCTTAGGGTACACCACTAATAACACTGAGCCTTGGGGTACACCACTAATAACACTGAGCCTTGGGGCACTCCACTAATAACACTGAACCTTGGGGTACACCACTAATAGCACTGAACCCTGGGGGTACACCACTAATAACACTGAACCTTGGGGTACACCACTAATAATACTGAACCTTGGGGTACATCCCTAAAAACACTGAACCTTGGGGTAAATCACTAAAAACATTGACCCTTGGGGTACACCACTAATAACACTGAACCTTGGGGTACTCCACTAATAACATTTAACCTTGGAGTATACCACTAATAACACTGAACCTTTGGGTACTCCACTAATAACACTGAACCTTGGGGTACACCACTAATAACACTGAACCTTTGGGTACTCCACTAATAACACTGAACCTTGGGGTACACCACTAATAGCACTGAACCCTGGGGGTACTTCACTAATAACACTGAACCTTGGGGTACACCACTAATAACACTGAACCTTGGGGTACACCACTAATAATACTGAACCTTGGGGTACATTATTAATAACACTGAACCCTGGGGGTACACCACTAATAACACTGAACCTTGGGGTACACCACTAATAATACTGAACCTTGGGGTAAATCACTAAAAACATTGACCCTTGGGGTACACCACTAATAACAATGAACCTTGGGGTAAACCACTATTACCACTGAATCTTGGGGTACACCACTCTTAACACTGAATATTGGGGTACACCACTAATAACACTGGACCTTGGTGTACACCGCTGCCGACACTGAACCACGGGGTACATTACTGATAACACTGAACCATGGGGTACATTACTGATAACACTGAACCTTGGGGTACACCACTAATAACACTGAACCTTGGGGCACTCCACTAATAACACTGAACCTTGGGGTACATTATTAATAACACTGAACCCTGGGGGTACTCCACTAATAACATTTAACCTTGGGGTACACCACTAATAACACTGAACCTTGGGGGACTCCACTAATAACACTGAACCTTGGGGTACACCACTAATAGCACTGAACCTTGGGGTAAATCACTAAAAACACTGAACCTTGGGGTAAATCACTAAAAACATTGACCCTTGGGGTACACCACTAATAACACTGAACCTTGGGGTACACCACTAATAACAATGAATCTTGGGGTAAACCACTATTACCACTGAATCTTGTGGTACACCACTAATAACACTGAATATTGGGGTACACCACTAATAACACTGAATATTGGGGTACACCATCAATAACACTGGACCTTGGTGTACACCGCTGCCGACACTGAACCACGGGGTACATCACTGATAACACTGAACCTTGTGGTTCACCACCAATAGCACTGAACCTTGTGGTTCACCACCAATAGCACTGAACCTTGGGGTACACCACTAATAACACTGAACCTTGGGGTACACCACTAATAACACTGAGCCTTTGGGGACTCTCTGAATTCAGTCTTTTAGCCAGTTTTCTATCCATTTACAGACTAAACTCTCTAAGCTTGTAGACTCCACCTTACACATTAGCTGGGTGCAGGAAACTGTGCCAAATGCTCCGCTTGGCACACACTCCGCTGTGTAAGGTTTTGCTTACTTCCTTATAAAAATAGCTGATTGTAGAGTATGGAACCCAATAGACACAATCGCCAAGAGACGCATTTGCGCTGCAGCGTTGGGTTCTCTATGTCACCCCATGTATACATAACATTTGCATTTGATACTTCCATGACAGCGATGATGGCAAACAGAAAATCACATTAGTGATACAGCAAGCTATGAAAATCCATACATTTCCCCGTGTATATATGCTTAGTTATTCCAAAGCCGGAGGCAGTTACAGAAATATACTCTTCTCATTCTTAACACAAAATGCAATCTAATTTATTACGAGTGTTTCAGAATCCGAGAGACAACGAGGTTTATAGAACACCTACCGGATCTTTCTTATCTCTGATTTAATGTAAACCTCAAGAACTGAGAACTCCGGTGTTTGCTTGCTGTTCTAGATGAAGATAAATGGTCTCATGACCCAAAGAGACCCTTGTACCATTTTTGTGCAGAAAACATTTTGCTTCGAGGAATAATGTCATGGTTAGGTTAGGAGTCAGACTCGGAGACTAGCTATAGCAGTAGAGAGGCCCTCATTGACCAACAGGATAAGTACACAAGCAGGTCATCCTAGTGGATGACACGGGGCGGAAGTACTAACCTAGGGTGACCAGACATCCCCAGTTCCTGGGTCCAGTCCCCGGATTGAGGACACTGTCCCTGGACCAAGTCTGTCCCTGGCTTTGTCCCTGGATTGGATTTGAACAAAGGCTGGGGCAATCTGAATTACCCCCCCCCCCCGCTCTGCCGCTCCTACTAGCTTAGGGAAGTGTATTTTTTACCATTATCTGCACCCCTTTCTGATGATCATGTGCTGGTCAGAGGGTGCATGCCCATCCAGCTCTGCTCGCATGTTCTTCTGCCTTGGCTCAAGGTCCGGCCAGCCGCCTACCTGCTTATCTCCTTGCCTTCCCCAGTGGTGTGATTTTCCTCCGCTCCCCACCCAGTAGTAGCCGGGGCCCGGAGAGTAAGACTTGACAGGCTGTGAGGCAGGCGGCAGCGGCGATGGGCAGAGAGCGCTGATTGCCGCCATTACTAGTAAAAAACAAAAAATATTTCCCCGGATTTCATTTTAAAAATCTGGTCACCTTATGCTAACCAGTATCCGGTATCCCCATGACTAAGCTCCCTGGGGGGTGGGGGAGTGAAACACTTTGGGGGCGTGGCCTGGTGGGAGCGGAGGCTGAGGTTGTGTCTCTTATTACCACCATAGGATTCCATGGATGTGCGGCACCAGGGATATTTCCTCTCTTCCTTCCAGTGACTACAGGAGATGGGACAAGCTCCATCCCTTGCTGGCACTCCTGCAGCAGACGTGGTGTTCACCAGAGGTGAGCAAGCCGAGATCCAGTAGCAGATATAGCAGGTCGGGATCAAGCAGAAGCGTAGTCAGTAAACAAGCCAAAGGTCAGTAAAAATGTTGTTGCAGGTTTAGGATCAAGTGGGAGCGTAGTCAGTAAGGATGAGCCGAACACCCCCCTGTTCAGGTTCGCATCCAGAACATGCGAACAGGCAAAAAATTAGTTTGAACACTCCAACACCATTAAAGTCTATGGGACACGAACGTGAATAATCAAAAGTGCTCATTTTAAAGGCTTAAATGCAAGTTATTGTCATAAAAAGTGTTTGGGGACCCGGGTCCTGCCCCAGGGAACATGTACCAATGCAAAAAAAAAGTTTTAAAAATGGCCCTTTTTTCGGGGCGCATGTGTCCCGTGTTTACAACAGTCTGACAGCAAAATGACATTTCTAAAGGAAAAAAAGTAATTTAAAACAACTCGCGGCTGTAATGAATTGTCGGTCTTACAATACACATAACAGTTCATTGATAAAAACGGCATGGGGATTTCCCCACAGGGGAACCCCAAACCAAAATTAAAAAAATAAAATGCGTAGGGGTCCTCCTAAATTCCATACCAGGCCCCTCAGGAATGGGAGGGATATTAAAGGGAACCCCGTGCCCAAATTTTTTTTTTAAATGGCGCAGGGGGTCCCCCTCAAAATCCATACCAGACCCTTCAGGTCTGGTATGGATTTTAAGGGGAACCCTACGCCAAAATTTAAAAAATAATGGCTACTACCCAAAAAATCCATACCAGACCCTGATCTGAGCACGCAACCTGGCAGGCCGCAGGAAAATAGGGGGGGGTACGAGAGGGCTGGGCCACCTGCCGAGCCTCCCCCCCCCCCCCCCGTGGGGAAATCCCCATGCCATTTTTATCAATGAACTTTTATGTGTATTGCCGAGACCTACAATTCATTGTAGCCGTGAGTAGTTTTAAATTACTTTTTTTCCTTTAAAATGTAATTTTGTTGTCAGACTGTTGTAAACAAGGGAAACATGCGCCCCTTTACAGGCATACTATAGACACCCCCCATGTATGAAATTTAAAGGAATATTACACTTTTATTGTTTCACTTTAATCATTATTAAAATCAATGCTCCCGAAAAAAACTGACGTTTTTAAAACTTTTTTTGCATTGATACATGTCCCCTGGGGCAGGACCCCGGTCCCCAAATGCTTTTTATGACAATACCATGCATATAAGCCTTTAAAATGAGTACTTTGATTTCTCCCATAGACATTTAAAGGGTGTTCCACAGCTTTTGAATTTGCTGCGAACACCCAAAATTGTTCACTGTTCGGCGAACTGGCAAACAGCCAATGTTGATGTCGACTCGAACATTAAAACCATCTCTAGTAGTCAGTAAACAAGCTAAAGGTCAGTATCAAGTGGCTGCAGGTTTGGGATCAAGCAGAAGATTGGTAATGAATGGTAATGAATGGTAGTGAAGATACAGACGGCAGCAGGAGTGACAAGAAACAAATATTGTTTGGAGAGGGCACAATAATCTGGCAAACAGGAAGGATGGCTTACATTGGACATTCATTGAAGGAGTTAGGGCCGGTTCACACAGGGGGCGACACGAGGTGACACGACTTGCCGTGCCGCGACCTGACAAGTCGCCCCCGTTCTGTACTACGGAACCGTTCTAAGAGGAGCGACTCGAGACGCTCCGACTTAGAAAAAAGGTTCCTGTACTACTTTTGGGCGACCTCGGGGCGACTTGCATTGACTTCTATACAGAAGTCATTTGCAAGTCGCCGCTGAGGTCGTGGCAGGTCGCTGCACGGCAAGTCGTGTCGCCTCGTGTCGCCCCCTGTGTGAACCGAGCCTAAAGAGTTCAAGGTACACCAGAAACAAATCAAGGCAAGATTGTTCAAAGAATTGTCCAGGGAGCTGTCCAGCATCTCCGATGACTCAACAAAAAGAGACACTGCCTGACACAGCAGAGGTTGCAGGTTCATATCCAGGTCTTGACAGGGTGACTTTGGGGAGGGGGAGTACCTGTACTTATTCTATGAGAAACATGTGTATGTATAAATAAATCCCATAGGCTTATAAATAGAAAATGGAGTACATACGTCCTTCATCACAATTAAAGTGATTGTAAAGTCTTGGGGTTTTTTTTCCTATAAAAATAACAAACATGTTATACTTACCTCCTATGTTGCAGTGGATTGTCACAGAGCAGCCCCGATCCTCCTCTTCTCGGGTCCCTCTTCTGTGATCCTGGACCCTCCCTCCTGTTCAGTGCCCTTGCTGCGGGAGCACACGAGCCGATTCACAGCTCCCTGTGTCCATTCAGACATAGAGCCCTGACCTGGCACGCCCCCTTTCTCCCTTGATTGGCTAGCTGACTTTGATTGACAGCAGTGGGAGCCAATGGCGCCGCTTCTACGACTCAGCAAATCAGGAAGGAGAATCGTGTACGGCTGAGACATGCATGGACATCGCTGGACAGAGAGGGACCTCAGGTAAGTAATGGGGGGGGGGGGCTGAGGCGGCTGCAGGCAGGGAGGTAATAATGGCACAGGGCCAACTACAGACGGGGAAGTAATAATGGCACAGAGCCACCTACAGGCGCGGAGGTTCACTGCACCTGCCTACACATGTATTTCTGGGCTTCATCACTATTGTTACCTTTGGGCACTTTGCTCCGGGTCAGGTACACTTTTTGGTAACTATTCTGTAAAGTATTCCTCAGAGTTCTGCAGACCGAAGGCCATAGCTGTGAATGAGTGCTACAATGTAAAAGTTAAAAAGTTAGAAGATGCTGCAGGCACTTGTCATTTCCCCGTGTTGCAGTAAACAGCGATGCAAATGCATAACTAAGTACTAATATGTATCAAGCAATTCAACCTAAAATACTTTTTTTTTTTTGTCCTTGTGCTTCAGGGAGTGCGGGGCGGATACGAGGAATGCATACTAAGCGCGGCGCTTCGGTATGACTGGAGAAGGTTCCTGCTAAAAAATGATCACATTTATTCAAACTTCCCTCACGGCAACCAGTAAGAATAAACTTCTGCGCTATACCCAGCAGATTGCCGGTGTTAGAAGTCATCATTCTTCCATGCCCAGATTCTGTAACATAATGGAATATTTTGCAACTAATCAGCATTTTTTTTTCCATCTGTACCAATCAGACTCTTAATGCGCCTTACGCGTTACGTAGCTCTAAAACCGACGCCCCCATCTTTCAGACACTGAGGGGTTATTTACTAAAACATGAGAGTGCAACATCTGGATGCTAGGAAAATGTAGTTTTGGGGTCTTCTGTAGTCATTGGAACAGCAACTCAATTATTTGGGCTGTTCACGGTTTCACAGTCTGTGCTGGTTTGATTGTTCCCCCCCCCCCCCCTGCATTCTGGAGGCTTCTAGAACATAGAGGGTTGGGAAAGTCAAATGGGCAGCCTGAATATTTGTGGTGCTTCAGCCAATCCCAGGGAAGATGTGCCCAGTAGGTGGCTGGAGGGGGGCATAAATAGTCTGAGGACTGGAGCAATGCTGGTTTTGGACCTGCTGGAGGAGTCCTCGGCCTCAAGGGCTGCTGCCCCTGTGAGGCAGTCCCATTAGAGTTGGCTGATGGTGATTGAGGACCTTGCTGTGGCAGAGCTATGGAAACTATTCCTAATTTCATCTGGAGCTGAGGATTTGGTCTTGATAACTCACTGAGGAATGCCTGGTAGAAGCTGGGAGAAGTTCAGCAAGAATATTGCGTGATAATGACCCAAGCTCAAGGTTTAATGATTGTGTCCTTCTGGAGTGCTGTCAAATACCTGGAGGGGAAGTTGGCTGGCTTAGCCCTTCCTCCTCTGGGCTGGCCGCTCAGCTGTCGGCCAATTGCCAGCTCTCTTCTCTTTCCACAGTTACCAGATGTTCCCTATGATGCTCGTCTGACCTGCCTATTTAAAGCCTTCCAGCTCACTTTTCCATTTGCCTTGGCGTTGGTCGCATCACAAGGAACCATCTCCTGCTGTTTGTTTCAATACTGGCTTGGTGACATCCCTCCTGGCTTCTTATCCTGCTTGCAGTTGCTCTCCTTGGATCCCTGACGTCTTGGCTGGCTGACTACCCGATCTGGCTACTGGACTCTGGCTATGCTTGACTACGCTTTTTTCTATTTACCTTTTTATTTTTATTAATAAACAAGTGTGATTTGATTGTACTTCTTTCTCAGTCTGTTTCATGGTTCCTGAGTCCTGACACATGCGGAGGTAGACTTCTCTTATATCTCTGGCTCTGGAGCCCTAATAAGGTAATAACAAGGAGCACCAGAGCATAGAGTGGCATGAATTCCTGGCAGATCTTTCACTGACGGGTGCTGACGAGCTGTCTGTGCACCCCAGAGGCAGCTGGAATGGCAGACTGATAGGGCACTGGCAGGCAGACTTGGCTGAAAGTCAGACACAAGGTAGCCGGCACAGATACAGGAGGAAAGTCCATTAGCAGAGTCAGGTGATTAGCAGGCAGATCAGATACAGACAGCAGGCAGAGAAGTGGTCAGGGGACAAGCCAGGGTCAGTAATGGTGGGGTAGGCAGAAACATAATTCAGAGACTGGCCAGGTGTCGTGTTAGGCAGAGTTCAGGCAGGGTCAGAGGCAGATCGGGTCAGCAACAGAGGATCAAACACAGGGACAGAAAGCTGGATGCACAGGAAACGTAGTAGACCAAATGGTTGGTCCAGTTTAAATAGCCCGCCTGACATCTGTGAGTGCTTCTACATGTACACATGCACACGCACGCGCACCTACACACTGAGTATGAGCAAGGGCCACAGTGGTTCTACGCTTACGGCCTTATGCAAATGTACACGCATTTCCTGACAGGTGCCAGCTGTAGCTATTCCTGAGACTGTTTCTCTATTCAGGTCTTCTCCTTTTTCTTTTGGCTTAAAGACTGGCCAAAGAAGTTCAATCTGCCTGAGTGTGTCCTCCTGTTACCAGTCTATAGTTCTGGAATAGCCCATCCTACCCCAACCCCTCTCCTGTTACAGGTTCCACAAGCAAATAAAAGACAACACCTAGACTGTTTGAAGAAGCCAAAGTGAATGGCCTGTGTGATTGTGGCCTCTGCACTGTTTGGGGAAGAACCAG
>NW_027507750.1:3687846-3695346 GCF_037356315.1 Lithobates pipiens | reverse complement strand
AAAACACATCCTAAACGCAAATAGAGGATTAGATACAAAAAAAAAAGAAAAAAAGAAAAAAAGAAAAGAAACTTACATAGAAAACGTATCATTACTAATTAGGAGCCCGAAATTCTCTGATGTTGTAGAATGTTTGTTTGTTTTTTTTTTTGTTTTTTTTTTTTAGATGAATTTCACCATCTTTATCTCATTAGATGTTAAACTGACTCTAGTTATTCTTTTATTGTACCTGATGACTTTGTTAGTCCCGTAGCGTCCGCAATGGCCTCCGCTGCTTGATCAATTAGCCAGCCATGTAGCCATTGGGATAAGTGCGGCAATTCTTTTTCTCCTGAGCGGATTACGGGTTGAAGAAGATCTCCGTCCTCTATAATTAACCCATATATCTGGGTCGATTCACTCTATTTACTTAAATGTCTTGCCGTACAGTGGGGCTAATGTGGAAGAACTGATGAAAGCAAAGTGTAGCTGTTGCTCAAATCAAGTCGCTGAGCTTCCTGCAACAAAACGGGAGAAAAAGAAAAAAAAAAAAAGAAAGGGAAGTATTTTGCCGTATTAAATATTACTTTTGCATCCCGAGTTTCTGTGCGCAACCACATATTGTTCAACTTACAATTGATATTTTATATTTTTGTTACAATCTTTATCATTTGGAACAATGTAGAATAGATTTACTGTATGTCTACTAATACAATCACATCAATATGTTTATTATTTAATTCATCCACATCTCTACCCTGAGCTACATCTCCAACCTCATCCCGAAACATCACCCAAGAGGTCCTCCCAAGATCACTGACTACCCCTCCCAAGACCTCCTTCTGACTAGCTTCCTCGTCATCTCCTCCCATTCCCACCCCTGGGAACCCCTCTAGAGCCCTACCCATCCTCTGGAACTCCCTACCCCAATCTCTCCAGAGGCCCCCTATCCTCTATAAATCCCTATCTTAGTCTCTCGGGAGCCTCCCCCATCCTTTAGTAATCCATACCCCCCATCTCTCCGTAGTTTCTCCCATCATTTGAATCTCCCTGCCTGATTCTCTCTAAAGCCTCTATCATTATCTGGAACTCCCTATCCCAATCTCTCCAGAGCCTCTCCCATCTTCTGGACCCTCCTACCCCAATCTTTCTAGAACCTCCCCCACCCTCTGAAACTTCTGCAATGTCTCCAGATCCTCACCCATACTCTGGAAACCCCTACACCATGGGTCTTCAAACTTTGCCCTCCCCAGTTGTTCAAGAACTACAATTCTCATCATGCCTAGTCATGTCTGGGAATGTCAGAGTTTTACAATGCCTCATGGGTTGTGTAGTTCCTCAACAGCTGAAGGGCCGTAGTTTGGAGATCCCTGCCCTACACCAATGTCTTTAGAGCCTCTTGCATCCTCTGAAAGACCCTAGCCCAGGGCTCGACAAACCCCAGGCGCCAGGTGGCCAATGCGACCAGAAATCGCGACCTGGCGCCTAAGCTGCCACCAGCCCACTCACTATCGATGCCCCAGACATGCAGCAGCATTAACACTGACTGCTGTCCTCCTCCCTCCTCCACACTCTGCAGCACCGCGCTGTGTGTGAAACTGACACGCAATGGAGAGAGGAGGATCTGTCAGCCTGATGTCGGGGTGGGCGGGACCCGGCCGGGGTGGGCGGGACATGGCCGGGGTGGGGGCGGGACCCAGCAAGCTATCAAACACCAGCCAATGGGATCTGGGCGGGCCACTACATGTATGTGGCCCGCCCCTTTTCTTAAGCAGCCCAATCGTTGGCTGGTGTTTGATAGCTGCTGAGTCCCGCCCACCCCGGCCGGGTCCCGCCCACCCCGACATTAGGCTGAAATCTGACATATCCACCTCTCTGTTACTTGTCAGTTTCACACCCCGGCAGGGTCCGGCCAGCTCCTCTGTTACATTTCAGTAACAGAGTGCTCCGTGTGAAACCTGCCAGTGCCAATCAGTGCCACCTGCCACCAATCAGTGCCAACCAGTGCCACCTCCAATCAATACCACCTGCAACCAACCAGTGCCACCTGCCAGCGCCAACCAGTGCCACCTGCCAGCGCCAACCAGTGCCACCGCCAATCAATACCACCTGCCACCACCAACCAGTGCCACCTGCCACCAACCAGTGCCACCGCCAATCAGTGCCACCTGCCACCACCAATCATTGCCACCTGCCACCGCCAATCAGTGCCAGTGCCAACCAGTGGCACCTGCCAGTGCCACCACCAATCAGTGCAACCTGCCAGCGGCAACCAGTACCATCTGCCACCGCCAATCAGTGCCACCTGCCACCACAAATCAGTGCCACCTGCTAGTGCCAACCAGTGCCATCGCCAATTAATACCACCTGCAACCACCACCCAGTGCCACCTGCCACCACCCAGTGCCAGTGCCAATCAGTGCCACCTACTAGTGCCACCTGTCAGTTCCACCTGCCAGTGCCGAGTGCCACCGCCAGTCAGTGCCACCGCCAATCAGTGCCACCGCCAACCAGTGCCACCTACCAGTGCCACCTGCCACCACCTACCAATGCCACCGCCAAACAGTGCCACCGCCAATCAGTGCCACCTGCCAACACCAACCAGTGCCACCGCCAATCAGTGCCACCTGCCAACACCAACCAGTGCCACCGCCAATCAGTGCCATCTGCCAGTGACAACTAGTGCCATCGCCAACCAGGGCCACCTGCCATCACCAACCAGGGCCACCTGCCATCACCAACCAGGGCCACCTGCCAGTGCCAATAGTGCCACTTGCCAGTTTCAAACCAGTGTCACCTGCCAGTTCCAAACCAGTGTCACCTGCCAGTTCCAAACCAGTGTCACCTGCCAATGCCAACTAGTGTCACCTGTCGGTGCCATCTGGCAGTTCCACGTGCCTTCCAGTGGCAACCAGTGCCACCTGCCAGTGCCAGCCAGTTCCATCTGTTGCCAGCCTTACTCTTTCTGGTCAGCCCATACCCCTGATGTAACAGCGCTTCAATGGAGTTATTGACTGGGTGCTCCATTGTGAGTTAGGGATAGGGGGTAAAAATGAGTGGCCTTACCCCGGGAGCTGAAAAAAAAAACTGGTTCCTAACTTTTTTAACTGGCTCCTAAATTCAAAGCAAATTTGTCAAACCCTGCCCTAGCCCAATCTCTCCAGAGCCTCTTCCATCCCCTGGCACTCCTTACCCCAATCTATTTGGCTTTCTCCTACTTTGTCCACCTTTAGGTGCTCCCAGAAAGCTCATCTCTTCAAGAAAGTCTATCACACCTCCAGCTAACAACTGAACTTTTAACTTTTCCATCAGCTCATCTCTCCACAGTTATTACTAGTGGCGGTTGGTGGTATTTTTTTTTTTTGGGGGGGGCGGCATACAGTGCACTCAACATTTTCCACCCCCCCCCGGGTCGGTCAGTCAGTCATTCGGTCGGTGCACTTACCTCAATCACAGGGGGCTTCCCCAACTCTCCTCTCCGGGCATCATGAGCAAAGAGATGAGGAAGCCCCCTGTGGTTCTGATTGTGGGCATTGTTGGCCAATCAGAATGCTTTTCCTTTTGGCCAATTGGGAATGATGTCTCATACCCGCGCTTCCTGAGAGGCGATTTAATGTTATAATAGCGAATATTCATTCACTATTCTGACACACCTGGGTGGGCTCTGAGTGCAATGCTCTGCTTCCAGAGACCACCCTATTTTGAAGCCTATTAGGACCTCTGGCTCTAATCAGGTGCTAAAAAAAAAAAAAAAAAAAAAAAACCCACTGCTGTAATTCATACGCCTGGCGTCCTGAAAGGGGTCGGACTCATAAATAGGGGGTGACGGCGGTGATGGAAAAGGGAAGTGGTGCCCCTGCGCTCTTATTAGATGAACCACCCCTGGTTATTACCTTTTGTATCACTTTCCCCCATCCTATTAGATTGTAAGCTCTCGGGAGCAGAGCTCTTCTACTCTCCTACATTGAATTGCAATGTAACTGTACTGTCTCCCTTTACAGTGGTGTGAAAAAGTGTTTGCCCCCTTCCTCATTTCCTGTTCCTTTGCATGTTTGTCACACTTAAGTGTTTCGGAACATCAAACCAATTTAAACAATAGTCAAGGACAACACAAGTAAACACAAAATGCAATTTGTAAATGAAGGTGTTTATTATTAAAGGTGAAAAAAAATCCAAACCATCATGGCCCTGTGTGAAAAAGTGATTGCCCCCTAAACCTAATAACTGGTTGGGCCACCCTTAGCAGCAACAACTGCAACCAAGCGTTTGCGATAACGTGCAATGAGGCTTTTACAGCGTCCTGGAGGAATTTTGGCCCACTCATCTTTGCAGAATTGTCCTAATTCAGTTACATTAGAGGGTTTTCGAGCATGAACGGCCTTTTTAAGGTCATACCACAACATCTCAATAGGATTCAGGTCAGGACTTTGGCTAGGCCACTCCAAAGTCTTCATTTTGTTTTTCTTCAGCCATTCGGTGGTGGACTTGCTGGTGTGTTTAGGATCATTGTCCTGCTGCAGAACCCAAGTTCGTTTCAGCTTGAGTACACGAACAGATGGTCGGACATTCTCCTTCAGGATCTCTTGGTAGACAGCAGAATTCATAGTTCCTTTTATCACGGCAAGTCTTCCAGGTCCTGAAGCAGCAAAACAGCCCCAGACCATCACACTACCACCACCATATTTTACTGTTGGTATAATGTTCTTTTTATGAAATGCAGTGTTCCTTCTACGCCAGATATACTTGGACACACACCTTCCAAAGAGTTCCACTTTTGTCTCATCGCTCCACAGAATGTTGTCCCAAAAGTCTTGGGGATCATCAAGATGTGTTGTGGAGAAATTGAGACGAGCTTTGATGTTCTTTTTGCTCAGCAGTGGTTTTCTCCTTGGAACTCTGCCATGCAGGCCATTTTTGCCCAGTCTTTTCCTGATGGTGGAGGCATGAACGCTGACCTTAACTGAGGCAAGTGAGGCCTGCAGTTCCTTGGACGTTGTTGTGGGGTCTTTTGTGACCTCTTGGATGAGTCGTCGCTGCGCTCTTGGGGTAATTTTGGGCGGCCGGCCACTCCTGGGAAGGTTCACCACTGTTCCATGTCTTCGCCATTTGTGGATAATGACTCTCACTGTGGTTCGCTGGATTCCCAAAGCTTTGGAAATGGCTTTATAACCCTTTCCAGACTGATAGATCTCAATTACTTTCTTTCTCAATTGTTCCTGAATTTCTTTGGGTCTCGGCATGATGTGTAGCTTTTAAGGATCTTCTGGTGGACCTTACTGTGTCAAGCAGCTCCTATTTAAGTGATGCCTTGATTGTGAACAGGTGTGGCAATAATCAGGCCTGGGTGTGGCTATAGAAATTGAACTCAGGTGTGGACAACCACAGTTATAGTATGTTTTAACAAGGGGGGCAATCACTTTTTCACACAGGGCCATGATGGTTGGATTTTTTTTCACCTTTAATAATAAACACCTTCATTTACAAATTGCATTTTGTGTTTACTTGTGTTGTCCTTGACTATTGTTTAAATTGGTTTGATGTTCCGAAACACTTAAGTGTGACAAACATGCAAAGGAACAGGAAATGAGGAAGGGGGCAAACACTTTTTCACACCACTGTACATTGTAAGACACTGTGCAATCTGTTAGCACCATATAAATCCCAAATAATAATAATAAGTCACAAACAAGACAGTGACATTTGAAGTATATGAATATGAAGGGGACAGTGAAACCAACTAGAAACCCTTTGTAAGGTGTTTTATTTACTATTTATATTTATATAACCCGGACAATTTACTTACTGACCTTTACTTATTGTACATTCACATCAGTCCCTGATCTCAAGGAGCTTACAATCTAAGTTCCCTATCTGACATGTAATCACATACCAGGGCCGAAGTAGACTGGAGACAATGACTCTATCAGGTCTCTGGAGGTTGGGGCGAAACCCGCACAAGGTTGGGTCGAAACCCGCATAAGGTTGGGGCGAAACCCGCATAAGGTTGGGGCGAAACCCGCATAAGGTTGGGGCGAAACCCGCATAAGGTTGGGGCGAAACCCGCACAAGGACAGGGGGAACAGTAAAGGACAGTAAGATGAATTGGATGTCATGTTGTCTGGATGTGATTGTGAACAGGCTCAGTATATATATATATATATATATATATATATATATATATATTACATGTCTTGTATGTCTCCCTTTTTATATTCTGCTTTTTTTTAAGGTTCCTCCTGGAATTTTATGTTCCTTATTTCTCATGCTGCCCCGTCCTGTTGGCTGTAAGGTCTCCCAGCATTGGGAGGTCTATAATCTTCATAACGTCTCCTCTGTGATTGGAAGTCCCCATGATCTGTCGCTGAACCCCTGCCGATCAATTGAGGCTTCAGTGAATATAATCAGATCTTCTCTCTCATAGATACTTATAATTAATCACACTCCATTCACCATTAGTTCATGTACACCTTGTATCGGCTACTGTGCAGGCGGCCTGATTAAAGACACGGAAGTAACAACCAATCACATTTCTGTGAGCAATCTCTGTACCTTAGAAGACTGAAAATCATACAAATAGATGGGCTCTGTGTTGTCTTCTCTTCTAAACTATTTTAAATGTTGCTGGAACCTCAAATCCTTTAATGGAGAAGTTCACTTTTTTAAGAAAAAAATTATGAATGCACATTTTTTTTGCTGGTAAAGAAGTCCTGTATCTCCATACCTCCTGTACCTCCATACCTCCTGTATCTCCATACCTCCTATACCTCCTATACCTCCTGTATCTCCATACCTCCTATACCTCCTGTATCTCCATACCTCCTATACCTCCTGTATCTCCATACCTCCTTATCTCCTGTACCTCCATACCTCCTGTATCTCCTGTACCTCCATACCTCCTTATCTCCCATATCTCCATACCTCATGTACCTCCATACCTCCTTATCTCCCATATCTCCATGCCTCCTGTATCTCCATACCTCCTGTATCTCCTGTATCTCCATACCTCCTTATCTCCCATATCTCCACACCTCCTGTACCTCCATACCTCCTTATCTCCCATATCTCCATGCCTCCCGTACCTCCATACCTCCTGTACCTCCATACCTCCCGTACCTCCATTCCTCCTGTACCTCCATACCTCCCATACCTCCATACCTCCTGTACCTCCATACCTCCATACCTCCTGTATCTCCATACCTCCTGTATCTCCATACCTCCTGTATCTCCATACGTGCTGTACCTCCATACCTCCTATACATCCATACCTCCTGTACCTCCTTATCTCCCATATCTCCATCTCCTCTCCCCAGGACTCTGCATTCACTACATCTGGTCTCCCCAGGACTCTGCATTCACTATATCTGCTCTCCCCAGGACTCTGCATTCACTATATCTGATCTCCCCAGGACTCTGCATTCACTATATCTGCTCTCCCCAGGACTCTGCATTCACTATATCTGGTCTCCCCAGGACTCTGCATTCACTATATCTGATCTCCCCAGGACTCTGCATTCACTATAT
>NW_027507750.1:3436297-3687646 GCF_037356315.1 Lithobates pipiens | reverse complement strand
GGCATTAGGCTCCATTCATACTAATCCGTTTTTTTTGGGGGGTTTTTCCTGCATTTTGCGAGGATATTTTTTTCCATTTTGGAAAGGGTCGGGGACTTTTTTCCTGCAAAATGCAGCGTTTTTCATGTAATAGAATTCAATGGATCCAAAACGCAAGTACGGCACTTTTACCGCGATTTTGCCACGATTTGCTTTTTTTTTTTTTTTAACTGTATATAGCTGGTTGCTAAGGAGGGGGCCGGGAAGTCGCTGGCCGCTGCATCCTTAACAACCAATGAGTCAACAGCTGTCAGCTGGCTTCCCGCTCAATGTAAAAAAAAAATGGTGGCTAAAAAAAAAAAACAAGTAAAAAAACAGCGCGGGGTCCCCTCTCAGGTCCTTGGGTCTAGTATGGATTCAGAGGAGACCCCCCACATACCAAAATGTAAAAAAAAAAAAATGCGTGGGGGTCCCCCCAAAATCCATACCTGACCCTTATCTGAGCATGCAGCCCAGCAGGTCAGGAAAGGGAGGTGACGAGCGAGCGCGCCCCCCTCCCCCTCCTGAACCATGGCCACATGCCCTCAACATGGGGGGAAGGGTGCTTTGGGGTAGAAGGGGCTCTGCACCCCCCACCCCAAATCGCCTTGCCCCCATGTTGATGGGGGACAAGGGTCTCTTCCCGATAACCCTTGCCTAGTGGTTGTGGGGGGGTCTGCGGGCGGGGGGGGCTTATCAGAATCTGGAAGCCCCCTTTAACAAGGGCTCCCCTAGATCCCGCCCCCCCCCATGTGAATGAGTATGGGGTACATTGTACCCCATACAAAAAAAAAAAAAGCAGTGTAGTGTTAAAAAATACAATAGACAGTTTTTGACAAGTCTTATTAAAAATCGGACCCATCATGCCCCGGGCGGTGACGTCACAAGGGGGGTGTGGCCTCCAGATGTCGTAATCCAATTGCAACGCCCCCATCGTTATTTAAGAAATGCAGGACATCGGCGCTGAGACGCAGCATCGGGGGAGGGCCATCTGCGGGAACGGCGGCAGAGGAAGAACACAGAAGTCAGAAGAAGAGGGGGGAGAAGGAGAACACCGGAGGGTGAAGATGGCGGGAGAAGATGGAGGAAGAAGTGGAGAAGAAGATTTTTAATAAGACTTGTCAAAAACTGTCTACTGTATTTTTTAACACTACACTACTTTTTTTTTTTTTTTACTGAATGGGTAGGGATACAATGTACCCCATACTCATTCACATGGGGGGGGGGGGGACCGGGATCTGGGGGTCCACTTGTTAAAGGGGAATTCCAGATTCTGAAAAGCCCCTCGCCCGCAGATCCCCGACAACCACCACTGGTCAAAGGTTGTTGGGAAGAGGCCCTTGTCCCCATCAACATGTTGAGGGCATGCGGCTTGGTATGGTTCGGGGGGGGGGGGGGGAGCGCTCGCTCACCGCCTCCCTTTTCTGACCTGCTGGGTTTCATGCTCGGATAAGGGTCTGGTATGGATTGAGGAGGGACCCCCATGCCATTTTATAATTTTGGCATTGAGGTCCCCTCCAAATCCATACTAGACCCAAGGGCCTGGTATGGACCTGGGGGGACCCACGCTGTTTTTTCTTTCGATTTTTTTTTTTCTTTTAGCCGCCAATTTAGCCGGCCGGCCCCCTCCTTAGCAGCTATATACAGTGTAAAAAAATGAAAAAAAAATGCAAAATGCAATTTGTGGTAAAATGTACGTATGTCAGGTAGGTCAGTGTATGTTAGGTAGATGTGTGTATGTTAGGTAGGTGTATGTATGTCAGGTAGGTCAGTGTATGTCAGGTAGGTCAGTGTATGTTAGGTAGGTGTATGTATGTTAGGTAGGTCAGTGTATGTTAGGTAGATGTGTGTATGTTAGGTAGGTGTATGTATGTCAGGTAGGTCAGTGTATGTTAGGTAGGTGTATGTATGTTAGGTAGGTCAGTGTATGTTAGGTAGGTGTATGTATGTTAGGTAGGTCAGTGTATGTTAGGTAGGTGTATGTATGTCAGGTAGGTGTATGTATGTCAGGTAGGTCAGTGTATGTTAGGTAGATGTGTGTATGTTAGGTAGGTGTATGTATGTCAGGTAGGTCAGTGTATGTCAGGTAGGTCAGTGTATGTTAGGTAGGTGTATGTATGTAGGTAGGTGTATGTATGTTAGGTAGGTCAGTGTATGTTAGGTAGATGTGTGTATGTTAGGTAGGTGTATGTATGTCAGGTAGGTCAGTGTATGTTAGGTAGGTGTATGTATGTCAGGTAGGTCAGTGTATGTTAGGTAGGTGTATGTATGTTAGGTAGGTCAGTGTATGTTAGGTAGATGTGTATGTATGTCAGGTAGGTCAGTGTATGTTAGGTAGGTGTATGTATGTTAGGTAGGTCAGTGTATGTTAGGTAGGTGTATGTATGTCAGGTAGGTCAGTGTATGTTAGGTAGGTGTATGTATGTCAGGTAGGTGTATGTATGTCAGGTAGGTCAGTGTATGTTAGGTAGATGTGTGTATGTTAGGTAGGTGTATGTATGTCAGGTAGGTCAGTGTATGTTAGGTAGATGTGTGTATGTCAGGTAGGTCAGTGTATGTTAGGTAGATGTGTGTATGTTAGGTAGGTGTATGTATGTTAGGTAGGTCAGTGTATGTTAGGTAGGTGTATGTATGTTAGGTCAGTGTATGTTAGGTAGATGTATGTATTTCAGGTAGGTCAGTGTATGTTAGGTAGGTGTATGTATGTCAGGTAGGTCAGTGTATGTTAGGTAGATGTGTGTATGTTAGGTAGGTGTATGTATGTTAGGTAGATGTGTGTATGTTAGGTAGATGTGTGTATGTTAGGTAGGTGTATGTATGTTAGGTAGGTCAGTGTATGTTAGGTAGGTGTATGTATGTTAGGTAGATGTATGTATGTCAGGTAGGTCAGTGTATGTTAGGTAGGTGTATGTATGTTAGGTAGGTCAGTGTATGTTAGGTAGGTGTATGTATGTTAGGTAGATGTATGTGTGTCAGGTAGGTCAGTGTATGTTAGGTAGATGTATGTATGTCAGGTAGGTCAGTGTATGTTAGGTAGGTGTATGTATGTCAGGTAGGTCAGTGTATGTAGGCAGGTAGGTGAGGTCAGCGTAATGGTCAGTGTCAGGTAGCTGAGATTATTGGTCAAAATTGATGGGCACTGGTAAGCCCCAGGCAGCAACCAGCAAGTGAGCTTAGCCCCCGCCACACAACCACACCACCCAGCCAAAAAACCCCATGGCACGACCACCCTGGACCCCCCCCCCCCCCCCCCGTGCCAGCATCGGACTTCGGGCTGAAGCCACTGGTCTTTTTAACACCTAGCAACACCCCTGCTCCTCGTTACTGGAGAAAACTTGGCAGTATGCTGCGGTTGGGGGAACATAACTGTCAGTTTCTTGTCCTTCTTGGGCACCTCCTCTCTCTAGGCTCATGTTACTCCTTTCCTCAACCTGGGAACCAACATTAGAGCCTTCTAATGGCTGCATATCCTCCATCAGCATGTACCCGACACTGTGGTCGAATAGTTCGGGGGACTACCCCGTGCATGATGGTGGGGCTAGGGAAGGAGTGACTGTGGACAAGGAGCCGGTGGAATGAGTCGCTTTGGCAGCTGCATTGGAACGCAGATTACTCTGAGCCTGAGGGACAGAGGATGAGGAGGATGAGGACGGCTTTGTTATCCACTCTACCAACTCTTCTGCATGTTGTGGCTCAATAACACGGTCAGCAGCAGAAAAAAAAGGACAAGCGTACCCCACAGCCACCTGCAGGGGATGCACCATGTCCACGACCAGCACTGTTGGCTGTAGACACAGAGCCTGCTTGCCCTCTTTCAGTGGCCTGTGAGTGTCTTCTTCTCCTTGGTGGCCTTCCGGACATGATGTATATTTTGTTTTACAACACCGCACTGCACTATATTGTGTACTGTGTACACCACCAGAAGTGTAGTAGAAACAGTACACCACAGAATGCACTATAGATATAGGCTACACTGAGTGGATGCAGAGTGTATGTATGTATATAAACTAGACTGACTGTATATATGTGTATGTATGTATATATATATATATATGTATCAAATAAACTGCCACTAACTGAATAACCTGCTTGCTTAATCTAAATCACACATCTTCTCTCTGTCCACACCAACAACACTACACAGGGGCCGCTGTGTAGGCAGCCTTATATAGTGTGGGGCGTGAACTTAGTCCCCCTGAGCCATGATTGGCCGAAGGCATCCTGCCTTTTGCCAATTATGGCTCTCTTAGCAGAGGAAGCTGGGATTGGCCAAAGCATGCAGGTCAGGTGCATGCTTTGGCCAATCATCATACAGCAATGCCCTGCAAACTCGCAGTGCATTATGGGGCGTTCCGCGGCACTCAAATTTCTCACAAACGCCCCATAATGTTCGCTGTTCTGTGAACAGGCGAACACCCAAACTTATGTTTGACCCGTACATCGAGCTCATCCCTAGCTATAAACTTTGCTCAGCTCAAATCATTCACCCAACTCTGGTAGTGATGTAATAGTGGTGTATTATTGGTGTAGTAGCAGTGTAATAGAAGTGTAGTAGTGGTGTAATAGCAGTGTAGTATTGATGTAGTAGTGGTGTAATAGCAGTGTAGTATTGATGTATTAGTGGTGTAATAGAGGTTTAGTAGTGGTCTAATAATGGTGTAGTAGCGTTGTAATAGTGGTGTAGCAGGGGTGTAATAGCAGTGTAGTAGTTATGTAATAGCAGTGTATTAGTGCTGTATTAGCAGTGTAACAGTCATGTAGTGGTGTAATAGCAGTTTAGTAGTGATGTAGTAGTGGTCTAACTAATAGCGGTATAGTAGTGGTGTAAAAGAGGTGTAGCAGTGGTGTAATAATGGTGTAGTAGTTATGTAACATCAGTGCATTAGTGGTGTATTAGCAGTGTAATAGCTGTGTAGTAGTGATGTAGTCATGGTGTAGTAGTGTTGTAATAGTGGTGTAGCAGTGATGTAGTAGTGGTGTAATAGTGGTGTAGCAGTGATGTAGTAGTGGTGTAATAGCAGTTTAATAGTGATGTATTAGTGGTGCAATAGTGCTGTAGTCATGGTGTAGTAGTGGTGTAATAGCAGTTTAGTAGTGGTGAAATAGTGGTGTAGCAGTGGTGTAATAACAATGTAGTAGTGGTGTTGTATCAGTGTAGTAGTGGTGTTGTAATGGTGTAATAGCAGTATAGTAGTGGTGCAGTAGTGGTGTAATAGTGGTGTAGTAGTGGTGTAGTAGTGGTGTAATAGCACTGTAGTAACAATGCAGTAGTGGTGTAATAGCAGTTTAGTAGTGATGTATTAGTGGTGTAGATGTGGTGTAATAGCAGTGTAGTAACAATGTAGTAGTTGTGTAGTAGCAGTTTAGTAGTGATGTATTAGTTGTGTAGATGTGGTGTAATAGCAGTGTAGTAACAATGTAGTAGTGGTGTAATAGCAGTTTAGTAGTGATGTATTAGTGCTGTAGATGTGGTGTAATAGCAGTGTAGTAACAATGTAGTAGTGGTGCTGTAGCAGCAGCATAGTAGTGATGTAGTAGTGGTGTTGTAGCAGCAGCATAGTAGTGATGTAGTAGTGGTGTTGTATTGGTGTAGTAATGATGTAGTAGTAGTAATGTAGTAGTGGTGCAGTAGTCATGGTGCCTACTACAATGATTTCCAACTCCCAGTGGGATCCTCAAGTCTGGTATACATATATATACACATAGTTGGTCCAAGGTGGAACAATGTAAAGGATATTATACCTAACCTCCATCTTTCGGCTCGTTCTATTGGGCGTCGTTGTGCTCGGTGCGATTGCCATAACCAATGAAATGTCATTTTCTAGTAAACTGTTAACACAGAATATTTATAACAAGTTTACAACAAAGTAGATAAATAATACATGTGGAAGTTTTAGATTCGGTACAAATGCAGCTTTTAAATGCGTTTATCTTTTTTAATAGCGGCGGGCGTTCTCTGCGTGCCGCGGCGGCGGTGGTCTCTTCTGCTGATTAGCGGTATTCCGGCAAGTAGTACTCGGCGAGGAGTAGAAGAGAATCGTCTTCAAAGGCTCGTCCCCGCGGGGGGCCTCTTATGAACTTTGGCTGCACCGCCAGACTCCGCTCACCTCACATCCACTCCTCGCTCCACCTTTGTAAAGTTGGCTTTTTATGGAGAAATCTCTCCCGGGGGCCAAGCCAAAGTCCCTCCCACCCCGAGACCTCCGATCCGGCAACCTTCTCCCCCGCGGTGCGCGGCGGAGCCGGGGGCCTCGGCGTCTCCTGCCTTAGAAGGGTTAAGGGGTAGTTATTTGAAGTTCTCTTTTCAAGTCTTGTCTCTGAGATCCAGTAACTAGTTCAAAAGTGAGAGCCCGCTGCTTCGATCGATGGGAGAACCGCCGTGCCTGAAACCGTGGAGTACGTCTGCCTTCTATGCGGATGGCGTTAACCCTTCCCGCGCCGCTCATACATTCCATGGAAATCATTCGCCTTCCCCGTTTAATGATCGTCTTCAGAGCGCCCCTTCTCCTAGCACCACTACTCACTTCCCTCTCCATGGTCCTGAAGAAGGATGGGCAGAGGACAGGATCTAACAGCACTGGTGAGACCCCAGCTGCACCCCCCCCCCCCCCCCGAGATGACAGACACACACACACTCCAGGTGATAAGCTGCTCCCCCCACCCTCCGAGGAGACAGGCTGCAATCCCACCCCTGAGGTGACAGACACACACACTCCAGGTGATAAGCTGCTCCCCCCGCCCCCGAGGAGACAGGCTGGAATCCCACCCCCGAGGTGACAGACACACACACACACTCCAGGTGATAAGCTGCTCCCCCCGCCCCCGAGGTGACACACACACACACACACACACACACTCCAGGTGATAAGCTGCTCCCCCCGCCCCCGAGGTGACACACACACACACACTCCAGGTGATAAGCTGCTCCCCCCACCCTCGAGGAGACAGGCTGCAATCCCACCCCTGAGGTGACAGACACACACACTCCAGGGGATAAGCTGCTCCCCCCGCCCCCGAGGAGACAGGCTGGAATCCCACCCCCGAGGTGACAGACACACACACACTCCAGGTGATAAGCTGCTCCCCCCGCCCCCGAGGTGACACACACACACACACTCCAGGTGATAAGCTGCTCCCCCCGCCCCCGAGGTGACAGGCTGGAATCCCACCCCCAAGGTGACAGACACACACACACACTCCAGGTGATAAGCTGCTCCCCCCACCCCGAGGAGACAGGCTGCAACCCCACCCCTGAGGTGACAGACACACACACACTCCAGGTGATAAGCTGCTCCCCCCACCCTCCGAGGAGACAGGCTGCAATCCCACCCCTGAGGTGACAGACACACACACTCCAGGGGATAAGCTGCTCCCCCCGCCCCCGAGGAGACAGGCTGGAATCCCACCCCCGAGGTGACAGACACACACACACTCCAGGTGATAAGCTGCTCCCCCCGCCCCCGAGGTGACACACACACACACACTCCAGGTGATAAGCTGCTCCCCCCGCCCCCGAGGTGACAGGCTGGAATCCCACCCCCAAGGTGACAGACACACACACACTCCAGGTGATAAGCTGCTCCCCCCACCCCGAGGAGACAGGCTGCAACCCCACCTCTGAGGTGACAGACACACACACACTCCAGGTGATAAGCTGCTCCCCCCACCCCCAAGGAGACAGGCTGCAACCCCACCCCTGAGGTGACAGACGCACACACACTCCAGGTGATAAGCTGCTCCCCCCACCCCCAAGGAGGCAGGCTGCAACCCCACCCCCGAGGTGACAGACGCACACACACTCCAGGTGATAAGCTGCTCCCCCCCACCCCCGAGGAGACAGGCTGCAACCCCACCCCTGAGGTGACAGACACACACACACACACTCCAGGTGATAAGCTGCTACCCCCACCCCCGAGGAGACAGGCTGCAACCCCACCCCTGAGGTGACAGACACACACACACTCCAGGTGATAAGCTGCTCCCCCTGCCCCCGAGGAGACAGGCTGCAATCCCACCCCCGAGGTGACAAGCTGAAATGACCACACACCCCATTCCCAGCTGATAAACTGATAACCCCCTCCCCCCTACTCAACAAGCCAAAACCCCCCTTAGCCCCTCCAGGTGATAAAGCTGCACCCCACCCCCCAAGTGACAAGCTGAAACCACCACACTGCCCCTCCCTAAGTGATAGATGATAGGCAGTTGACAGCTGCAAACTCTCTTAACCCCCTCCCCCTGGGATTAGAAGCTGCACCATCCCATCCCCACCCCATGACAGGCTGCAACCACCACACAAATAAACACTCCGTGAAAGGGGTCCAAGCAGCTGGTCCCGGGTGCCGGGAAGGTTGGGGACCGCTGCTCTAAGCTCCTTATTCCTGTAGTGCTGTTGCTGTTTGGCACCTACAGGGAAAGATCCTCAGGGGAGGGGCTTCTACTACTCGCAGCAGGGGTTGGCAGCAGGTAGAGCTAGCTAGCAAAACCCACACTGCCACCCTCCAACCACCAGAGAGACGCCCGCTCCCCTTCTCCTAGCACCACTACTCGCTTCCCTCTCTGCGGTAATGATGAAGGAGAAGGGAAGGGAGGAGAACCGGGCTGGTGACGGGATCTAATAGCACTGGTGAGACCCAGGCGGGGCCCCCTCGCGCAATTCCATAGACAATGATCTACATAGACAAATGGATACTCACATTTAACACACCAAGCAACACAGATCTTCTCCAGCTGGACAGCTGACGCGTTTTAGGTGTCATGCCCCCTTCTTCGGAGCTCTTGCCCCCCCCCCCCCCCCCCCCCGAGGAGACAGGCTGTGACCTTACTCCTGAGGTGACAAGCTGCAACCACCACACACACCCCCTCCCAGGTGATAGACTGCAACCCCCCCACCTAGTCGACAAGCCTCAACTCCCCCTTAACCCCCCCTCCCAAAGTGACAGACTGCAAACCCCCCAAGGTGACAGGTTGAAACCACCACACACACACACCCCAGGTGATAAGCTGCATCCTTCGACCCCCCCCCCCCTCACCCCATGATAGGCCCCCCCGGTCTGTGGAGGGGATCCGAGCAGCAAGTCCCTAGTGTTGGGAAGGTTGGGGACCGCTGTTCCAAGTCCCTTATTCCTGTAGTCCCGCTGTGTGGTCACATGATCTCTCCCTGCTCTTTGGCATTTGCAGGGAGAGATCCTCAGGGGAGGGGCTTCTACTAATCTAATGATCTATGCTCTATACAGCGTGCATCTGTGTTTGGCCAGCCCTGATTGGTGCTGTGCTGGTCACATGACTAAAAAAAAAACTGTTTTAGATGAGCAATTCAAATTAGATTCTAAATATCAAATAGTTGTTTTACATCTCCATATAAATCTTTACTGAACATCAAATGTGCATTAATATGGTGTGGGCGGAGTCAGAGGTGACTGAACCTGGCTTTCCTTTTGTTCAGATGGCATTCGGGGGGTCTTTTTTTTTTTTTTTTTTTTTTTTTTTTTACTTTAGAGGTATTAGCAAATATATTTGATGTATTTAATACTGATTTATATTAAAAACAAATCTTTATTGTGAGCCTCTTGGTGACTGTATTCAATCAGCATACTACCCTGTTTCCCCTAAAATAAGACCTAGTGTGATTGTCGGTGTTGGCTGCAATATAAGCCCTACCGCCCAAATAAGCCCTACTCTGTTTCCACGAAAATAAGCCCTACCCTGAAAATAAGACCTACAAGGACTTTAACTAGGGCTTATTTGAGGGGTAGGGCTTATATTGCATCCATCACAGACAATCACGCTAGGTCTTATTTTAGGGGAAACAGGGTATATCCCGCCCCCATAGTGGGCAGCAATAGGAAGACTTGAAGGAGGAGGAAAGGAAGGAGGGGAGTGTCATTCTTTTACTGTGCATATGCCCACATGTGTGACTCTATGATCACGTGGGCTGCACAGATAAGAAAGGAGGACATTAACAGCTTGCAAAGCAACTGAAACTGGAGCATGCTCCGTAGAGGACACCAGCTGGTCTACACAATCTCAGCCTGTAATAGGGACACAGAAGATGGGAGGGGCAGCTGAAGGCAGGATCAGATATACAGCGCCTTGAAAAAGTATTCACACCCCTTGGAATTGTCCACATCGTGTCATGTTACAACCAAAAACGTAAATGTCTTTTATTGGGATTTTATGTGATGGACCAACACAAAGTGTCACATAATTGTGAAGTGGAAGGAAAATGATAAAGGATACAAATAAATATGTGAAAAGTGTGGGGGAGGGTCATTTGTATGGCGCCCCCTGAGATCAATACTTTGTAGAACCCCCTTTCTCTACAAGTCTTTTTGGGGGTGTCTCTACCAGCTTTGCCCATCTAGAGAGGACATTTCTGCCCATTCTTCTTCTTTGTAGAATATCTCAAGTTCTGTCAGATTGGATGGAGAGCGTCTGTGATCAGCAATTTTCAAGTCTGGCCACAGATTCTCAATGGGATTTAGGTCTGGACTGTGACTGGGCCATTCTAACACATGAATATGCTTTGATGTAAACCATTCCATTGTAGCTCTGGCTGGATGTTTCGGGTCGTTGTCCTGCTGGAAGGGGAACCTCCGCCCCGGTCTCAAGTCTTTTGCCGACTCTAACAGGTTTTCTTCTAAGATTGTCCTGTATTTGTCTCCATCCATCTTCCCATCAACTCTGACCAGCTTCCCTGTCCCTGCTGAAGAAAACCATCCCCACCACATGATGCTGCCACCACCATGTCTCACGGTGGGGATGGTGTGTTCAGGGGGATGGGCAGTGTTAGTTTCCCCACACATAACGTTTTACTTTTAGGCCAAAAAGTTAAATTTTGGTCTCATCTGACCACACATAGAGCTTTCTTTGGTATTTGATCACCTCTGCGTTTTTTTTTTTTTTTGCGCTAAAAAAAAAAGTAAAAAGACCGCCAATTTTGGAAAAAGAAAACAATATTTTTAATTTTCAAAAAGATATTTCTTCATCAATTTAGGACAATATGTATTCTAATACATGTTTTTGGTTAAAAAAAAAATCCCAATCAGTGTCTACTGATTGGGTTGCGCAAAAGTTATTGCGTCTACAAACTATCAGATATTTTTATGTCCTTTTTTTTTTCTTCTAGTAATGGCGATGATCAGCTTTTTTTTAGCAGGACAGTGACATTGCGGCGGACGAATTGGGCCCTAACTGACACTTTTCTTTGGGAACCAGTGACACTAATGCCGCGTACACAGGATCAAACTATCCGGCAGACTTGGTCCGGCGAACTCTCTGCCCGTGTGTGGACTCCGGCTGACTTTTATTTCCCAAAAGTCCGGCGGACTTAGAAAGTACTTTCGACTCAAAAATCAATCAATCTGGAGGGCCGTCATATGATGTCCTCCCAGAATGAGAGCCACATCGCCCAGCCGTCGGACGAGAAGAGTTTAATAAAAAAAACAACAAAAATGCCTATACTTACCTGCTCTGTGCAATCTCTTTGCACAGAGCAGCACCAATTCTCTTCTACTAAGGTGCCCCGCCGGCGCTCCTGGCTCCTCCTCTTCATCAGGTGCCCCAACCAAAAAATACGCTTTTTCCCTGGTGGCACCCATGTGGGCTCGCTCCCGAGTCCCACTGCAGTGTCCATTGACACAGATAGCAGGACTCGGCCCTCCCCCCCACTCCAGTCTCACTGGATTAGATTGACAGCAGTGGGAGCCAATAGCTTGTGCTGCTATCGATCTGTCCAATGAGGGAGGAGACAGTGGCTGGAGCCACTGCGCACATGCACATCGCAGGATCGGGTTCAGGAAAGGGGGGTTCTGGGGGGGGGGGCTGCAGCACAGAAGGTTTTTGCGTGGAGCGCTCATGAGCGGGGGATGGGATTGCAATGAGGGTCCCGCTTTGGATCAGAGAAGGAAATGCCATCATCACTGTGAGACATTCCTAAGGCAAGACAGCTCAGGGTCTGTCCCATCTGCTGCCCCCGTCTTGCCCCTGTCCTGCCCCATCCTGTCCTGTCCTGCCCCTGTCCTGCCCCCATCCTGCCCCTGTGTCCCCATCCTGCCCTTGTGTCCCCGTCCTGCCCCAGTGTCCCCGTCCTGCCCCATCCTGTCCCCGTCCTGCCCCTGTCCTGCCCCCGTGTCCCCGTCCTGCCCCTGTCCTGTCCCTGTCCTGTCCCCGTCCTGCCCTGTCCTGTCTTGCCCTGCCCCGTCCTGCTCCGTCCTTCCCCATCATGTCCCGTCCTGCCCTGCCCCATCCTGCTCCGTCCTTCCCCATCATGTCCCGTCCTGCCCTGCCCCATCCTGCTCCGTCCTTCCCCATCATGTCACGTCCTGCCCTGCCCCATCCTGCTCCGTCCTTCCCCATCATGTCACGTCCTGCCCCGTCCTTCCCCATCATGTCACGTCCTGCCCCGTCCTGCCCCTGTCCTGCCCCCGTGTCCCCGTCCTGCCCCTGTCCTGTCCCTGTCCTGCCCCGTCCTGTCCTGCTCTGCCCCGTCCTGCTCCGTCCTTCCCCATCATGTCCCGTCCTGCCCTGCCCCATCCTGCTCCGTCCTTCCCCATCATGTCCCGTCCTGCCCTGCCCCATCCTGCTCCGTCCTTCCCCATCATGTCACGTCCTGCCCCGTCCTTCCCAATCATGTCCCGTCCTGCCCCGTCCTTCCCCATCATGTCACGTCCTGCCCCGTCCTTCCCCATCATGTCACGTCCTGCCCCGTCCTTCGCCATCATGTCACGTCCTGCCCCGTCCTTCCCCATCATGTCATGTCCTGCCCCGTCCTTCCCCATCATGTCATGTCCTGCCCCGTCCTTCCCCATCATGTCACGTCCTGCCCCGTCCTTCGCCATCATGTCACGTCCTGCCCCGTCCTTCCCCATCATGTCACGTCCTGCCCCGTCCTTCCCCATCATGTCATGTCCTGCCCCGTCCTTCCCCATCATGTCACGTCCTGCCCCGTCCTTCGCCATCATGTCACGTCCTGCCCCGTCCTTCCCCATCATGTCATGTCCTGCCCCGTCCTGCAGCCGCACATTCTTGGGGTGCTGCAGATCCCGGGACAGGCCATGTCAATGTTCTCTCCACAGCAATCTCTTTTTTTTATATATATATATATATTTTTTTTTTATTAGAGATTTATTTTCTTGTTGTCTCGATACATCATAATGTGTCCAGCGCCGGATATGAAATGTAAATTAGCAAATAATGAGAAATAAATGAGTCTCCCAGATCTCAGCGCTCACCTTTTGTGATGTTCGCTTTAATTGCTCCCGCCCACACAGCCGCCTATGAATGTATTCTAATCAATACACTTCTACTACAAGAGTCTCCGGGGGGGGGAGGGGATGAACTATTCGTTCCGTGATTATATAATTCACACATTTATGTGAGGTCTCCCATGGAGGTGCTGGTTTTTTAAAGGAACATTAAACTGGAAATAATGTAACATTTATGACAATATTGTAGCGCTACCCCCATAGGGGCCGCTGGATTCACTGGTTCTTCCTCAAATTGGTGCCGAGACCACCAATCACACGGGCCGCAGTCCATTCATTCCGACTCAAATCTACAGTCTGGGGCAGGGAGCTTCAAACTGCTGCCTTTTCCTATCCTTTATCCAGGCCCTGGGGTACTATTCCCCCCACTGACACCAATGATGGGGCACTATTCCCCCCACTGATACCAATGATGGGGTACTATTCCCCCCACTGATACCAATGATGGGGTACTGTTCCTCCCACTGATACCAATGATAGGGCACTATTCCCCCCCACTGATACCAATGATGGGGTACTGTTCCTCCCACTGACACCAATGATGGGGCACTATTCCTCCCACTGACACCAATGATGGGGCACTATTCCTCCCACTGACACCAATGATGGGGCACTATTCCTCCCACGGACACCAATGATAGGGCACTATTCCTCCCACTGACACCAATGATGGGGCACTATTCCTCTCACTGATACCAATGATGGGACACTATTCCTCCCACTGATACCAATGATGGGGCACTATTCCTCCCACTGACACCAATGATGGGGCACTATTCCTCCCACTGACACCAATGATGGGGCACTATTCCTCCCACTGACACCAATGATGGGGCACTATTCCTCCCACTGACACCAAAGATGGGGCACTATTCCTCCCACTGATACCAATGATGGGGCACTATTTCTCCCACTGACACCAATGATGGGGCACTATTCCTCCCACTGACACCAAGGATGGGGCACTATTCCCCCCACTGATACCAATGATGGGGCACTATTCCTCCCACTGACACCAATGATATGGCACTATTCCTCCCACTGACACCAATGATAGAGCACTATTCCTCCCACTGACACCAATGATGGGGCACTATTCCTCCCACTGACACCAATGATGGGGCACTATTCCTCCCACTGACACCAATGATGGGGCACTATTCCTCCCACTGACACCAATGATGGGGCACTATTCCTCCCACTGACACCAATGATGGGGCACTATTCCTCCCACTGACACCAATGATGGGGCACTATTCCTCCCACTGACACCAATGATGGGGCACTATTCCTCCCACTGACACCAATGATAGAGCACTATTCCTCCCACTGACACCAATGATGGGGCACTATTCCTCCCACTGACACCAATGATGGGGCACTATTCCTCCCACTGACACCAATGATGGGGCACTATTCCTCCCACTGATACCAATGATGGGGCACTATTCCTCCCACTGACACCAATGATGGGGCACTATTCCTCCCACTGACACCACTGATGGGGCACTATTCCTCCCACTGATACCAATGATGGGGCACTATTCCTCCCACTGATACCAATGATGGGGCACTATTCCTCCCACTGATACCAATGATGGGGCACTATTCCTCCCACTGACACCAATGATGGGGCACTATTCCTCCCACTGACACCAATGATGGGACACTATTCTTCCCACTGACACCAACTATAGGGTGATATTCCTCCCTCTAATAGCAAAGATGGGGCCCTATTTCTCCTCCTACTGACCACCGACCCTGAGGCCAGGTTTATTCTCACTCATGCTGGGCCTGGGATATTTTCTAAACCCATTGGCCAAAATTCAGCCCCCCTAAAGTCTGAAGGACAGTAAACTGGCCCTTTGTTTGAAAAGGGGGGGGGGGTTGGGTTGGGGATTTCTTTAAGCAGTCTTGAAGGCCAGAAGGCAGGGTAGCTGCACACCTCCCGGCTTCCACCAGGGGCACACTTCAGTGGGTCCTTCAAACCAAATCTTCATTGTAACAAAGGCATGTGATGCATGTAGAACAATGGAATTAAGAAAAGTAGTATAAAGCACAATAGAAAGTGAAAGAACCAAATTCCACATAACAAATCAACCGCAGACAAAAATGAAAAAAAAAAAAAACCCATCTGAGTGCGCATGCGCGAGTGCTCCGACATGGCCGCCTGAGCCACGAGCTCCGCACCACCCCGGACCGCCGATCCAGCTGACGCCTCACACAACAAACGGAGCTACCCCTCTGCTACTCCCCCGAATGTGGGAAAGGTCGGTGAACAACAGCGGATGCCTGGCCCCCCCGCAAGATGGGATTTAGGGCCGCATTTCAACCGTTCAGCAGGGAGAGGGTGTACCAAGATGGCCGCCGCCACCTCAGCTGCACAGCCACACGCGGCCTACACAGACAAACCGCCAGATCACAGGCAAGTGCTGACCCCAGCCACTCTGTCCTACTCTCAGGTGGCACAGAGCGGCTCCCAACGCAGACTAAAACCACCCGACGAACCCTGCTCGCCACAGGTCCCGTCACCTGCTTCCACTGAATCCCTCATAGTCCACCATATGGAGGACTTCCCTCTATCCCCAGAGGGCCCAGCCACACCGCAGCCCCAGGGACCTGCATCCCCGTACTTCTCCCTGACAGACATCTCCGCCCTCCAAGCGAATCTATTCTCTAAATTCTCCGAATTACTTGACAGAGGGCTGGCTAATACTGCTACCCAGATCACTAATAACATTAAATCAGACTTTGCCAATCTGGGAACCAGAATTGAGGCCATAGAATAAAATGGACACTACGGTCTCCAGGACCAACCAAAATGAAGCCCATATTAAAACTATCCAGGATCAACTTGACGTGGCCATTGCAAGAATCGACGACCTTGAGAACAGATCCAGGAGGTACAACTTCCGAATCCGCGGTCTACCAGAATCCATTTCGGACATCCCCCTTACGGTCCGGGACATTATCTCCCAATTGGCCCCACAAATTCCGCCGCAACGTCTGGACCTAGACAGGGCGCACCGGTCCCTAGGGCCCCCCAGAAAGGATGGCTCCCCCCCCGGGACATAATTGTGAAACCCCATTACTATGCAACCAAAGAAGAAGTGATGCGCCAATCCAGAGCGCAATCAGACCTCCAATTTCAGGGTCACCGTATACAGATATTCGCAGACCTGGCTCCCTCCACCATACAAAAGAGAAGGGCTCTCAAACCACTTCTGCTTGTGCTCAACCAGCAAGACATAAAATACCGATGGACTTTCCCGTTTGCAGCGAAGTTCTCCCTCAACGGAAAATCATACTCCTTTTCCAATATGGTGGATGGAGAAAAACTCTTTCTACACTTGAAGCTGATTTCTCAAGAGCTCCCCATGGACTTTTCCTCAACTTCTGCCGGGTCAGCCAAGAGACCCCCCCCCCCCCCCGACCAGCCCAGTCTCCCCTCTCTGGCTCAACGGCCGCACCAAGAAGAGCAAGGATGGAGGCCCCCCCTGAAAGATGTCTACAGAGAAGTCTGTCTCTTCGTTACTTTTCCCAATCTCGGGTGGATTTCCTCGGGCAATAGCCCGCTCGACGGACGGAGTGATAAACTCCCATCTCACGGTTTAATTGACTCTCTCCTCCCTGTACATATTTGTATTTTTTTTTCTGTTTTTTTTTCTTTCATGGTGATGGCCACATGGCAGTTTAGTGGGTTTGTCCCCACATACCCCCACAGGGGAATAATTTCATCTGGGTTTTAGATGCATCTTCCTTGCAACTCCCGGGATGTTTAGGAAGAGACCCACTGCCCGCCTCTTGGACCAGGCCTACCATTGGCTATCTCCCCTAGGCCCGCGCAGACCCTTTTTTCATAAATGAGCCCTTGGTCTCCATAAGTTTACACAGTCTTTACAGGTTATTGGGTCTACAAATCCCCATATTCCCCCTCCCCTTCCTTTGGATTCCGCTGATCCTTAGTTTGTTGGCTTTGGGGTGGGGGGTGGGTATGGTTTCTTCGGACCAATAGATCGGGGGAGGGTAGTTTTGCCCTTCATTTCCCTATCTCCTCACCATGGTCTCAGGTTACAGAGCCTCAGGTTTGGCCCCAGCTGGGCCCGGTTGGGTCTTCTCCCCATACGACAGGTGATCACCAGAAGCAACCGGGGTCCAACAGCTGGCAGGATATAGTTGCTCTCAATATTATAGTGTTACGTTCTAAAGGTTTACATTGTTTCATTAAGTTTTTCAGTTAGGGTCCGGGGTGGGCCCAATGTGCTCTCACCCATCTCATAGAGGTAGTTCTCACCTCTTTGGCATGGGCCTTTGGGCGATCCTCGGGATCGCCCAAACTATTCTCGACGGGGGTCGGTGGGTCCTCTCACGCCGGCCCTACGCCAGTCTTCGTAGAAGACATGTTTCTATGTTTTATGTCTCCCTTCCCTTCCCTCCCTCATGTTCTCTCCTTCTTTCTCCCCAAGCGTGTCCGCGGACGAGTGGAGCTACTGATTCCAGGGCTATTCTTGTTTTCGGCATCAGACTGGAGGTCTCGGTCCGGAATGTCATCACCCAAAGGGTAAGTGGATGTATTTGGTTGATCAATCCCCCTCTCTGTCCTAATGGCTAACACTCCCACTATTAACAGGGATCTGAAACTGGTCTCACACAATGTCCAAGGTCTAAATTCCCCCAGGAAGAGGAGAATAGCCTTCGAACGGTATTGAGCCCTTAAAATTGATGTTGTCCTGTTGCAGGAAACGCACTTCCCTGTTCGCTATAGACCCAAATTTATCCACTCCTCCTACCCCACATTTTTCCTTGCAAATGCACCTACAAAAACCAAGGGGGTTGCGATCCTCTTCTCTAGACACTGTAACTATACACATATTTCAGAATATAGGGACCCAGAGGGTAGATTCATCCTAGTGAAGGGAACTTTTGAAGGAATACTCTATTCCATAGTCTCATATTATGCTCCCAATAAAGGTCAAGCCAAATTCTTCAAATCTCTCTACTCGACATTGGGTCCGATGCTGGAAGGCAAAATTATCATGGGTGGGGACTCCAACGTAGCATTCGACCAGGGGCTTGACAAGACTAAACCCACTAAAGTTCAAGTGACGAGACCCTCAAAAATGAGCAGCAAAATTGCAAAATTTCTCCACTCTAAAAGTCTAGTGGATATCTGGAGGGAATTAAACCCTAATGCCGCGTACACACGAGCGGACTTTTCAACATCCAAAGTCCGAAGGACTGAGTCCGTCAGACTATCCGATCGTGTGTGGGCTGCAAAGGACTTTTGACTCGCCAAAGTCCGAAGGACTTTAGAATATGGAACATGCTTCAAATTTTTCCGAAGGAACTCCGCCGGACCCGGTCTCCTTCGAAAAATCCGCTCGTGTGTATGCTACTCCGACGGACTAAAACCGACGCTAGGGCAGCTATTGGCTACTGGCTATGAACTTCCTTATTCGAGCCGAGTCGTACGTCATCACGTGCGAATCCGTCGGAGTTTAGTGTGATCGTGTGTGGCCAAGTCCGCTCAGCCGAAAAGTCTGTCAGAACTCCGTCGGAATTCCAGCAGAACTCTGACGGAACTCCTTCGGAAGTCTGTCGGACATAAGTCCTCTCGTGTGTACGGGGCTTAAGGATTACACACACTATTCGTCTCCACATCAGTCATATGCCAGGATCGATCACATCCTGATTCCCCCATCGCTAGTTCCCTTAGCCCTAAAAGCATCCATTATAGACTCCTCATGGTCGGACCACTCTTTGCTCCTTCTATCCATCCGCAATGTCTTCACCAACAAAGGTGGAACACACTGGCGTCTAAACTAGTCTATCCTCAGTAACCCCATTCATGACAAATGCATAGCCAACTCTATCAAGGACTACTTTTCCACCAACGCAACGGAAGGCATCTCCCCAGAAATTATTTGCGCGGCCCATAAAGTTACCATCAGAGGAGAACTGATTAAGCTCTCATCCCGCCTCAATAAAGAACGACTGTTAGAAATCCGTGACCTAGAATCCAAGTTTGCGGATCTTAAAAGGGCGCATAAGAATCACCCTTCAAAGGCCTCGGCAGACCAATTAGACACCACCAGATTAGAACTTAACTTAAAACTCACCGCATCAGCAGAGAAACACATTCGATGGAGTGGGGCCAAATACTACATGCACAAAGATAAGATAGGATCTATGCTAACACGTAAACTCACACCTAAATCCAAATCGTTTGCCTTCCCCAAACTAAGACTGAATGGCCAACCCCCAACCTCCAACCCGACTAAGATCTTGAGAGCTTTTCACGATTATTACGCCAAATTATATAGCCAAGACGCCACAGAGAAGGCCCCAGCAATGTCTGCCTTTTTTCAAGGCCTCAGACTGCCGTCCCTGACCACAGCCCATAAAGACATTATGGAAGATTCCTTCACGGAGGAGGAAGTTCTGGCAGTCATTAAGGCCTTGAAACCTGGTTCAGCCCCTGGCCCTGACGGACTATCTACACCTTACTATAGGACCTTTGGGGACATCTTAGCCCCGCAGATGGCCAAATTTTTCAACTCCAAAACAGAGGGATCCCCCTTAGACCCACACCTCAACACTGCCTACATCACAGTAATTCCCAAACCCAACAAAAATCATGAAGAAGTGGAAAATTTTCGGCCCATCTCCCTCATCAATAACGACCTCAAAATTCTAACCAAAATTTTAGCTAACCGCCTCTTTTCCTTTATTAAATATTACATTCACAAAGACCAAGTGGGCTTCATACCGGACAGACAGGGACCTGACCAAATTAGAAGAGCGGTTGACATTGTCTCCCTCCTCCAATCTGGCTGGAACGGTAAACAAGCTCAGGAAGGGATGCTTCTATCCCTAGACCTACACAAGGCCTTTGATGCCATAGACTGGAAGTACATTTTCTTCCTTCTAGACAAATGGGGATTTGGTCCCCGCTTTAAAGGAATCCTGGGCTCGTTGTACTCTAATCCTAAAGCCTTGATTCGCATACAAGGTCAGCACTCAGAACCACTAGTAATAGCGAGGGGAACCCAGCAGGGCTGCCCGCTCTCCCCCCTAATCTTTGCAATGGCGATTGAGACCCTGGCCATTGCAATTCGCTCAAACCCAGACATACAAGGCGTCACAGACGGGACACAGGTACACAAATGCGGCCTTTTTGCCGATGACCTTCTCCTTTTCCTTACTTCACCGACAGTCTCCCTCCCCAACCTGTGTAAACTCCTTCAAGATTTCTCAGTCGTCTCAGGACTCACGGTTAATTACACTAAATCACATGCCCTGAATATCTCTCTCAGACATGAAACTAAATTGGCTCTGCAGAGCAATTTCAAATTTAAATGGAGCGACTCCTCTATAGAATACCTGGGCATCAACCTCACTGCCAAGGTGGAACAGTTGTACGAAGCTAACTTCCCCCCCATATATCGAAAACTTGAGGAGGATCTGGGACAATGGGAGAAGGGAGAGTTATCATGGTTGGGTAGGATGCACTCCATTAAAATGACTTTACTCCCGAGATTGTTATACCTCTTCAGGACCATACCCATCAATATCAAACTGGATCACTTAAGGTCTTTCCAAGCAAAAATAAACAAATTTGTATGGGGAGGGAGAGGCCATAGGATCCCCCAGCAGACCTTGTACACCCACAAATCGCAGGGAGGTTTAGGGCTGCCGAGACTGCTCTGGTATTTTCAGGCAGCCAGAATAGCACAGCTATCCATAGTTTATAATAGATCTGAAAAACCAGACTGGGTTTCCCTGGAGAATCAGGCAGCCCCGGCTTACACCATTGAATCTCTTCTCTGGTCCCCTCCAAGGCTCCGGCCCCCCATCCTCTCCCTGATTCTCTCACAATCGCTTCATCTCTGGGACAGGTTGAAAAAATCCCCCCACCTCATCTCGCACCTAAAACCATTAGCTCATTTATTCAACAACCCGGACTTCCCACCGGGCCAGGAGCCCACAGCTTTTAGATGGTGGCTGGATAAGGGTCTATATCGAATAGGGCACTTTCTGGATGCTCGAGGCCCTATTACCCTGGGACATTGTGTGAACCAGCTCGAGATGCCTCCTTCAGAACGCTTTAGGTTTCACCAAATCCGCCATTTCCTCCTACAGCTATGGACGGGTAAGCAGGCCTCCTCAGGCTGCACTCCGTACGAATCATGGTGCGGACAGGCCACGGAACAGAGAGGGGCAGTCTCAGTGGTATACAAGGCCCTGGCTCATCAACCTAATAGATCCTCTTACATGACAGCTTGGGAGACTGAACTAGCACTTGGCACGACGGTGGAGCAGTGGCAGGCCTCCTTCTCCAGAGCCTTTAAAGGCATCAGAAATGTCTCACTAATTGAAGCCAATGTAAAGGTCCTTACCAGGTGGTACCTAACTCCTTCGAGACTCTCCCTAATGTACCCCTCAGCTGACCCCAACTGCTTCCGGGGATGCCACCTGATCGGGACCATGGCCCACATCTGGTGGGAATGCTCCAGAATTAAGCCTTTCTGGAAAAGAATCCTAGCCTTAATAAAGAAAATCACTAACCATACCCTCCCGAGAAGCCCTGCCATTGCCCTACTTAACGCTAATCTCCCTGGGATCCCGAAACATACTCGTAAACTAATTCAATTTATATTCCTGGGTGCCAAAATGACAATAGCCAAGGCATGGAAACTCCCTAAAGTTCCCATTGCAGCCGCCGTTTCTTTGATAATGTTACAAGAGAAACTTACCGGCATTCTTTTAGATTCCACGGCTCAGTTCGAGGCTACATGGGAGCCTTGGGCTCAATACATGGGCATTTCACTTATTCCAGGAGTCCGGCCCTAGTTCCCTGGACCACTGTCGGTTTTGGAGGTTGCTCGACTGCGGACACGCCCCCCCCCCCCATCCCCCTCTTCACACACCTCCCACCCCTTGTTTGTCTGTACAGAGTTTTATTTTGTTTCCTCACTCTCCAGGACCCTTATCACACCCCTTTCTTTTTTTCTGATATATAATACTGGAGAGAAGAGGTGTTGGAGCATCAGTCACACCTCTAACATAGTACCCCACCTCCATGGCTGTGGAGGTCTCTCACCTCTTGTAGAAAACGCTGGACGCCACGGGGCTCCTTCCCTGCACAGTATGCTCCCAGTTGGGGTGCAGGGGAGGACTGACTAGTGCCCCCCAGATAAAACCTCATTGTGTCGCAAGCAGGTGGGAAGGGCGAATATTCTTAAACATGTTAATATCTTAGTTCCTTGTTGATGTCCTAAGCAACCTTACATGTATTCCTTATCTGTGACTTTTACCTCCGACAAGTGAGCATTGTTATCTGTACTTTGCTGTTTTGTTTTTCTTTGATATGTAAAATCAATAAAATCTTTTGAAAGTAAAATAAAAAAAATAAAAAAAAACATCTACAGTTCATCAACAATGTTCATCAGCAAAACCATGTAAGAATCATTAAGGAGTGCGCAGGGGCGGAGTGACAACTCATGGAGCCCCCAGGCAATAGGAGATTATGGGGCCCCCAGGCAATAGGAGATTATGGGGCCACACAGTATACAATCACACAGTATACACACATATGTACACACAGTATACACAGACATGTTTCTATTGGCTGAGAAGGTACTGGAGAGGAGGGGGGGGGGGCAGCTATAATCTCAGAATTTTTAGACCAAAAGGATGTGGGTAAGGGACATTTCAGCGACAGATGTAAAAAAAAAAACAACAGATTTTTACATACTGTCCCTGGTTTTACTGAGGCTGGCAAACCTGATGGGGCCCCCTAGTGGCCCGGGACCCTCAGGCAGTGCCCAAGTGGCCGAATGGTCAGTCCGCCCTGGGAGTGTGACTAAGCCAACCCTCCTCCAAGTGTATAGTAATTAAAGGGGAGCTCTGCTCGCCTATGCTGTCCATGACTGCCACACCCTCTCAAACTTTTTAGGACAGTTCCTGCTGATGTAGGTCAATTTTAATAAATGGGAAGAGCAGCGTTAATAGATTTCTCCCAGGAGGTTACAGTGGGGGGGGGGGGGGGGATTCCCCCCTAAGTATAATTTCTCTTTTTGCATAATAAAATAGATAAGAAATTCAAGTCTTAGTGCATCTAGGCGTCTGTTCATCATCCTGTATAGCTAACAACAACAGCTCAGGAGTGGTCGGGAGGTGGTGATTTACAAGTTCCACCACTTCTCCCCAGGACCAGGCCACCCCCCAGGCATCTCCCTCAGGGGAAATATTCTGTGTCATCTCTGGGGCGTGTAAAACACCCTATGTAAGAGTTGTATCTGTATTAATTTATCTCGCGAGGAGATTAGTCGTTTACCACTGTCCTCAAGACAATTCTCCCAGTCTACCCTGTCAAGGTCCAGCAGATCCTCCATCTTCCTCAAGTCCCACAGTTTGTCCATCTCAGGAGAGTTAACAAAGAGGAAATCTAGGTAAAGAGCGGATGACGGTTTGGGTAGGGATTCTTGAGCCAGTTATTCCTCAATAGGATCCATTGCTAGAGCAAGGGTACCAGGAAATTGGGCCCGCGTGGCATGGCGTACTTGGGGATACCGGAAAAGCATCCATCCCGGCAAGTTAAATTTGGCTCCAAGGTCTGAGAAAGAGAGCATTGCACCCGCTACAAAAATATCCCCCCAGAGTCCTGATCCCATATTTAGCCCGGAGTTGGGGGTCAGGGAGAGAACGGAAATGTGGGAGAATAGGATTACCCCACATTGGGCTAAAGGGGATCGCGTATTTGACTTAAGGGAACCTCCTCCTTGCAACAGCCCAAACCCTATGTGTAGTCCTTGTAGAAATCAAACCAAATCTTTAGTTCCAAACGTAATTAGAAATGGGTCCCCTAGCTCTGCTACAGCTGGGGCCTCGATGACCATCAGTAGACTTTAGCAGAACTGCCTCAAAGGGGCAACAGCCCCAGAGGATGTGGAACTTCCCCAGCAGGAGGAGGACAGGGCTGCTCCAGACCCCGCACTATTTATGTCCCCTCCTTAGCTGGGGCACACCTCCCCATGGACTGCCTGCAGCATAATAAATATTCATGCCCAATTGACTTTCCTGGCCCTCTATGTTCTGGAAGCCTCTGGGGGTGGCACAGTGGTGTAGTGGTTAGCACTCTCGCCTAGCAGTAAAAATGGTTGCTGGTTTGAATCCCAACCACGACACTACCTTCCTGGAGTTTGTATGTTGTGCCTGTGTGGGTTTCCTCCGGGTACTCCGGTTTCCTCCCACACTCCAAAGACATACAGGTAGGTTAATTGGCTTCTGTCCAAAATTGGCCCTAGGGGCCGATGTGAGTGTGCAATGTACAGGGATAGGGGCAATTGCAGACACTCACTCAAGTTGAACTAGATGGACTGTTTTCTTTATTCAACCTTACTAACTATGTAACTATATAATGCAGGGGGAAGAAATCATCAAACCTGCAGCCTGTGAGATCTAGAACAGCTTAGATAAATCAATAGACATGTGCATTCGTTTTCGTCCGAATTTCAGCTATTTTCGTTTTCGTTTTGACAAACGATAACGAAAGCACAGAATCCGAAAAACGAAAGATCCGACATAAATAAATGCTTTATTTTCGTTTTCATTGTTACAACAGTTCGATATAGAATAGGAGATTCGACGTGACTCTGACAATAATCTGTCTATAGAACCTGTGGTCGAATGTGCTTAACCTTACCTCTATTAGTCCAAGATTATATAGAGAAAATATTCGACAGAGAAAAAAGATTTGACAGAGAGAAAAGATTCTGCAAGTTATTGTCCTAAAAAGTGTTTGGGGACCCGGGTCCTGCCCCAGGGGACATGTATCAATGCAAAAAAAAGTTTTAAAAGCGGACGTTTTTTCGGGAGCAGTGATTTTAATAATGATTAAAGTGAAACGATAAAAGTGTAATATTCCTTTAAATTTCATACCTGGGGGGTGTCTATAGTATGCCTGTGAAGGGGCGCATGTTTCCCGTGCTTAGAACTGTCCCTGCACAAAGTGTCATTTATGCAGGAAAAAAAGTCATTTAAAATCACTCGCAGCTATAATGAATTGTCGGCTCTGTAATACAGAGAACATTCATTGAAAGTCATTGATAAAAAAATAAAATAAAAAAAAAAGCGTGGGGGGTCCCCCAAATTCAATTACCAGGCCCTTCAGGTCTGGTATGGATATTAAGGGGAACCCCGCGTCAAATTAAAAAAAAATTGACGTGGGGGTCCCCCTAAAAATCCATAGCAGACCCTTTATCCGAGCACGCAACCTGGCAGGCCGCAGGAAAAGAGGGGGGAATGAGAGAGAGGCCCCCCCTCCCTCCTGAACCGTACCAGGCCACATGCCCTCAACATTGGGAGGATGTTTTGGGGGTCTGTGACCCCTCAAAGCACCTTGTCCCCATGTTGATGAGGACAAGGGCCTCATCCCCACAACCCTGGCCGGTGGTTGTGGGGGTCTGCGGGCGGGGGGTTATCAGAATCTGGAAGCCCCCTTTAACAAGGGGACCCCCAGATCCCGCCCCCCCTGTTTGAAATGGTAAGGGGGTACAAAAGTACCCCTACCATTTCACAAAGAAAGTGTAAAAAATTGTTAAATAAGACAAACACACTTTTGAAAAATTCCTTTATTAAAAATAAAAAAAAATTAAAAAAAGATTCCAGCAGTGGTAATCCACTCTTGCTATCCAGCAACGGATTAAAACAAAAAAGTGTGGCGCTTAGGTGGCAACAAACCACATGAACCAGTAAGGCACTAATTCAAGCAAAGAAAATTACATACACTTCAAAAAAAAGAAATTATGTGTAAATTCCGTTGTATATTAAGAGATCTTACTCCCAGGTGGAAGAGTGCATGAACCTCATGCACACAAAAGGTTAAGGTAAATAAAATTAATTTAACATATACAGTCCATCAAGTGAACGTCTAACAGTCCTTGAAATGTGTAATATCAATCACAATTCCAAACTTGAGGTGACGTGAAAAAAGGTGAAATTCAACTTCTGATGTGTAGAATAATACCACCACCACCGTGATAAAGAAGGGGAGAGGAGGCTTACCAAATGACGTGGACTCAGAGGAAGGCTTATGCCTCTCGAGTCATATGGGCCTGTAGGTTAGCAAACCAGATAATCATATATCTAGTATGTAATCTCCCGCAAGTCTTCAGGTCATGAAATCATCCGTAGCGATCCTCCTATAGTGCTCATCCCACGAAAATAGGGGGCTCAGGTATCAAAGACCATGGAAGTAGAAAACTAGCATAGCGTGATACCGTTTTAACATCCAATTTATTAAAAAATAATAATAAAATTACACTCACATTTGGTTCAATCGTAATAACATAGTCAGAAAGTAGCGATGTCTGTAAGGGGGTCCACCCGACGCGTTTCAACTAAACAGCCGACCCCAGAGGACGGCTGTTTAGTTGAAACGCGTCGGGTGGACCCCCTTACAGACATCGCTACTTTCTGACTATGTTATTACGATTGAACCAAATGTGAGTGTAATTTTATTATTATTTTTTAATAAATTGGATGTTAAAACGGTATCACGCTATGCTAGTTTTCTACTTCCATGGTCTTTCTTGCGGGAGATTACATACTAGATGTATGATTATCTGGTTTGCTAACCTACAGGCCCATATGACTCGAGAGGTGTAAGCCTTCCTCTGAGTCCACGTCATTTGGTAAGCCTCCTCTCCCCTTCTTTATCACGGTGGTGGTGGTATTATTCTACACATCAGAAGTTGAATTTCACCTTTTTTCACGTCACCTCAAGTTTGGAATTGTGATTGATATTACACATTTCAAGGACTGTTAGACATTTACTTGATGGACTGTATATGTTAAATTAATTTTATTTACCTTAACCTTTTGTGTGCATGAGGTTCATGCACTCTTCCACCTGGGAGTAAGATCTCTTAATATACAACGGAATTTACACATAATTTCTTTTTTTTGAAGTGTATGTAATTTTCTTTGCTTGAATTAGTGCCTTACTGGTTCATGTGGTTTGTTGCCACCTAAGCGCCACACTTTTTTGTTTTAATTTTTGTATGTTACTGTGTAGTCTTCAGTAGTGTTGGCAGCTGGGTAGAACACATCTTTTCACAGCGCAGTATTTTTTTACACCTTTATCCAGCAACGGATGATCGTCTCTCCGGGGTCCAGCGATGGCTGATCTGATCCAGCGCAGGGCATCCATCCATCTTCTCTCTCCACGGAGGAGACACTGCGGGGATTCCGGCGGCCTGACGTTTGTTATATGCGGAGGGCGGGGCCACCCATCACCTGACCCCGCCCCCCTCTGACGCAAGGGGAAACCCGGGGTTCCCCGTGACGTTTGGTTAACCCCGCACCCCTCTGATGTAACACAGGCAGGTTTCCGTTACATCAGAGGGGGGCGGGTCACCTAAGAATCAAGCAACTTAGTAGTATAAGGTTCTGAAATGTTTTACTTGAACCAAATAGGAAAAGTTATTTCACAAAGAAAGGAGTAAATCCGCTGAGCTGTAATAACAGAACCAACTCAGCAATCAGACTCCTCCTGAAGACGCAACAATGACTGAACAAAGGCAAAGGCCATATACACAAGGATACACTATATTCAGTTCCGAAGTCACCTCCCAGTGGATGTTTCAGTTAACTACACATGTGACCACACTGAGATAGATGTTATCTAGACAGCCTATGCTATTTTGATGGGAGAGCTAATCCCCCACTGGTGTTTTATATATATATATATATATCTATATAGGCTTCCTATGAGTAATGGCAGTAGAGTTCACGTAGCAGAACTGTTATTCTTTGCTGGCTAGTTAAGCTCTTTAACTGTAATTCGTTTGGTTGCAGAGGAAACAGTAGATTCCAACTGGTGAAGGCCTAAGGCATCTGAGTATAGTGTTCCCGCAATGCAGTAAAGTGTTCTTGGGTAGAGATGTGTGCACACTGTGTTCTGTAATGGTGGTAGTGAATAGATAAAGATTGAGCAGCTTGCTCCCTCACCAACGACCCAATCGATCGGCAGCCTTCTAGATAGGAACACGGATAGCAACAGTCCGGCAACGGATCCTCTGTCTCAGCCTTCTGTAGAGACTTTCTCAACACGTCCGCAACGATGAGTAGGCACTGTAAATTATGCTAGTAACAGGATGTCCAACAGCGGGTAGCAGCACTAGGCCTCTCAAGCCTTGTGGGGGACGTGTTCTGCATGGTAGGCCATGACCTCTCTCTCTCTGTCACACAGAGAGGTCCGTCTTGCGTCAGGCCCAGGAGCAAGAGAGTGCGCGTGGGCTTCTAAGCTCCTTTTATCATCCTTTCCAGCAACCCTTGAGCCACTGCAAGAGTCCCTGGGATTTGTAGACTTACGGTACAAGAATGAATAGCACCAGATTCGAAAAAGGACTATACACCCAATAACTCGCTCCGTTGGCACACAGGTATGAGGTCACTGGATGCATGAATAATCATGGGGACAAACAATGTTTAGAACACTGGAAGGTACAAAGCTTTCTGGTAACAGTCCATATTGCTACATCCTCCCCTCACTTGAAAGTCTTTGGTCCGCAAAGACAGAATATGACCCAAATCACTTTACTGCATGAGCTAGTCAATTAATCGTCTACTAAACTAGAGGTGATAACAACTAACTGGCTTAAAGAGGAAGTAAACCCTGATGTGTTTACTTCCTCTTTCATTCCCTGCAAAGGCAAAGCATAATGTACTACTATGCATCACATAGTAGTCCATTATGTGTCACTTACCTGACACAGGAGCCAGCGAAGTCACCGCTGTCCCCTGTAGTCCGGTGCATCCATCTTCTGGGTGGGGTCTCGCTGCTACGCCGCTGTCATTCGGCGAAGCCGCGATGACGTCACTCCCGCGCTTGTACATGGGAGCCGACATGCGCGGCATCTCCGTCATTGAAGACAGTGGTGCCTGTCTTCGGGCAAATATCTCCTAAACTGTATATGTTTAGGAGATATTTCTTGGACCTACAGGTAAGGCCTTAATCTAGGCTTAGCTGTAGGTCAAAGTGTGTTGTAAGGGTTTACAACCACTTTAATGAAGGATTCTCTGATAATAAACTATATACCGTATATACTCGAGTATAGGTCGATCCGAATATAAGCCGAGGCCCCCAATTTACCACAAAAAAAACTGGGAAAACTTATTGACTCGTGTATAAGCCGAGGGTGAGACATGCAGCAGCTACTGTTACAGCTTAAAAGAGTGGAAAAGAGGGTCAACAATGCCCATCTGCAGCTGCATACCTCCCTGTGTCCATCCCTGTGTCCATCCCTGTGTCCATCCCTGTGTCCCGTCCATCCCTGTGTCCATCCCTGTGTCCCGTCCATCCCTGTGTCTAGCCCTGTGTCCCGTCCATCCCTGTGTCCTGTCCATCCCTGTGTCCATCCCTGTGTCCCGTCCATCCCTGCGTCCATCCCTGTGTCCATCCCTGTGTCCCGTCCCTCCCTGTGTCCATCCCTGTGTCCATCCCTGTGTCCCGTCCCTCCCTGTGTCCATCCCTGTGTCCATCGCAGCCTACCTGTGCCAATCTGCAGCCTCTTTGCCTTCTGCAGCCTCTGTGTGCCATGCCGCACCTCTCCTCCTCGTCTGACAGACGGGGGCCATTCCACTGTTCAAAAGCCGCGCCTCTCTGTCTGTGATAGGCGGAACACTCAATTTCCCAGCAGTCAGTGTTCCGCCTATCACGGACATCCTCTCATCCTCGTCTGTAGTATGAGAATGAACGGATGTCCGTGATAGGCGGAACACTGACTGCTGGGAAATTGAGTGTTCCGCCTATCACAGACAGGGAGGCGCGGCTTTTGAATAGTGGAATGGTCGCCGTCTGCCTACCTGATCTGCGTGACTCGAGTATAAGCCGAGGGGGGCACTTTCAGTCTAAAAAAAGGGGCTGAAAATCTCGGCTTATACTCGAGTATATACGGTACATCAGCAGAGGAGGAAATCATATTAAGTTTTTGACAGGCCAAAAGTAGATCAGTGGCCCACCCTGTAGTGTCAGTGGGTGGATCAAGGTCATCCTCTGCCAAAGACTCAGCGAAGGAGGCAAATGCTTGCATGGGCCGATGAGCAGTGGGTATTAGTTCATCAGAGTTTTCTCCAAGGGTATCATAGGTCAACCTATTTGGGAGACATATTTCCCATCTCAGTCGAGAGTGCATATCTTCCACAGAATCAGGTCTCTGTCCTATTCCCCACTGGCTGCATCCAGCTTCTGGTTCAGACTCTGCTCCAGTTTCTGGTTCCACTTCAGATTCTGGTTAAATTACAGGTTCTGGTTCAGGCTCTGGTGTTATCTCTCCTTCAGTTCTTTCAGTAAGGGGAAGGGTTGCATCAACCGGAGCAAGCATTTCACTGAGTTACAGCTTGACGTCAGCTTCCAGCAGTGGACCAGAAGCTATGGCCTCAGTAGAAGGCATGTGAGGGCCTATCCCTAAACAGTCTTCTGGTTCAGTTGTAGGGTCTAGAGGATCATCTCCCAAAGAGTGGACCCACAACCAATTCAAGGGTATTTCTTTATTGTTATTCTCCTCTTCTAGAGATGTAAGGGTACATTGTTTTCTGTTCTGAGACCTTAATGTTGGAGGCTGGGAGGACTCAGAATAAGGGGCGGAAGGTACCCATACAGCCTCTGAAATAGGCAATAGGTGATTCCGATGCCAAGTTTTTAATGGCCCTAACTTCCCTTCTGGTCTGATCTGATATACAGGAAGTCCCGGTAGTCATTGAAAAACAATGTAGGGTTGGGAACACCATCGATCTGATAGTTTATGTTTTCCTGCCACTAGTCCTAGATTGCGTGACACAAAATCCCCAGGTTGCAGATCTTGAACTCTTACTTTAAGATCAAAGTTCCTCTTATTCCTTTGTTCTCTGATGTGAGTGGCTTCCTTTGCTTTTTCATAGGCTACCTTTAGACTTCTCCTTAGCCTATTAACATAACTCTTGTAAGAGGCTTGAGAGGTGTGATCAGCAGAGGTTCCAAAGGCTAGATCTGGTAAGCAAGCCTCTCTCCCAAACATCAGTCTATAAGGGAAGTATCCGGTAGCATCACTTGAGGTACTATTGTAGGCGTGGACTATTGCAGCAATATGGTCTCCCCAATGCTGTTTCTTCTCTAGTGGGAGGGTTCCCAGCATGTTCAAGAGTGTGTGGTTAAACCGCTCTGGCTGTGGATCACTTTGAGGGTGGTAAGGGGTAGTTCTCGATTTCTTTTTGCTTCTTTATGTCCTGTGCTTATACTCCACCCCTTTGCACGCTGCTTGTACTCCTTCGGGAGGTAAATTAACCCAGCTTCTCTAATCATTATGGGTGAAGTGTGGTCTTCAGGAAAGAGCATCAGCATCTCTATTTCCTACTTCAGGCTGATATTTCAAGCTGAATTGGAACTCAGATAAAGTGGCTAGCCACCGATGCCCAGTGGCATCCAACTTGGCAGAGGATAGCAAATAGGTCAGGGATTGTTATCCGTTTTCACCACAATGGTAGCTCCATACAGGTAGTCTTGAAGCTTGTCCACTACAGCCCACTTGAGGGCCCGGAATTCCAACTTGTGCACGGGATAATTCTTCTCAGGAGGAGTAAGGCTGCAACTCACACATGCTACTGGGCAGAGCTTCTCTTCTGATTCTTGATACAACACTCCCCCAATACCGTCTCTACTGGCATCCACATGTAATTCGTAAGGCTTGGAGGGGTCAACGTAGGCCAGCAACGGGGCTTCGACCAAATCCTCCTTCAGCTTCTCAAAGGACCTCTCACACTTCACTGTCCACTGGTCCTGGATAGATTCCTTCTGCCTTCTGCCTCCTCCTTACCAGTTTTCTGTTGTTCTTCATCTGTTTGCTTCTGTAACATCTCGTTCAAGGGCCGAGCAAACTGAGAGAAGTTCTTCACAAATCGTCTGTAGTAGGAACAGAAACCCAAAAACGATCTCAACTCAATGACGTTGGTGGGCCAAAGCCAAGAAGTGACCTCCTCCAGTTCTCCATCCTTCCACTCCCCATCCATGTCTCCATCCATCCTTCCACTCCCCATCCATGTCTCCATCAATCCATCCTTCCACTCCCCATCCATGTCTCCATCCATCCTTTCACTCCCCATCCATGTCTCCATCAATCCATCCTTCCACTCCCCATCCATGTCTCCATCCATCCTTTCACTCCCCATCCATGTCTCCATCCATCCTTCCACTCCCCATCCATGTCTCCATCAATCCATCCTTCCACTCCCCATCCATGTCTCCATCCATCCTTTCACTCCCCATCCATGTCTCCATCAATCCATCCTTCCACTCCCCATCCATGTCTCCATCTATCCTTTCACTCCCCATCCATGCCTCCATCCATCCTTCCACTCCCCATCCATGCCTCCATCCATCCATCCTTCCACTCCCATCCATGTCTCCATCCATCCATCCTTCCACTCCCCATCCATGTCTCCATCCATCCATCCTTCCACTCCCCATCCATGTCTCCATCCATCCATCCTTCCACTCCCATCCATGTCTCCATCTATCCTTCCACTCCCCATCCATGTCTCCATCTATCCTTCCACTCCCATCCATGTCTCCATCCATCCTTCCACTCCCTATCTGTGTTTCCATCCATCCTTCCACTCCCCCATCCATCCGTGTCTCTATCCATCCATCCTGTCACTCCCCAACCATATCTCCACCCATCCATCCATCCTTCCACTCCCCAACCATGTCTCCATACATCCATCCTTCCCCTCCCTTCCACTCTCCATCCAGCCATGTCTCCATCCATGCTTCTACTCCCATCCATGTCTCCATCCATCCTTCCACTCCCCCATCCATCCATGTCTCTATCCATCCATCCATCCTTCCACTCCTCAACCATCCACGTCTCCATCCATCCATCCTTCCACTCTCCAACCATGTCTCCATCCATCCTTCCACTCCCCTATCCATCTCTCCATCCATCCTTCCACTCCCCCATCCATCCATGTCTCTATCCATCCATCCATCCTTCCACTCCTCAACCATCCATGTCTCCATCCATCCATCCTTCCACTCTCCAACCATGTCTCCATCCATCCTTCCACTCCCCTATCCATGTCTCCATCCATCCTTCCACTCCCCTATCCATGTCTCCATCCATCCTTCCACTCCCTAACCATGTCTTCATCCTTCCATCCATCCTTCCACTCCCTACCCATGTCTCCATCCTTCCACACCCCTATCCATCCATATCTCCATCCATCCATTCTTCTACTCCCCCATCCATCCATCCACTCCTCATCCATGCCTCCATCCATCCATCCTTCCACTCCCATCCATGTCTCCATACATCCTTCACTCCCATCCATGTCTCCATCCATCCATCCATCTTTTCACTCTCATCCATGTCTCCATCCATCCTTCCATCCATCGATGTCTCTATGATTCATTTTGTTGAGAAATCACTTTGAAAAAGCACCCCCCCCCCTAACATTTATGAATCTATGAATCCATCTACCCTCAGCCTAGGCATGCAAGCAGGAGGGTGTGCTTAGCTGAGAAAGCCCCTCCTCCAATGAAGACTCCTGGGATGTATGACCTCATTGTGGTCTAAGCCAGAAACCAGGAAGACACAGAAGAAATGTAAAAAATAAAATAAAAGGTATAAAACACGTAAATCTGATCTCCTATATATAATATTACCAATAGATTACACAGAGTTCCTGGAGACTGAGAGGGTTTGTTTCTGCTTTAAGCCCCTCTTGTTAGCTTTTTCTTGGCTCCGGCTCCCATTAACTATCAAGAAACGCACAAATAGTCATCAGTTGTACCTGTTGCGGGCAAATTGAAATTCTATTGTCAGAATTGCAAATACCTATTGTCCCCGCACTCCGGCTCCGAACCTCCGGATCCACGTTTCATGTCTTTTATTTATTCTCCCCGTTTGATTTCTCTATTCATAGTAAACAATGGAGGCGATGTTCTGCAAAGCATCCGGCCTGTTTACCCGCCAATTCGCAGAGCGTTCCGACAAGTAAATTCTCCCCCCCCCCCCCTTCAAACGTTCTTCTATACATTCTATTACATTCAGCGTGATAATGGAACGGGAGGCCCGTCCAATCAGACGCCGGGGAATAATACGCCCGCTCTTTCTTCTCCCTCACCCAACGCTTGCGTTTTAAGGGTTACAGAATTCTGATTGAAAAAAAAAAAAAGTAATTCTCCGAATCTTTCAACTGTGATATTGTAGAAAATCTTTTCTTTATTCGATTGCTACAGTTATTGATTATAGAGCGCCAAATTGTTGTTGTTTTTTTTTTGTTTGTTTGTTTTTTATTCATAGTTTGCTGCAACATGACAAATTACAGGAAATATAACAAACAACAGAACTATGACAATATACAGAGCCTGGAAAAAGTATTCATACCCCCTTGACATTCCCCACCTCTTGTCATGTTCCACCCGAAAAACATAAATGTATTTTATTGGGATTTTATGTGATGGACTGACACAAAGTGTCACATAATTGTGAAGTGGAAGGAAAATGATAAATGATACAAATAAATATGGGAAAAGTGTGTGTGTGGAGGGGGGGGGGGGGCATTTGTATGGCGCCCCCTTTACTCTGATAACCCTAAGTAAAATCTAGTGGAACCAATTGCCTTCAGAAGTCACCTAATTAGTAAATAGAGTCCACCTGTGTGTAATTTCATCTCAGTATAAATGCAGCTGTTCTTTGAAGCCCTCAGAGGTTTGTTAGAGAACCTTAGTGAACAAACAGCATCATGATGTTCAGCCCCTCCCCCCCTGAGTCAATACTTTGTAGAACCCCCTTTTTGCTGCAATTACAAGTCTTTTGGGGGATGTGCAGAGGCATAACTAGAAGCTTAAGGGCCTGGTGCAATAAACCATGAAGGCCCCCCCCCTCCTTCCTCTGATCCCAGGGCCCTTTTCCAATGATCCTGGGGTCCTTTTTCTCCCATCGCGGGGCCCTTTATTATGATCTTCAGCTGGACACCATTCCTGACATCTTGGAAAGGGTCGTCACCTTTACTTCAAGACAAACCCGAAGACTTTAGCGGCGCACAGCAAATTCTTTTTTTTGTAGTATACATTATACATAGATCTTGTGATTAAATATTAATTCTAATTGTATATATTTAATCACAAGAGTCCCCCCTTACATCAGAGTTCATAGGGCGGCGCTTTATATCTGAATCTCCAGAGTTCTCCTTTACATCTGAATCTAAAGTGTTCTCCTTTACATCCCACTGTTACATGTGTGTGTATATATATATATATATATATATATCTATATCTATCTATCTATCTATCTATCTATCTATCTATCTATCTATCTATCTATGTGTAACAGTGTAAAAATAAAAATAAAATAAATAAGGATTTTAAAGCGTGACATGTTAGGTATCTATTTACTCTGTGTTTATATTTTACCAAAAATTTGGGTTATATTAAATAATTGTTTAGGTGTATTTTTATTCCAAAAAAAATTGCATTTGAAAAATCGCTGCACAAATACCATCTGACATAAAATATTTCAACAACATGGGGCGGCACAGTGGTGTAGTGGTTGGCACTCTCACCTAGCAGTAACAAGGGTTGCTGGTTCGAATCCCAACCACGACACTACCTGCCTGGAGTTTGCATGTTCTCCCTGTGCCTGTGTGTGTTTCCTCCGGGTACTCCGGTTTCCTCCCACACTCCAAAGACATGCAGGTAGGTTAATTGGCTTCTGTCCAAAATTGGCCCTAATATATGAATGGGGACCTTGGATTGTGGGCTCCTTGAGGGTAGGGACCGATGTGAGTGTGCAATGTACAGGGATAGGGGCAATTGTAGACACTCACTCAGGTTGAACTGGATGGACTGGTGTCTTTATTCAACCTTACTAACTATGTAACATTGCTAAAAAAACAACTATATAAGTAATGTTTGGGGGTTCTAAGTAATTTTCTAGAAAAAAAAAATGCTGATTTAACCTGGTAAACAAAAAGTTCCAAAAAAGGCCTGGACAGGAAGTGGTTAGATTATAGTGTTAGCACACATCAAGATTCTCATTCACACAGTGCCTTGAAAAAGTATTCATACCCCTTGGAATTACCCACATTGTGTCATGTTACAAGCAAAAACGTAAATGTATTTTATTGGGATTTTATGTGATGGACCAACACAAAGTGGCACATAATTGTGAAGTGGAAAGACAGTGATAAATGATACAAATAAATATGTGAAAAAAGTGTGTGTGGGGGGGGAGGGGGCATTTGTATAGCGCCCCCTTTACTCTGATACCCCCTAACTAAAATCTAGTGGATCCAATTGCCTTCAGAAGTCACCTAATTAGTAAATAGAGTCCACCTGTGTGTAATTTAATCTCAGTATAAATACAGCTGTTCTGTGAAGCCCTCAGAGGTGTTGTTAGAGAACCTTAGGGAACAAACAGCATCATGAAGGCCAAGGAACACACCAGACAGGTCAGGGATAAAGTTGTGGAGAAGTATAAAGCAGGGTTAGGTTATAAAAAAAAATTCCCAAGCTTTGAACATCTCTCCTCTACCTATAAATGCAAAAGATTGGAAAAAAATTTGATCTTTTCCTTAAAAAAATAAAAAAAAGTTTACTTCCGCCATAGGCCGGAAGTGACGTCCTGACGTTGCTCGAGTCCTCCAAGACCATAGAGGCGATCAGAGATGATCTGGTCTCTGGTAACCTCTATGGCCACCCGCACAACCCATCAGATCGTTTTTTGGGCATTTCGGTAAAAACTGTAAGCCTGAGAAACACCTGCTAATGGTTGGAGGGGCCGATCTCTCCCGCTGCTTCTGAAAGCGATCCAGCGGCTAATTAGCCACTCAAACATCTTTCGTATGAAAGCCATTCACCAGCTGAAGAAAAAAAAAGGGGGGGCCATGACTGTTAGCTTCATACACAGCCCAGTAAACCACCTGCAACCTGAAAGGAATTGAGGCCAACAAGTGGCTAAAATAATAATGGCCGAACTTCCAGCAATAAAAGCAACTCGGAAAATATATAGCAAGAGAACAGATTTTATTTATCTGCCGTTTATTTTAATTTTTTTTTTATTTATTTTTTTATATTACATTTTATTAAATATTTTGCAAAGGTTACATTCAGAAAAAACATTGCCCGGGACATTAAGATCCCATGTATCTAAACATTGTGTTGGGGTTTTTTGTTCACCCGCATCTCAAGGATTGACCACAAGTTCTCAATGGGATTAAGGTCTGGGGAGTTTTCCTGGTCATGGACCCAAAATTTCCATGTTTTGGTTCCCAAGCCCCCTAGTTATCACTTTCTCCTTATGGCAAGGTTCTCCATCATGCTGGAAAAGGCATTTTTCCTCACCAAACTGTCCTTGGATGGTTGGGAGAAGTTGCTCTCGGAGGATGTTTTTGGACCATACCATTGTAGCCCACTCTCTTGGCTGAGAAGCAACCCCACCCATGAATGGTCTCACCATACATGACACAGGACTGAAGGTAGCGCTCACCTTTTCTTCACCGGACAAAGGTTTTGCCCCAAACAATGGAAAAGGGAATTCATCAGAGAGAATGTCTTTCCCCCAGTCCTCGGCAGGCCAATCCTTGTACCTTTTTCAGAATATCAGACTGTCCCTGAAGTTTTTCCTGGAGAAAAGTGGCTTCTTTGCTGCTCTTCTTGACACCAGACCATCCTCCAAGAGACTTCTCCTGACTGTGTGTGCCGATACCCTCACACCTACCAGCTGCCATTCCTGGGAAAGCTCCGCCCTGGTGGTACCCAGATCCCGCAGCTGGATCAACTGTAGGAGACGGTCCTGGCTCTTGCTGGACTTTCTTGGGCACCCTGAAGCCTTCCTCAAAAATACATTGGAAATGCTTTTTTTTTTTATAGGATTAAGTTTGTTTTTATGGCAAAAAGGGACTTCATTCATCTGGTCACTCTTCAGGGGAGGCCCGTCCATTGTGGGCACACAGTCACCACCTCCCCCCCTATCCATGCCCCGCACCCTCTCTTATCCATGCACCCGGCCCCTTTCAGGACGCCGGGCTTATTCATTCCTATGGTGGGGATAGGCAAGGGGGGGGGGGGGTGTTTTGAAGCACTGATTAGAGCCAGAGGCTTCAAAATAGGGTGGACTCGGGTCGCAGAGCATTGCGTCCAGAGCCCACCCAGGTGGGTTGCAACAGCGAATGAATATTCACTGTTGCAACACTAAATCTCCTCCCAGCCAATTAAGAAGTGGGGTCTGACACCCCGTCACCCAATTGGCTGAAAGCACAGGCAATCCTATTGGATGCCTAGTGGGGGGCGGGATTAGATGCGTGGTGGAAGAGAGGAGGAGAAGAGCCGCTGACCGATGCCTGGATACCTGCCGATGCCCGATCCCCGTCGCTGCTTGTGCCCCGATCCCCACCACTGCTTGAATGCCTGATGCCCACCGCTGCTTGGTTTTCCCCGATCCCCGGAGCTCTGCTAGTCACCCTCCACCTCCAGCCACCCGTGTGCATGGTGCACTGTTACCCCTAGCTGCCTATGCTGCTGCCGGCCATATGTAGAGGGGGCTGCATGGGCCCCTCTGCATCACAGGGCCCGGTTGCGGTCACGACTGCTGCACCCTCTATAGTTACACCCCTGGCGGTAACCAGTGTTTCCCGTAAGCAAAGAAATTGCCCCAAAAATTAAGAAAGACAAAAATAATCCTAAAAAGAAAGAAAGGGATAAAAAAAAAAGAAGAAGATGATGAGCAAAAGAAAAACAAATCCAATACAGATAATGTAACTTTATATCTCGACTTTACAATTTGACATATTGCATATCATGCAGACCAATCTGACTGCTGAAAGATCTTCTGCAGAACACTTCCATAAAATGTATTCTTGGATCAGCCAAGCATGTATGTTTAAAGCCACGGAGGAGGGAGAGGAGAGAACATTCATGGTGCCGGCTTATCTCAGATAAAAGGGGGGCCATGTCTTGGAAAGCTGCAATAATCTGCCAAACACGTCTGGTGGAAGGATTTCTGTAGAGCCCGTTTTCTTTTCCTTCCAGCCTGAAATATTCTTGTTTTTTAAAAATGAAATATGGAAGATTCAGAATCCAAATACATTTATGACTCTTTTCAACAACACATACGGGATCATCTAATGCAGCAATTGTAGGAAGACTCCGTTTTTGTTGTTCATGTTTATCCTCCACATTTCCTTTGAGGCCTCACACTTGGTTCCTTTAATGCAGAGAGTCAAGGTTTTTTCTTTTTCAATATGTTTTATTTTAAACAAGTTTTGAAGAATATAAGGCAAATATGTTTTATTTTTTTTTCAACGGAATAAGAAGTCATCGAACAGAAAAGAGTCAATTTTACAATCTTATAGGATATTACAATGAGTACATTAATGCCGCATACACACGTAGCCGACTATCCGGCGGACTTCCCACCGGACTGTCTGCCCGACTCTCCGAACGGGCTACTTGCCCACACACGGCACTTTTTCAGTGGACTAATACGGCGTACTAAGTCCGTCGGACTATCCACCGTACTTTTGAAATGAACGGACTCGCCCACACACGTGGAGGAAAGTCCGCTCATTTTGAGCGCGTCTCCAGGTAGCCGGGGCCAGCGAAGGAGGCGTCGCTGGCCCTGTCACCTGGTATGGACTTGAAGGGGAACCCCAACTCCCAAAAAATCGGCGTGGGGGTCCCCGCCCCAGGTCCACATCAGACCCTTATCCAAGTACGCTACCCGGGCCGGCCAGGAAAGGGAGGGACGAGCGAGCGCCCCCCCCCCCCTCCTGAGCCGTACCAGGCCACGTGCCCTCAACATGCGTGGCCCCCCCACCCCATAGCACCTTGTCCCCATGTTGATGAGGACAAGGGCCTCTTCCCGACAACCCTGGCCATTGGTTGTCGGGGTCTGCGGGCGGGGGACTTATCGGAATCCGGGAGCCCCCTTTAATAAGGGGGCCCCCGGATACCGGCCCCCCACCCTAAGTGAATGAGTATGGGGTACAATGTACCTCTACCCATTCACCTGTAAAAAAAAAGTAGAAAAAAACACAACACACAAGGGTTAAAATAGTTTATTGCACAGCCCCGGGGGTCTTCTGTCCGTCGTCGGGGGTCTTCTCGCCGGACTCCTCCGCTATCTTCTGCTAGCTCTTTTGCTAGCGGAGGAGCCTGGGTTTCTTCTTCGCCACCGCTCTCTTCTTCCGACTTCGAGGGTCTTGTCCCCCTCTTCGGTTCTTCTTGCCTGTGCCTTCTTCTAGCTCTTTTACAGGTGGTGGCCCGGTCTTCTGTCGCCGCTGTCGTCGCCGCCTTCTGTTCTTCTCTTCAGATGTTGCCTCGTCACTCTCTCTGCTCACAATGACGGGGGCGCGGCGCGCGACGACTTATAGAGGGACATCACCCGGATGATGTCCCCGCCCAGTATGATGTCACATTCCCAGCATCCTCTCTTGGGTATAAAAAGTCCGCCGGAGGCTACACATGGACTTTTCCACCGGATTGTTTGATCGTGTGTACGCGGCATAAGAGGATGCCCTGAAGAGAACGAGCCTCGGGGGGTCAGTGGTAATCTGTGCCCGGGAGGTCCCACAAAATCACCTAGAATGTGGTGGGTGAAGCGAAAGACAATGTAGGCATAGAAGAATAAAGGAAATAGAAAAAAAGGGGGAGGGCAAGAAGGGGGAGAAAGGGAGATAAATCGCAATACTCGTCCTAAGGAAGTTCCCTTAAGCTTAAATAGGGGGTATAAGATTTAAAGAAATCAAATATCATAGCGAACGAAGAAGTCGCTTAGGTTTTCTCAGAAGCCCACTTTACCACCTGTCTGCTAAATCCCGCTCCCTCACACCTACTACGGTCACCCTCTTCTTCTATTCTATGCTCCCTCACTCCCACTCTCTTCAATCTCACCCTCTCTACTGGAACCTTCCCCTCCCCTCTAAAACATGCAATGATCACCCCCATGTAGCGGCCATAACCCATTGCAGGGCAGCCTTGACTGAATGGGCTTATCGATTACCTTCTCCTGGTCTGCTCCGCCGTGTCTAGGGGTTCCCAGAGTTGATACCCAACGACTTGTGCACTGACACAGATAAAGTCCTGTTTAAAAGGTTTAATTTGCAGTAGAACTTTCACAAACACAGTCTCTTAGGGAACAGAGGGCACGGGGTGAAGAACTCAGGTACCTTGAACTGCAGGTTTAGCAAAGTCTCTATTTCCACCCAGAGAGTAGCCACTCGCAGCTGGGCACTTCAAAGCTGAACAGATCTCTAGCCAGAGATCATGGCAGTCAGCACGTTAACTCAAAACTTGAACAATCAACCAAGAGTGTACTGGAACCTTTTTCCAACAGTACCTAGAACGTTTCCCATCTCCTCAACGGTACTGGAAAAGTGTGAATTTGTCAATGTCCTTCCCAACTCAGTACCCAGGCACTTCTCAGGATGCCACTTACCGGCCCTCCTCCGCAGAGTCCTCCCCCGGTCACTTCCATAAGCTGTGGTGCCCCTCCAAGCCAAGAGCACACCCGGACACTTTGAATCCTCCCTCAGTTACAGCGCCTCGGACCAGCCGGGTCTACCAGGGGCCACTGACAGGAACATGTTGCGGGATGTCGAACACCCTGTGACCGGGACCCCTCACGGGGCTACCCCGGTCCTGGAACCAGAACAGACCACACGGGTCTCACGAACAACTCCGGAACCCTGAACACGTGACCCACACCCGCTTAAGTACCCCTTCCCAGACTCCTCAGCGGGCCCCGGCACTCCCGCTGATTGGCTCCGAGAGGGCCGATACCCAAACATCCAACCAGACCTGGTTCTAGCCTGTTATGTGCCCCTCATCGCTCACATGACCAGGCAGGACTTCCAAACACAGCCCGGCCAGACTGGTGTTAGGCCAACCTACAATAATTAACCCTCCAGAACCTTTATTGTTCTGAAGTCAAAAACTAAATTTACAATGCGTGTGACATTTCACCCCAAATGTCCTCCGCTACACCCATATTTAAAGAGCCCTCACAAGACCCCGCCAGCCAGAACAACTTAAGACCAATCTCACTGCTCCCATTCACCTCTAAACTTTTAGAAAGCTTAATCTACAACCCTCGGAGCTCCTTTCCAACTGAGAATAACCTTCCTGACCCCCCTACAGTCTGGCTATCACTCGCAGCACTCCACGGAAACTGCCCTACTGAAACTCACTAATGATCTTCTAACTGGTAAACGCAATGGCCACTACTCCATACTCATAGTACTTGACCTCTCTGAGGCCTTTGATACTGTTGACCACCCGCTCCTCCTCAATAAACTCAACTCTCTTGGCCTTCAAGACTCTGCTGTCTCCTGGTTTTATTTCTACCTACTACAGTGTTGTCATGCCATATCCAGGATTTGATCCTGGGACCTGGTGCTTGCAGACAGGTTCCTATTGCCTGAACCACCAGGGAACTTGATTTGTGGCGGGATTTGTGGCAGAATTTCTGGTTCTTCTCCATGAGTGTGGATGTTGGCTCCACCCTGGGACCAACTGTTGGTAGTCACCTGATCAGTGACCCTATAAATCCTCACTTCCCCTTCCTCTCCTTGCCCTAGTATAGGTTCCTGTTGGTTTGGTGGATGCAATTTGTGTCTGGTTGCTGACTTTGCTTGTTCCTGACTCTTATTCTTGGATTACCCCTTGGATTTATGCTGTTCTTGTTGCTGACCAGGGTCGTCTTTAATATTGATTGGACCCTGGGCAAAACCTTTTAAACCAGGATAGTTGGCAAGTAGGGATGAGCCGAACACCCCCCGGTTCGGTTCGCACCAGAACTTTCGAACGGACCCCACGTTCGTTACGAACGTTAGAACCCCATTGAAGTCTATGGGACTCGAACGTTCGAAATGGAAAGTGCTAATTTTAACGGCTAATATGCAAGATACTGTCCTAAAAAGGGTTTGGGGACCTGACTCCTGCCCCAGGGGACATGGGTCAATGCCTAAAATGTTTTTAAAAATGGCCGTTTTGGCGGGAGCACTGATTTTAATGACGATTAAAGTGAAAAAAAAAGTGAAATATTCCTTTAAATATGGTGCCTGTGGGGTGTCTGTAGTATGCCTGTGAAGTGCCACGTGTTTCCTGTGTTTAGAACAGTCCCTGCACAAAATGACATTAAACGGAAATAACACCATTTAAAACTGCTTGCGGTTTTAATGTTATATCTGGTTCCTGCAATATGGTTGAAAATCATTCAGAAAAATGGCATGGGTAGCCCTCCCTGCCCATTACCAGCCTATTTGGGTCTTGTACGCATATTAAGGGGAACCCCGTACCCATATTAAAAAAAGGAAATGCGTGTGGCCCCCAGGCCCTATATACTCAGAACAGCAGTATACAGGCGGTGCAAACAAGACAGGGACTGTGTAGGTTTGTTGTGTTAAGTTGAATCTGTTTGTAATTTTCAACTAGTAAATTTTTAAAGTGTAGCTCCAGTCAAAAAAACTATTTTTAAGCTTTTTGGAAAACATAGGGAAGGGTTATCACCCCTGTATAATTTGTTTTGTCGTCCATCTTTTTTCATCTCACTTGCTGCTGTCTCCTTGCGTTTGCAAGTAGGAGATGTTTGTAAGTTGGATGTTTGAAAGTAGGGGCCTGCCCTATATGCTCTGCAGAAATGGCGGAACAAGGTGTTGGTTTTGCCACAACATTGTAAGCCCTCAAAGTGACTCTTGGTGGGCTCTGGAGCGCCCTGCTGTGAACGATTATATCAAGAATTGTAATTACATGCCATTGTTGAACAGTGGTAGAAAAATTGACCTTTGGTGGTTGTGGTGCCACAACACTATAAGTCCTCACCGTTACTCTGGGTGGGCACAGGAAAGGGCCCTCCTGTGAAATATTATATCAAGAATTGTAATTACATGTCCCTGTTAAACAGGGGCAGAAAAATTGGGCCTTAGGCACTGGTGCTGGTGCCACCACACTGCAACCTCTGCCATATACTCTTGTTTTATTGCAGGAATTAGCCCTGCTGCAAAGCATTGCATCAAAAATTGTAATTAAACGCCCCTGTTAAACAGGGGCAGAAAAATTGGGCTGCTGGCATCACCCAGAACCAAAATGTTCTTCCAACATATCAGCGGAGGAGGAAGAGGATAGACAATCAACATAACAGGACAGTCACTCAGCATCAGCATAGGCAGTCTTGAAGGGATGTGGTATTTCAAAAAAAATTATTCGGTTACATCAGCTTCAGGTGCTTGGTAGCTGTGGGTGATCCAAGACTGATTCATCTTGATGAAGGTCAGTCGATCAACTGATTCGGTGGACAGGCGCACCCTGTGATCGGTAACAAAGCCACCAGCAGCACTGAAGGTGCGTTCCGAAAGAACGCTGGATGCAGGACAGGCCAGTAGCTCAATTGCATACTGTGCAAGCTCTGGCCAGTGATCCATCCTCAAGACCCAGTAAGCCAGAGGATTTTCGGTGGGAAAGGTGTCCAAGTCTGACCTTGCCCCTAGGTATTCCTGCACCATGTAAATTAGACGCTGGCGATGGGTGCTGGAACCAATCATACCTTGGGGCTGCGGACTAAAAAATTGTCTGAAAGCATCAGTCAGACGGCCACCTTCTCCACCGCTCCTTCTGACCGATGCCTCAGCAACACGTTGTCCAGGACCAGGAGTTTGTAACCTCCCAGTCTCTGGGAACGTGTTGCACAGAGCTTTCTGCAAGGCCTCCCGGAGATGTCTCATCCTCTGCTCCCTCTGCGATGGCAAGATAAGGTCAGCAACCTTACCCTTGTACCGTGGATCAAGGAGAGTGTCCAGCCAGTAATGGTCCCTCTCCTTGATCCGAAGAATACGAGGATCCTTCCGCAGGCTTTGCAGGATCAGGGAGGCCATGCAGCGTAGGTTAGCTGAGGCATTCGGTCCGGAGTCCTCTGGGTCACTAAGGACAACATGATCCGCAGCTACCTCCTCCCAGCCACGTACAAGTCCATGTGTTTCTTGGGACTGTAAATCATCCCTACAAGACTGCTGCTGCTGCTGATGCTGAGTGCCAGCCTCCACCTCCATGCTGACACAATCATCCTCCTCCTCCTCTTCCTCCTCCTCATCCTCTTCCTGTGTGATGGGTGGCACAGCAGGAACACTGTCTGGATAAAGGGGGCCTTGAGAGGCAAGGAAGTCCTCCTCTTCCTGCCTCTGTTCTGCCTCAAGTGCCCTGTCCATTATTCCACGCAGCGTATGCTCCAAGAGGTGGACAAAAGGTACAGTGTCACTGATGCATGCACTGTCACTGCTCACCATCCTTGTGGCCTCCTCAAACGGTGACAGGACAGTGCATGCATCCCTGATCATGCCCCACTGGCGTGGTGAGAAAAAACCAAGCTCCCCTGACCCTGTCCTGGTGCCGTAGTCGCACAGGTACTCATTGATGGCCCTCTGCTGCGTGTGCAGCCGCTGCAGCATGGCCAATGTTGAGTTCCATCTGGTGGGCATGTCACATATAAGGCGGTTCTTGGGCAGGTTCAACTCCTTTTGGAGCTCAGCCAGCCGAGCACAGGCATTAAATGATCGGCGGAAATGCACACAGACTTTCCTGGCCTGCTTCAGGACATCATGTAAGCCGGGGTACCTGCCCAAGAACCGCTGCACCACCAGGTTAAGGACGTGAGCTACACAGGGCACATGGGTCAGTTGTCCCTGTCGGAGGGCGGAGAGGAGGTTGGTGCCATTGTCGCAAACCACCATTCCTGGCTTAAGCTGGCGTGGCGTCAACCACCTCTCGGCCTGCCCCTGCAGAGCTGACAAAACATCCGCCCCAGTGTGGCTCCTGTCCCCCAAACAAACCAGCGCAAGCACGGCATGGCATCGTTTTGCCTGCGTACTTGCGTAGCCCCTGGAACGCCTACGGAGCACCGCTGGTTCTGAGGACAGAGCACTGGAAGAGGCCATGGAGGAAGAAGAAGAGGAGGGGGTGGAGGAGAGAGGTGTGTCACAACCAATAGTAGCATTTTGGAGGCGTGGTGGCGGAACAACCTCCAACACTACTGCACCTTGTCCTGCATCCTTCCCAGCTGCCAGAAGAGTGACCCAATGGGCCGTGAAAGACAGGTAACGTCCCTGTCCATGCCTGCTGGACCATGAGTCAGCGGTAATATGCACCTTACCGCTGACCGCCCTGTCCAGCGAGGCAAGGACATTGCCTTCCACATGCCGGTAGAGAGCCGGAATTGCCTTCCGTGAGAAAAAGTGGCGTTTGGGGACCTGCCATTGAGGAACCGCACATTGTACAAACTCACGGAAGGGGGCCGAGTCTACCAACTGAAAAGGCAGCAGTTGAAGTGCTAGCAATTTAGCCAAGCTAGCATTCAACCGCTGGGCATGTGGATGGCTGGGAGTAAACTTCTTCCGCCGGTCCAGCAGCTGGGGCAGGGACATTTGCCTGCTATAATCGGACGTGGGTGTACCACTAGCAGAGTTCCCGGAAGCACTTGGCTGTGACACACCTAATTCTACACCTTCATTCCTCTCAGAGCAGGTTTCAGAGAGGACTGAAGGTCTAGTGGGGTTGGAGATGCCAGCTGATGAGGAGCAAGGAGAGGTCCACTTTGTTCTTTGGTGTGGGTCTTTGAGGTACGCTTGCCAACGAGTTGCATGGCAGGTCAACATATGTCTGGTCAAGCATGTGGTGCCCAAGCGGCTGATGTTTTGGCCACGTGAGATACGCTTGAGACATATGTTGCAAATAGCAGCGGTGCGATCTGATGCACTCGTCTCAAAAAAGGCCCACACCAAAGAACTTTTAGAATAACGCGCAGAGGAAGCGCTCTGCGCAGGCGGAGCTCTGCGGTGTGATTCAGTCGATGTGCTGCCCCTAAGCTGGCCCCCGGAGGGCATCCTGCCTCGTTGGACATGTGCCTCCTCCTCCTCCTCCTCCTCCTCCCTCCTTCCAGGCACCCACGTGGAGTCAGTGCCCTCATCATCCCCTCCCTCTTCATCGCTGTAGCAAACCTGGCAGTATGCTGCAGCTTGTGGAACATGACTGCCAGATTGCTGTCCTTCTTGAGCATCCCCTCTCTCTGCGCTCACGCTACTGCCTTCCTCTAGCTGAGTGTCATCATCAGAGACCACAAAACACTGGGCATCCTCCTGGAGCATGTACCCAACACTGTGCTCAAAGAGTTCAGGAGACTCCTCAGGAGGACGTGGTGGGTCTAGGGAAGGAGTCACTGATGATGACATTGAGAGGAGGGAAGACTATGCGTTGGCAGCTGCTTTGCTAGTACCCTGAGACTGGGTGAGAGAGGATGAGGAGGATGAAGAGGGCTTGGTCATCCACTCTACCAAGTCGTTGGCATGTTGCGGTTCAACATGTCCAGCTGCAGAAAAGAAGGACAAGCGTGTCCCATGGCCACGTGCTGATGACAATGCACCGCGTCCACGACCAGCACTGTTGTCTCTAGACACAGAGCCTGCTTGCCCTCTTTTATCGGCTCGCACCTGTCTGCCTCTCCTTGCTGGCCTTCCAGACATGGTAATGGCCTGAAGGGAGTTGGGTAAAACAGTAGTTGGGTAGTTTATATTGTGCTGGAGGCACACAACACCTACTAACTCCTGCAGATGCCTTCATTATAGAACAGCAGAGATAAAGGGGTATATACAGATGTATACTGTGCTGTGCTGGAGGCACACACAACTTCCAATAACTCCTGCAGATGGCAATTGGGCTCAAATAGAGAACAGCTATGTAGGTGGATTATAGCGGTATGTACTGGGTACAGAGCACGCAGACAGCACGCACTATCTCCTAACACTACTGACTGCAAGCTCTATTATTAAAGATGGACCACTAGCTATATAGGTGAGGTGAATATAGTGGTGTATACTGCAGTCAGGGCACAGACAACAACCACTACACAGCAGCAAGATAGGAAATCAGCCAAAAACGATCGGTGTGTACTGTGTTGAAGGTACACAGAACACCCACTGCTTCAGATGCCAACACACTACACGAGGCCGCCTCAAAGGCGGCTTTATATAGTGTGGGGCGTGCACTACACAGCCTGAGCTATGATTGGCCACAGGCAGGATGCCTGTGGCCAATCATGGCTCTCCTCGCTGCTGGCGCTGCGATTGGCCAAGCATGCGGGGTCACAGTGCATGCTTGGCCAATCATGAGCCAGCAATGCACTGCGCCATCGCAGTGCATTGTGGGCCGTGCGCGCCACACGAATTTTGACGTGAACGGACCAAGAGTTCGGATTTCGCCGAACGGACGAACAGCCAATGTTCGAGTCGAACGTACGTTCGACTCGAACACGAAGCTCATCCCTATTGGCAAGTATGAGGCAGCTGCTTTGGGCCCCACAACAATGACAGGGCCCAGGGCAGCTGCCCCTTTTGCCCTGCCTTAAAAACGGCCCTGTTGCAGACGCTGCCTGTTTCCAACACTGCCTTCCGGTTGACCCCTGTGTACTTCTGCCTTGGCTGTCTTCGATTGTCCTTTACCCACCGGGTTCCTGTCTTCGGCCTCTAATAACCGTGAGTTATTTATTGGTGGTTCCCTGTTAGGCTGTTTGCACTATCTATTGCTGTCCCTTTATTCAGGCTGCAGGATCTCAAAAGTCTCTCCACCTGATACTGTGAAAACAAGACTACCAGTCAGGAAACTGGAGAGGTGGTTGGAATTTCCTGGCAGACCTGACAAATGTTACCTATAACTCTGTTTCCTCCTTTCCACCTCCTCGTTCTGTATTTGTCTCCCAAGGTTCGGTCCTTGGACTCCCCCTCTTCTCTATCTACACGTCCCTTTCTAACCATTCAAACCACTAAGCTGCTCATTCACCCCCCTGTTATCTTTTGCCTTGACTATTTTAACTTCCTTCTCGTTGGCCTACCTCTTCTCCCCTCATTGGCCTACCTCTTCTCCCCTCATTGGCCTACCTCTTCTCCCCTCATTGGTCTACCTCTCCTCCTCCCAGCAGGCTCCTCCCCTCTTCAGTCCATCATGAATGCTGCTGCCAAACTCATCCACCTTACCAACCCTTCAGTGTCCTCCACCCCTCTCCGCCAATCCCTCCACTGGCCTCCATTTGTATAGTGTGTACTGGTCTCAGTCCAGAGCACTAAGTGTCATTTCTTCCTTCCTCTGCTATCGGCATGAGTCAATTCTGACAGTCTATGCCAGTGGTCTCCAAACTGGAGCTCGGTGGCTGGATGTAGCCCTTTGCTTGCTTTTATCCAGCTCTTGGGGCATCATTTCATCCATTGATACCAACAATGGGGCATAATGAAACATAGAGGCATGGAAACGTGACGGTTGAAAAAAAGACAGTAGTCCATCCAATGACGGGCGCAAATCTTCCCACTGACACCAATGATGGGGCACAATTCCTCCCACTGACACCAATGATGGGGCTCTATTCCCCCCACTGACACCAATGATGGGACACTATTCCTCCCACTGACACCAATGATGGGGCCCTATTCCTTCCACTGACACCAATGATGGGGCTCTATTCCCCCCACTGACACCAATGATGGGACACTATTCCTCCCACTGACACCAATGATGGGGCCCTATTCCTCCCACTGACACCAATGATGGGGCCCTATTCCTTCCACTGACACCAATGATGGGGCCCTATTCCTTCCACTGACACCAATAATGGGGCACTATTCCTTCCACTGACACCAATGATGGGGCACTATTCCTCCCACTGACACCAATGATGGGGCACTATTCCTCCCACTGATACCAATGATGGGGCACTATTCCTTCCACTGATACCAATGATGGGGCACTATTCCCCCCACTGACACCAATGATGGGGCACTATTCCTCCCACTGACACCAATGATGGGGCACTATTCCTCCCACTGACACCAATGATAGGGTATCATTTTTTCCCACTGATGATAGGACCTTTTATACTTCCAAAGGCCACAGTCCAGCCCCCCCCCCCCCCCCAAGCCTGAAGGACAGTAAACTGGCCCTTTGTTTAGAAAGTTTGGAGACCCTTGGTCTATGCCAACACCTGAGAATCCCAGACCCTCCTCCAGCTCACAGCGGGTGATTGTTGCGGGTCATGCTTTCCTACCTGTACGGGGGGGTGTTTATCCATTCCCTCCACTCAAGTCTCGGATTACACTCAGCTCTCTGCTCTATGCTGTGCAGTATGTGATATCATGAGAAGAGGAGATTAAGGGGGATATGATCATCATGTATAAATACATAAGGGGGGATATGATCTCCATGTATAAATACATAAGGGGGGATATGATCTCCATGTATAAATACATAAGGGGGATATGATCTCCATGTATAAATACATAAGGGGGGTATGATCTCCATGTATAAATACATAAGGGGGGATATGATCTCCATGTATAAATACATAAGGGGGGATATGATCTCCATGTATAAATACATAAGGGGGGATATGATCTCCATGTATAAATACATAAGGGGGGGATATGATCTCCATGTATAAATACATAAGGGGGGGATATGATCTCCATGTATAAATACATAAGGGGGGATATGATCTCTATGTATAAATACATAAGGGGGGATATGATCTCCATGTATAAATACATAAGGGGGGATATGATCTCTATGTATAAATACATGAGGAGGGATAGGATCTCTATGTATAAATACATAAGGGGGGATAGGATCTCTATGTATAAATACATAAGGGGGGATATGATCTCCATGTATAAATACATAAGGGGGGATATGATCTCTATGTATAAATACATAAGGGGGGATAGGATCTCTATGTATAAATACATAAGGGGGGATATGATCTCCATGTATAAATACATAAGGGGGGATATGATCTCCATGTATAAATATATAAGGGGGGATAGGATCTCTATGTATAAATACATAAGGGGGGGATATGATCTCCATGTATAAATACATAAGGGGGATACGATCTCCATGTATAAATACATAAGGGGGGATATGATCTCCATGTATAAATACATAAGGGGGGATACGATCTCCATGTATAAATACATAAGGGGGGATATGATCACCATGTATAAATACATAAGGGGGATATGATCTCCATGTATTAATACATAAGGGGGGATATGATCTCCATGTATTAATACATAAGGGGGGGATATGATCTCCATGTATTAATACATAAGGGGGGATATGATCTCCATGTCTTAATACATAAGGGGGGATATGATCTCCATGTATTAATACATAAGGGGGGATATGATCTCCATGTATTTTTTTTACTCACCAGAAATGCCTGTTGCTAGGCAGATCTTCCTAATCTGCCACTTCCTATTCCGCGGTGATCTTCAGTCTTCTCCTCCTCACGTTGATTTCTGGGAAATTAGGGTGCGGTGTATTCTGGGACCTGCGTGCGTCACAGAAGACAGCCGTCCATTGAGAAATTGGGACTTGTGCATGTGCAGGAGGAAACAGGCAGTGAAGCTGCAAGGCTCCATCGCTTATTGCGATTTTTTTTTTACCAAAAATATGTAGAAAAATACTTATCGGCCTAAACTGAGGGAAAAAAATGTTTTTTTTATATATTTTTGGGGGATATTTATTATAAAAAAAGTAAAAAATAATGCGTTTTTTTTTCAAAATTGTCGCTCTATTTTTGTTTATAGCGCAAAAAAAATGCAGAGGTGATCAAATACCACCCAAAGAAAACTCTATTTGTGGGAAAAAAAGGATGTCGATTTTGTTTGGGAGCCACATCGCACGACCGCGCAATTGTCAGTTGATAGCGACGCAGTGCCGAATCGCAAAAAAAAGTGGTCTGGGCTTTGGCCAGCAAAATGGTCCGGGGGGGCTGAAAGTGGTTAATGAGTGAAATACAAGAAGTTGTGATCGGTATAAAATGATAAAAAATTAAAACAGATCCGTTAAGAAGGTGATCCATTCTACAGAACTTAGGAAAGAAAGAAACCTTTGTGGGGGAAAATTCTGGAGATCCATTAACGTAATTTAAAAAAAAAAAAAAATTGCATTTGAAAGACCGCTGTGCAAATACAGTGAGATATAATATATTGTAACAACCACCATTTTATTCTCCATGGTGTCTATTAAATAAATATATATAATGTTTGGGGGTTCTAAGTAATTTTCTAGCAAAAAAATAATGATTTTAACATGAAACCAACAAAAGTCAGAAAAATGTTTAGTGTTTAAAGTGGTTAAACTTTTTTCACTTACACACAAAGTCTATTCCTTTAGATAAATTGTTACAATGTTTATACTGAAGTTCAACTGATAAAGAATGTTGTGATTCTTGGCAGACTGCCGGGTTTTTCTCTTCCTTTCTTTTGATGGCTTCAGAAGAGCAGAGAGAATTCTTTGCATAGAAAGAATTGTGAAACACTTTAGTCATCCTTTGAGGATCATCAATGTACAAAAACCTTAAAGTGGAGGGCCACCCTGAAAAAAAAAAAAAAAGAGCATTAACCACTTCCCGACCAGCGCACGACGATGTACGTCGACAGAATGGCACGGGCAGGCATATTGGCGTACAGGTACGTCCAATATTCGATGCCGCCCTGCCATCGGGAGCGCGGCGGCGGCGGCGCGCTCCCGCGCTGGTCGGGACCCCCGTGAGTCCGGTCGCGGGACCCGCGGACTCGATCGCCGCGGGCATCCCCGCGATCGTCTCACGGAGCGGCCGAATGGAGGAAATGCTGTATAAACAACATTTCTCCATTCTGCCTAGCAACTAGTGACGCTGATCTCTGCTCCATGTGATTGGAGCAGAGATCAGTGTTCACTAAATGAAAGCCCAACCCCCCCACAGTTAGTAACACACCCCTAGGAACACTTAACCCCTACACTGCCACCCACTGGTTAACCCCTTCACTGCCAGTGTCATTTACACAGGAATCACTGCATTTATATAGCAGTGATTACTGTATAAATGACAATGGTCCCAAAAATGTGTCAAAAATGTCCGATGGGTCCCCCACAATGTCGCAGTCACAATAAAAATCGCTGATCGCCGCCATTACTAGTAAAAAAAAAAAATAATAAAAAATTATTAATAAAAATGCCATAAAACTATCCCCTATTTTGTAGACGCTATAACTTTTGCGCAAACCAATCAATAATCGCTTATTGCGATTTTTTTTACCAAAAATATGTAGAAGAATACGTATCGGCCTAAACTGAGGGAAAAAAATGTTTTTTTATATATTTTTGGGGGATATTTATTATAATAAAAAGTAAAAAATAATGCGTTTTTTTCAAAATTGTCGCTCTATTTTTGTTTATAGCGCAAAAAATAAAAATCGCAGAGGTGATCAAATACCACCAAAAGAAAGCTCTATTTGTGGGAAAAAAATGACGTCAATTTTGTTTGGGAGCCACGTCGCACGACCGCGCAATTGTCAGTTAAAGCGACGCAGGGCCGAATCGCAAAAAGTGGTCTGGTCTTTGACCAGCAAAATGGTCCGGTCTGCAAGTGGTTAATATTACTAAAAAAAAATAAAAAAATTTTTTTTTTTTTTTTTTTACCTGATCACAAATCGCTGTTGCTAGGCAGTCTACCTAATCTGCCTTCTTCCTGCTCCTCTGTGATCTTCGGTCTTCTGGGTAACGGGGTACCGCTGTGTTCTGGGAACCGTGTGTTCCCTAACACAGCCCGTCCCATTCACAAAGCGTTGCGCGACTCGCTCATGCGCAGTAGGAAACAGGCAGTGAAGCTGCAAGGCTCCACTGCCTGTTTCCCTTAGTACAAATGGCGGCGCTGGGACCCGAGAGCCAAGGGGCATGTCGGCCTCGGAGAGGTAAGTCTCCTTATTAAAAGTCAGCAGCTACTTTTTTTTTTTTAGCTGCTGACTTTAAAAACATTAGTTTTTTTTACAGATGAAACACCGCTTTAAGGGCTCATTTACACTTTGTTTCGGCTTCAACACACATTAAAGCGCCTACCACTTCAACATGCTTTTATGATGTGTTTTTGATGCTTCTGTGGTGCTTCAATGAAGCTTTGTTGAAGCTTGGTAGATGCCTTGCGTGTGTGTGTGTGTGTGTGCATATATCGCAAACCTACAATTTCTTCAAAACAAAAATCGGAGCTAAAGCTCAATTAAAGCCTCTCAAAAGCTGCAAACGAGCTTCAAGCGAGCTTTGTCATAGAGTTCTATGGAGGCTTTGAAGATGCATTGAAGTGAGGCTTCGATGATGTTTCACTGATGCTTCAGTGGGGCTTCAAGTAAGCTTTGTCACAGACTTCTATTGAGGCTTTGAAGATGCTTTGAAGTGATGCTTCCGTTGTGTTTCGATGGTGCTTCAATAATGCTTCACTGATGCTTCAGTGGTATTTCAAGCGAGCTTTGTCACAGACTTCTTTGGAGGCTTTGAAGATGCTTTGAAGTGAGGCTTCAGTGGTGTTTTGTTGGTGCTTTGATGATGCTTCAGGCGAGCTTTGTCACAGACTTCTTTGGAGGCTTTAAAGATGCTTTGAAGTGAGGCTTCGGTGGTGTTTTGATGGTGCTTCGATGATGCTTCAGGTGAGCTTTGTCACAGACTTCTTTGGAGGCTTTGAAGATGCTTTGAAGCACCACTAAAGCGACATGGGGTATAATTTTTGAAGTACAGCTGAAGGAAAGCAAAAGCAAGGTGTAAACAGGACTGTAAGCTAACCATTTTATTGATTAGTGTTCAGAGAGCTTTACCAAAGCCTGTCCGAAGCCTTGTTTTGACACAAAGTGTAAACGAGCCCTAACTGATAATTCCACAATGCCTCGGGTCATTTCAAATACATTCAAATAAGGTTCTATTAAACTTCAATAGATGATTCCCAGCAATAACATTATTCCCAATGGTGGACTGCATTTCCAAGGAAATTAATAGGAAATCTATTGTGTGAGTACAGCCAGGCCGGGGGACTCTAAGGGCTAGTTTACACTTAACTATGCTTCAAAACAAGGCTTCGGACAGGCTTTGTTAACGATCTCTGAATGCCAGTCAAAGCTCATGTCACTAAATAAAATGGTTAGCTTACAGGCCTGTTTACACCTTGTTTTTGCTTTGCTTAAAAAAAAAAAATGATACCCCATGTCGCTTTAGTGGTGCTTCAAAGCATTTTCAAAGCCTCCATAGAAGTCTTGCTTGAAGCACCATTGAAGCATCATTAAAGCATCATCAAAACACCACTGAAGCACCATCAAAGCACCATCAAAACACCAGCGAAGCACCACTGAAGTACCATTGAAGCATCATCAAAACACCAGCAAAGCACCACTAAAGCACCATTGAAGCATCATCAAAGCACCACTGAAACATTACCAAAGCACCACTGAAGCACCATTGAAGCACCATCAAAACACCACTGAAGCACCATTGAAGCACCATCAAAACACTAGCGAAGCACCACTGAAGTACCACTAAAGCACCACTAAAGTACCATTGAAGCATCATCAAAACATCAGCAAAGCACCACTAAAGCGCCATTGAAGCATCATCAAAACACCAGCAAAGCACCACTGAAGTACCATTGAAGCATCATCAAAACACCAGCAAAGCACCACTGAAGCACCATCGAAGCACCATCAAAACACCAGCGAAGCACCACTTAAGCACCATTGAAACACCATCAAAGCACCATCAAAGCACCACCAAGGCACCACTGAAGCACCATCAAAACACCACCGAAGCACCACTGAAGTACCATTGAAGCATCATCAAAACACCAGCAAAGCACCACTGAAGCACCACCGAAGTACCACCGAAGGACCACCGAAGCACCATCGAAGCACCAGTGAAGCACCAGTGAAGCACCACTGAAGTACCATTGAAGCACCATCAAAGCACCACTAAAGCACCATCAAAGCACCATTGAAACACCACCAAAGCACCACTGAAGCACCACCAAAGCACCACTGAAGCACCATCAAAACACCACCAAAGCACCACTGACGCACCATTGAAGCATCATCAAAACACCAGCGAAGCACCATTGAAGCATCATCCAAGCACCATCAAAACACCACTGAAGCACCACTGGAGCATCATCAAAGCACCATAGAAACACAGCTGAAGCATCAAAAACACATCAAAAAAGCATGTTGAAGCGGTAAGCACTTTAATGTGTGTTGAAGCTGAAGCAAAGCGTAATTGAGCCCTTAGGGATCGTTTACACTTGCTTCAAAACAAGGCATCAGTCACGCTTTTTTTTTTTTTTTAAACTCTCTGAATGTCAGTTAAAGCTCCTGTCACTAAATAAAATAGTTATCTTACAATCCTGTTTACACCTTGTTTTTGCTTTGCTTTGTTTCGCTTCAAAAATGAAACCCCATGAAGCTTTAGTGGCACTTCAAAGCCTCTATAGAAGTCTATGACAACGCTCGCCTTGAAGCACCTGCCGCTTTTGAGAGGTTTTGATTAAGCTTTAGCTTCGCTTTGTTTTGGAGGTTTGGCAGGTATAAGATATCAACACACACACACACAGGGCATCTGCCAAGCTTCATTAAAGCTTCAAAAAAGCATCACCAAAGCATCGCAGAAGCATCAAAAACCCATCAAAAAAGCATGTTGAAGCAGTTTGGCGCTTTAATGTGTGTTGAAGTCAAAGCAAAGTGTAAATGAGCCCTTAGTGAGGAAACTGTGTGGTTACCAGCCGGAAGCACAATGAAGATCTACAAGGAGCAGGGTCAGGTAAGTGCAGGGCTACGGGGAGCTTCTGGGGAGTTACTTAAAGGATAGCTGTAGTAAATGTACCATTATCCTTCAATCCTTTCTCTTTTCGGTGTAGCAACCCTCCTAGCTTGGTTGCTAACAGTTTGACTTGCATAAAAAGAAGAAAAACAGCTCCTATGAGTGGTATACTGTTGGTGTCAAAGACCCTAATAAGGGGAGATACATCCAAAACCTATACTCACAACAAACACACTCCAAGGATATAGCACCTCTAGGGCTACCAAAAAAGTTTTATTAATTGGACATAAAGATGTCCAATTGTCTTTACTGCTATAGCTACTAGTCTCCAAGCCTGACTCCTGACCATGGCAAATGAAATGGCAAATGGACTTCATCTGAAGAGGTTCATGGTGCTCCTGCAAGACTGACCAACGATGGAAAAAGTTGGGCGGTAAGGGAGTGATGAACATGAGGGCATCTTGAGCCCCCACCCTAGGGAAAGAGAGCCTTGACTGATGGGGGCATGGCCAGGTGCCGGACAAGGGAAACGATTGGTTGAAACATGGAGGATGGGACAGGCCTGGTCTCAGGGAACATGTGCACCAGGGAATTCTGGGTCTTTCGGAAGAGTCGTTGGAAGAGATGCCCACCCTTCTCTTGTTATGGTACGTCACAGCTTGCTGCGGTTTTCTTGACCTTGCCTGCAGTTAAAGCTGCTGTAATGGGCGATGCCCTTAATGAAAACATTGGAAGTAGGCTGTCTGTCCAGCACTTATGGTAAGGACAGGCCCCGCTTACCCCTTTCGGTTGAGTGCTCACAGTACGACTGTGACTGGCACTGGTTAAATGTGCTCACATGTTATGTGTTGGAATTTAATAAAACTGTGGCCTTGCCCTTTCCAACCTAATGGTTGTAAGTGTTTTATTTAATGGGGTAAAGGGCAAGGGTGGTGGGGGATTTGATCCCTTAGTGTTACGTTAATTGGGACCCAGGCCCATTGCGCCTCAGCAGTCATGAGAAAAATGATGGGAAGTCCACCAAGAAAAATACAAAGGTTGCAAGGGGGGCTATTACATTACTAGATGTAGCGGCCATAACCCATTGCAGGGCAGCCTTGACTTATTGGGCTTACCAGTTACCTGCTCTTGGTCTGCTCTTCCACGTCTAGGGGTTCCCAGGGTTGATGCCCAACAACTTGAACACTGACACGAATAAAGTCCCTTCAAAAGCTTTCATTTTGTAGTAATAACATCCAATAACACAGTCTCTCATGGGAACAGAGGGCACGGGGTGAAGAACTCAGGCACCTTGAACTGCAGGTCTAGCAAAGTCTCTAATTCCACCCAGAGAGTAGCCACTCGCAGCTGGGTACTTCAAGGCTGAACAGATCTCTAGCCAGAGAACATGGCAGTCAGCACGTTGACTCAAATACTTGAAAAAATCCTATGAATGTGGACAAGTTGTAACTAAGGGTGAACAGGAACCTTTTTCCTCAGTACCTGGAACATTCTCTGTCTCCTTGAGAGTACTGGAAAAAGCTTGGATTTGTCAATGTCCTTCCCAACTCAGTAACCAGGCACTTCTTTGGATGCCACTTGCCGGCCCTCCTCCGAAGAGTCCTCCCCCGGTTACTTCCACGAGCTGTGGTGCCTCTCCAAGCCGAGAGCACACCCGGACACCTTGAATCCTCCCTCAGTTACTGTGCCTCGGACCAGCCGGTTCCAAGACTCGGGAACAGACGGATCCCTACCCCAGACCAGGCAGGTCTATTAGGGGCCTCTGACAGGAACATATTGCTGTATGTCGAACACCCAGTGACCCCTCACGGGGCTACCCCGATCCTGGAACCAGAACAGACCACACGGGTCCCACAAACCCCTCTCCTGGGAACACGTGACCCAAACCTCTTAAGTGCCCCTTCCCAGACTCCTCAGCGGGCTACGGCACTCCCACTGATTGGTTTGAGAAGGCAGATACCTAAACAGCCAACCATGCCTGGTTCTGGCCTGTCATCTGCACCTCACTGTCCACATGACCAGGCAGAACTTCCAAACACAGCCTGGCCAGACTGATGTTAAGGCCCACCTATGTAATTAACCCTCAGAACCCCTACTGTTCTAAGGTAAAAACTAAATTTATATGCGTATGACATTTTATCCAAAATGTCATCCTGTCAGGGCTGGCTTAGCCCTTCCTCCTCTGGGCTGGCCGCTCAGCTGTCGGCTCATTGCCACCTCTCTTCTCTCTCCACAGTTACCAGCTGTTCCCGATGATGCTCGTCTGACCTGCCTATTTAAAGCCTTCCAGCTCATTTCTCCATTGCCTTCACGTTGTTCACATCACAAGGAACCATCTCCTGCTGTTTGTTTCAAGACTGGCTTGCTGACATCCCACTTGGCTTCGTATCCTGCTTGCAGTTGCTCTCCTTGGATCCCTGACTTCTGGACTGGCTGATTACCCGATCTGGTTTATGAACTTTGGACTGGCTGACTACCCGATCTGGCTACTGGACTCTGGCTATGCTTGACTACGCTTTTTCCTATTTACCTTTTTATTTTTATTATTAATAAACAAGTGTGATTTGATTGTCCTTCTGTCTCAGTCTGTTTCATGGTTCCTGACACATCCGCTACATAGAGAATTATAGTGAATCCTCTGAGAATTGATAGGGAATCCAAGTGAATCGTATACTTTCAAGTTTTGAAGCATTCAAGGGCTGAGGGAGGGAGGACAAGCTGAATGAGGGAGCCAAAGCAAAGCTGACAAATGGCTGATCTCTTAACCATCCATTTGAATGTATTATAACTTGTACGGTAGACACACACCAATCATCTTCCTAATTTAAATGGGATAAACACCACTTCTGATCAACCACACTTTGCAAAAAATCACTCCCGTTGCCAGCAAATGGATGTCATCTTCTCCTCAAGTGATCCTCTGCAGCTCCGGAAAGTTGGTTGGCAAGCCCTCAGCTTCCCGTATGATGAACCATTGTTGTGCAACTTCTCCACCAGGGTCTGCCGGTGAGAGATACCAAGGAGGACCCTCCACTGGCTCTTCCCCTATAGCAGAGAACAATGAGGGAAATGAATGAAGGTTTCTAATATAACGTCTGTACCTGAAATTCCCCATTGTGACTCTTTGTATTCTATATAATGTCCAGGTATTCAAAGGCCACAAAATCATGTGAAAGAAACTTTAATCTCAGCATGTACATGTACTTGTATTTCATTGTGTATCGTCTGTCCATTCAGCCAATGTCCTTGGCACTATACGAATTCTTCTCCCACCTACTCACGTTCTTGAGACCGTGAAAAGAGATGTGCTAAAGAAATCAAATACATTTCATACCGCGCTCCAATAACAATCATTAAACCATAAAATGTAAATACATGAAATAATCAACTTAACGTGATAAAAAATAGTGATAGTTGATACTAAATTAAATCGTCCATATATAAATACATGAGAAAATAAATAAATTAAACATAATAGAAAATTGTGATAATTAATACTGAATTAGGAGTCCATAAATATAAATAAACAAATTGAATAGATGTCCGTGAACCACCACCACAATCTTCAATCCAAGTGCGTAATAAGAATCCTTAATGGTTGGGTGAGATGAGTGTCGTCTTCCACCAACACCGAGCCTACTCACCAGACCAATGTGACACCCATCACAGGTAGTCAAAACAAGCGTAGATACCGATGGAGATATACATTGATGAAATACTGGCCCCTGGCACAAAGAACTCAAACGATCGGTCACGTATCAAGAAAACAAGAAGAAGGGGCTCCTCCTGGTGTAGTATGTAAAAAAAAGGCTTTATTCCATAAGTAGCATAACATAAAAACGATGTGCCCAATACAGACCACGCAGGTGCGCCGTTTGCATTCCACCTGTACTCCAACTAGCAGAAGTGACGCGCCACGTACGCGGCAAACCCAACGCGTTTCGTCAGCAACGTCTGACGTCATCGGGAGTCCAGATTGATGTGCTGACTACAGTTGTAATATTAATGTGATACCGACGTATCATATATAGCGGTGCCCCTGTAGGAGCCGCTGAGTGTTGTGGTCCACCTGTCACCCTGCCCAGCCCGACATTCAAGTCTCAGTCACCAAAGGCAATGAACAGTCCATGTGTTTGTTTTTGTTGTTTTTATTGAGGAAATAGAACTTGGATGGGTAAAGGAATTTATGGGATGCTCAATAGAACAAACATTTGGATGATTTTATAGCAATCAGTTATTGGGTTGTATAGCAATAAATTTGGGACATCTATATACACTCCGTTACTCCAGTCTCCTCCAGCACAACTCTTGCTTGCAGACTGTTACTCCCTCTCTCTCTCTCTCTCTCTCTCCAGCATGTCTCTACTTTCTCAGGCACAGCTAGCACAGGTTTTAGCCCCAACCCTGACTCAGTCATGCGTTAGCAACTGCCCTTTGCAGACAGGGACCGCAGGCCCCTTTTAGAGTAGCAAAAATAGAATAGAAAGTCTCTAGTGCTAGCTGTCCTATAGTTGGACTACTGCCCCCAGTGAGCCCTCTTCATGCCCTGCCAGCCCTCCTGGGTGCAGCTGCCCAACTCCACTACGCAGGACATCACTGTCCTGTCTGCTGCCTCTGCACCCATCCCAGACTGCACACTCCCAGTCCTCTCAGACATGCCTTCCCAGTCCTCCCGACTGTGCCTGTCACTCATCAGCCCTCCTGGCTGCAACCTGTGGTTCCCTCCTGAAGACTTTCCCAGCAGTACTAGCCACTGCTGGCCTCTTTGACTCCTCTCTGTGCCTCCTGTTCAAATCCTTCATGAGTTCTTGAAGGGCTCTGTCCTGCATCTGGGTCCCAGGCCCAAGGTCACCCCCCCCCCTCCCCAGACTAGGGAGCTCCCTCCAAGGCCTGATAGCCTAGTACTCCATCCTCAGTTCTGCCACCTGACAACTCTCCCAGCTGGGCTGACTCTGGGTATTTCAAGGAGGCCTGCCCCCTGCCAATACTAGTTGGGGATTGGTCAGGGCTCCCTGAGACACCCCAGACGGCTCCACCTCTCTTTCCCCTCTCTTCTTCTAGAATCCTCTAGAAAAAAGAGAGAGGTGACAGTGTAGTGATGCGGTCTGTGAGTCATAGCTGCTACTCTGAGCCACTCCCAGCCCACACACACCAAAACAAACAGGCCTAGCTTCCAGCTAGGCCTGCCTACATCTTCCTACACCACCAAAAAATCCTAACCTCTAGCACCTACCTATTTAGAAGGTGCTACACATCAAAAAACAATAAACAGAACAGAGATTTGGAAAGATGTGTGATTTGGAAGCCGCTCCTGAGACCCAATTGGCCAGGGAGTCTGAGGACCCACTTCCTGTTCGGCTGGGAGGAGAAGCAATGGCCATGGAATGAGGTCTCCAGGAGAAATGGCTCACCTGCAGTGGCTCTACTCCCTGGCTCGGACAGGGGAGTGAGGAGGGTAGATCAGAGTGTAATTCCGGGCATCTGCATCCTAGGGTAAGGAGGCCTTCTGCCTTCCCGTCCGTCTGTCTCCCGCCGGGAGGTTGACATTGGTTTGCTGCCCCCCCAAAATATTTAGCACCAGCCCACCTTCCCATAAACCCATTTACAAGGCATACTCCCTCTCCCCTACCTCTGACACCCAGTCATTAATGCTGATTTCCACAAAGGTCAGGATCATATAGCACTGAAGCTGATTATACCACACTGCATGATTCCCTCCCTTTTTATGTGCTGAGTTTCCTAGTGTTTTATTCAAACTACTTATAATTGTCAGAAAACCATTAAAGACATAGAGAGCATTACAGATATACATACAACACATGCACACACTACCTAGACTTCCTAGAACTTGACCATATGCAATGGTCTACAACAATGGTTCTCAACCTCGGTCCTCGAGTACCCCCATCGGGCCATGTTTTGGTTACTTCCCTTAGATAAACTAGCTCTTATCAATACCACGCCATCGATGTTGATTTAAGCAGCTGTGCAAAGTAAAGGAAAAACCTGAAAACATGGCCCGTTGGGAGACACTCGAGGACTGAGGTTGAGAACCACTGGTCTACAATAAGGCTCTGCTAAAAGTTACTTAGCTCAGTTTCATAGAAACCATCATGACTTGGGCTCCTGAAGGGGCTTAAGGGCCAGCCTCCAGCCCACTGACTATGGACCCAGGACTAAGGAGACCTCCCCTCTTTGGGGTTACAAGGAACCTTCTCCTCAAGAGGGCTATATCACTTCCCTGGGTACCTGGCTGGCCGTGAATGATACCGGCATATGTGGGGTTACAAAACTTAATTTTCTGTTACAGGGTTTCCTGGCATCAGTTGTTGTTTGCTGTAATTAAGTTTAGGTGATCAACTCTCACTGTTTAATCACCTCCACAGTTCAGACTGCGAGGGGCTGGGAAGGAATCTATTTTTTTTGTGTTTGATTATTTATTTACGTAATGTAATTTTCTCCTGAGGTGGACATTGTCTGTGATAATTTGATTAGCTTTTATCTGATGGTTTTCTTTATAAATCCAGTGTGTTTCTCTAATAAAGTTCTTTTGGTTTACTCCAAAAACTGATGTTGCCTAGATGTTTGGGGTAACCACAGCTATAGCCACTGGCCTCATGTTCCAGAGCTTGGTGTGACAGACCAAAGCAGGACAGAGGCTTTTGGATGGGACTGAATGCTAGCCTCTTGCCCACTGATCATGGGCCCTGGCATTTGGGGGAACGGTGCTCTCTGTGAGCTGTATGCCTGGGAACCCAGGAGGTGGTGTTACTTTGGATTCAGGTCCATGTCCCCACCCCCCCCAAGACACACAGACTCTGGGAACCCTTTATATGCCATATTAGAATAGTGACTGATTCATATTGTTGGGACTGATACGGTTAGATGCTAATGTCACCAACTCCAGCTACCTGTCTGCTATAATGTGTGGGCTCTAAGAATCTTTTCACCCATTGTTGTTTGTGTTAATTAACTCTGCTACTGTGTGAAGCTCGATGACCACAAGTCTGTCCTAAAGGTCATGTCTCTTAGTCACCTAGGCTGTCTAAAGGATTAGGTAATTAGCTCATGTTAATTAGATTTCTGGATATAGTTTGTATTGTCATCCTGTTTTATATATTTGTGTGAGATCTCAAATAAAGGGCTATTCCTGATGTACTCCAAGACTGGTGTTGTCTGGTCCTTGGGGGTTCCAATAGCCAGATCCATTGGACTTGTGTTCCAGGACTTAGGAAGCGATATACTGACGGAAGCGCTCAAGCGGATAGGATCTGTCACACTTGGGAAGCAGCTTCTTGGTGGAGATACCCAGGCAGGGTGTCAGGGAGTCCATTACACTCAGGTCATAGGAGCTTTATGATTTCCATAGGCAACCAAGGCTCCAGGCTCTACTCTACAAGCAATTCTAAGAAATAGGGCTTGTGTCATCCCCAGGTGAAGTTTCTTCTGGAACAGACTTTCCTTTGTTGTTATGGAGCCCTCCTGGCATTTTGTGCTGCTCGTCTTTTTTTTTTGGAAAGTTTGGGTAGACATTCCCACATGGGCGTATCCTTTTCTGCATCAGTCTGTTTTAGCGAACATTTCCCAGCTCAAACTCTAGATGGCGCTGTTGTATCATACATGCCATAGGTCAAATATGTCAAAAGGTCAGGCCATTGTTGAACCCTTTTGGCACAGCTTTGTTTGACATGAACTCCCCTAAATCAATGGAAGCAACTAAAAAAAGTTTACATTACCATTGACTCGTTGACATTGGCCCAAACAGAAGCAACACAGTTGGCGATCTAAAACATTTCCAAGACAGTCATTTAATTCCTCCAATATTTAGACACTATTAACCATTTGCCATCCAGCGTACAGTATGTATAATACAGCCCTGGACAGCAAGTGGTTATACCAGCATCATGGCCATGGTACCATTTTGTGGAGCCAGCAATTGGCTTTCTTGTAAAAGGGATTGAGTGGTTCTACAGCCACCTGATCAGTGTTTGAAGGAGCCCGCCCCTCCGCCCGCTGCCACCCCCTGTGGTTCACCCGCTCTCCAATTCCACCTGAAACCTGGGACCATGATAAGTGGTCGGGACCGCTCTGCACAGAGGAGATGGAAGAACATTCATTCCCCGATCTCCTCTGTGACTAATGATCCCGAAAGCAATGGTGATTTTGTAAATTCCGGTTTCAGAGCCATCAATCCCTTGTTGTTAGGGAAACAGCTGAAGGGCATGGGAGATATCAGGGATCTAATAGACCTCTGATTTTTCCATAAAGAGTACCTGTCACTTGTCCAAAACTGGCTTGTTTACCCTCTTGTGGTAACAATAAAGTAAAAAAAAAAAGTATAAAAAATAAATAAAAATAATAATAAAAAAGTTTAAATCACCCCTCTGTGTTCCGACACACATGTAAAGGGTGCTTACACCACACATGTGAGGTATCACTGCAAATGTTGGAGTGAGAGCAATAATTCTAGTAGACATCTGCAATTTGTTTCGCTGCAAATTAGTTTTTTTTTTTACGAAATTCAACAAATTTGTTAATTCGGAAATATCAGAATTAACGAAAACTGGTTTAACAAATTTTTCCTAATATCCGTAAATTTGAATATTCGAAAATTTGTTAATTCCTAAAATTCTTTAATTCGTTAATTCTTTAATTTGTTAATTCATTAATTCTTTAATTTGTTAATTATTTACTTTGTTAATTTGTTAATTCGTTAATTCTTTAATTTGTTAATTCTTTAATTCGTTAATTTGTTAATTTGAAAATTAGAAAATCTGAAATAATAACTAACTAATAATAACTTAACTATTACTAACTATTAAATTATAGGTATTGGAATTTCCTATCAAATTTGTCTGTTGGTGAACGTAACAAATACGAATTTATCCGAAGCTACGAATCATCCAAAATAACGAATGCCACATATAAACAAATGGAACATAATGAACTAATAATAATAAATAACAATAACATTTTATTATTATTATTATTATTATTATTAATATTATTTATTATTATTAATTCATTCAATTTGTTTGGATGCGGCATTCGTTATTTCCGATAATTCGTAACTTCGGATAAATTGTTATTCATTACGTTCACTAACAATTTGAAAGGAAATTCCAATACCTATAATTTAATAGTTATTATTAGTTAGTTATCATTTCGAATTTTCTAATTTTCTTTCTTTCTTATTTTTGGATTTATGAATTTACGAATTTTCAAATTTATGAATTTTTGAATTTACGAATTGTGATCATAACAAATGACCCCAAAAAAAAACGAAAAAAAACAAACCCCAAAACAAATAAAACAAAAACAAACAAATTTTTCGGTAGTGCACTTTTATTAACCACTTGCCGACCGCCGCACGACGATGTACGTCGACAGAATGGCACGGGCAGGCATATGGGCGTACCTGTACGTCCCTGCCTTTCCGCGGGTGGGGGGCCCGATCGGGCCCCCCCCGGTGCCAGCGGCGGTCGGTTTTCGTTCAGAAGCGATCCGGGATGAGGGGGCGGCCATTCATTCATGGCCACCCCCTCTCGATCGCTCCTGACGAATGGAAGTGAGGCGTGACATCACTTCCTCTCCTGTAATGTAAACACAGGAGAGGAAGTGATGTAATCTCTCCTCCGTGTCGGTATTTTTCGTTCCGGCACCGAGGAGAGAGGATCGGTGAGTTGCACCAACACGACACTTCACAGTAGAACATGCCAGGCACACTCACACCCCCCCTTCACCCCCCGATCACCCCCCCAATCACCCCTGCCCCCCCAGTCACAGTGACACCAATTGCATTTTTTTATTTTTTATTTTTTTGCATTGGTGCCATTTGTGACTGTAATAACTATTAGGGCAGTTAGGGTTAGCCCCCTTTAGCTCTAGGGTACCCCCCTAACCCCCCCAATAAAGGTTTAACCCTGTGATCACCCCCCGTCGCCAGTGTCACTAAGGCTGGGTTCACATTGCAGCGGTTTATGAGAACGGATGTGATTCGCACCGCTCTGCAGTGCAAATCACATCCGATCTCTGTGCGATTCGAGTTCAGCCATACAGATAGTATGGCTGAATTCGCGCCGCACCCGCCGCAAATTCGCACGGGACCCTTTTTTTGGTCCGCAGCAGAATCGGATCGCATGGGTGTTCATTAAAGTTTGTAATTTTCCCGCAACTTGTGACAAAATATAAAATATTCCATGGACTCAACATGCCTCTCAGCAAATAGCTTGGGGTGTCTACTTTCTAAAATGGGGTCATTTGTGGGGGTTTTGTGCCATCTTGGCATTTTATGGCCTTCAAAACTGTAATAGGTAGTGAGAAGTGAAATCAAAAATTTACGCCCTTAGAAAGCCTGAAGGCGGTGCTTGGTTTTCGGGGCCCCGTACGCGGCTAGGCTCCCAAAAAGTCCCACATATGTGGTATCCCCGCACTCAGGAGAAGCAGCAGAATTTATTTTGGGGTGTCATTTCACATATGCCCATAGCATGTGTGAGCAATATATAATTTAGTGACAACTTTGTGAAAAAAATAAAATAAAATAAAAGTTTGTAATTTTCCTGCAACTTGTGGCAAAATATAAAATATTCCATGGACTTAACATGCCTCTCAGCAAATAGCTTGGGGTGTCTACTTTCTAAAATGGGGTCATTTGTGGGGGTTTTGTGCCATCTTGGCATTTTATGGCCTTCAAAACTGTAATAGGTAGTGAGAAGTGAAATCAAAAATTTACGCCCTTAGAAAGCCTGAAGGCGGTGCTTGGATTTCGGGGCCCCGTACGCGGCTAGGCTCCCAAAAAGTCCCACATATGTGGTATCCCCGTACTCAGGAGAAGCAGCAGAATTTATTTTGGGGTGCCATTTCACATATGCCCATAGCATGTGTGAGCAATATATCATTTAGTGACAACTTTGTGTAAAAAAAAATAATAATTTTTTTTTGTCATTATTCAATCGCTTGAGGCAAAAAAATAAAATATTCAATGGGCTCAACATGCCACTTATCAATTTCCTTAGGGGGTCTACTTTCCAAAATGGGGTCATTTGGGGGGGGGTTTGTACTGCCCTGCCATTTTAGCACCTCAAGAAATGAGATAGGCAGTCATAAACGAAAAGCTGCGTAAATTCCAGAAAACGTACCTTAGTTTGTAGATGTGACAACTTTTGCGCAAACCAATAAATATACAATTATTGACTTTTTTTTTACCAAAGACATGTGGCTGAATACATTTTGGCCTAAATGTATGACTAAAATTGAGTTAATTGGATTTTTCTAATAACAAAAAGTAGAAAATATAATTTTTTTTCAAAATTTGCGGTCTTTTTACGTTTATATCGCAAAAAATAAAAATCGCAGAGTCAGTCAAATACCATCAAAAGAAAGCTCTATTTGTGGGAAGAAAAGGACGCAAATTTTGTTTGGGTACAACATTGCATGACCGCGCAATTACCAGTTAAAGCAGCGCAGTGCCAAATTGTAAAAAGACCTCTGGTCATTGACCAGCAAAATGGTCCGATCTGAAAGTGGTTAAATTCTAGGGCGATAATTCACAATTAATTCTAAACTGATGACCTGTAAGGCCCCATTCACACGTGAGCGTTTTGTAGCTTGAAGCTACAAAACACCAGAGGGGAAAAAATCTATTATTCTCAATGGAGACGGTTCACATCTCCACTCCCAGTCGCCTGAAGCCGAACGCCTGAAGCGCAAACAAGTTCTGGACCCTTTTTTGTCACTCGAATTGGGCAGATTTTTTCTTTTTACATTGGTGACCTTTTGCCCTGTACAAAATCGCGGCAAAACACAGTAAAAAACGCTGCAAAATCGATGTAAAATTGCTGTAAAATTGCGCGTTTTTCTACCTGAAAATGCTATGCTCAGGTGTGAATGGGGCCTAAAGGCTTTTGCAGCTTCTCCTATGAACAATTTTAGGTATCATAGTTTGTTGTCGTTTTACAGATGTGCACAAATTTAAATCTTGACATGTTTAGTATCTATTAACTTGACACAATATTATTTTTTGATATTTTACCCAAAAAAATGAGTATTATATAGTGATGGACAAACTTCCGACGGGACGTTTCGCGAACGCGAACGCGGCCGATAGTTCGCAAACCGTAACGTTCGCGGCGGGCCCCATTGACTTCAATGGGAGGCGAACTTTGCAAACCTACAGGTCAAATTTGCAGCCACAAAATAATTACTAGCTGTGCAAACATAGTCCCACCACATGACATAACACATGTATGAGGTGAATCTGGGATCGACAACTACAAGCATTCTTTTTTTATATGGGAAATTGTTGTGACAATTCAGGACTGTGGAGCGCATGAAGGCAATGGAGGAGAGGGAAGGTCAGGGACCAGGGTAGGCAAAGAAGAGGGTGCAGGAGATGATCACCAGCAGCGTGACATACAGCAATGACACCTGCACCGTCATAGAGTCATCTGACACCAGCACCGTGATATAGAGCACTGACACCTGCACCGTGATAGAGTGATCTGACACCAGCACCGTGATAGAGAGCACTGACATCAGCAGCGGAACATACAGCAATGACACCAGCACCGTGATAGAGTGATCTGCCACCAGCACCCTGATAGAGAGAGAGCACTGACATCAGCACCGTGACATAAAACACTGACATCAGCACCGTGATATACAGCACTGACACCTGCACCGTAAGCAGCCCCAGGAGGAAGTCAGCATAGCACAGGGATGGTAGGAGCCCCTCATAATAAGCAGCCCCAGGAGGAAGTCAGCATAGCACAGGGATGGTGGGAGCCCCTCATAATGAGCATAGCACAGGGATGGTGGGAGCCCCTCATAATGAGCATAGCACAGGGATGGTGGGAGCCCCTCATAATAAGCAGCCCCAGGAGGAAGTCAGCATAGCACAGTGATGGTGGGAGACCCTCATAATAAGCAGCCCCAGGAGGAAGTCAGCATAGCACAGGGATGGTGGGAGCCCCTCATAATAAGCAGCCCCAGGAGGAAGTCAGCATAGCACAGGGATGGTGGGAGCCCCTCATAATAATCAGCCCCAGGAGGAAGTCATCACAGCACAGGGATGGTGAACTTTACAAACCTACAGGTCATATTTGCAGCCACAAAATAATTACTAGCTGTGCACACATAGTCCCACCACATGTCCAATGACATAACACATGTATGAGGTGAATCTGGGATCGACAACTACAAGCATTCTTTTTTTATATGTGAAATTCTGAAAATTCAGGACAATGGAGGCGAGGGAAGATCAAGGTAGGCAAAGAAGAGGGTGCAGGAGATTATCACCAGCACCAGCACCGTGATATAGAGCACTGACACATGCACCGTGATAGAGTGATCTGACACCAGCACCGTGATAGAGAGCACTGACATCAGCAGCGTGACATATAGCACTGACACCAGCACCGTGATATACAGCACTGACACCTGCACCGTAAGCAGCCCCAGGAGGAAGTCAGCACAGCACAGGGATGGTGGGAGCCCCTCATAATAAGCAGCCCCAGGAGGAAGTCAGGACGGCACAGGGATGGTGGGAGCCCCTCATAATGAGCATAGCACAGGGATGGTGGGAGCCCCTCATAATAAGCAGCCCCAGGCTGAAGTCATCACAGCGCAGGGATGGTGAACTTTACAAACCTACAGGTCATATTTGCAGCCACAAAATAATTACTAGCTGTGCACACATAGTCCCACCACATGGCCAATGACATAACACATGTATGAGGTGAATCTGGGATCGACAACTACAAGCATTCTTTTTGTATATGTGAAATTGTGACAATTCAGGACTGTGGAGCGCATGAAGGCAATGGAGGAGAGGGAAGGTCAGGGTAGACAAAGAAGAGGGTGCAGGAGATGATCACCAGCACCAGCACCGTGATATACAGCACTGACACCTGCACTGTAAGCAGCCCCAGGAGGAAGTCAGCATAGCACAGGGATGGTGGGAGACCCTCATAATGAGCATAGCACAGGGATGGTGGGAACCCCTCATAATATGCACAGCAGAGGGTGCAGAAGAGTAAGGCTGAGTGAGCCACTCAACCAATTCTGGTGCTTACTTTGACGTAATCGCACGCACCTTCTGCAATTTCCCACTTTGGCTCAAGCCTGTTGCTCCTGCCCTACCCCTACCACCCCTGCGGAAGGGCCTGCCTCTTCCTCTGCCTGTCATTTTTTAAATGACACTGTGACAAAACTCTCTACAGAAGTGCAGTATGTATGTGGAAGAAGGTATATAACACCCCGCTTCAATCTATTATTTTTGGGGGCCACTGGTCTATCACACCAGTTACAATACTTTTTTTTTGGATTGCGTTTGTCACTCTTTGTAGTATCGCTGCAGAACCGCTCAGCAGTCACAATGCTGGACAGTGGAAATGCACTATACTATGCTTTCTATATGTGCAAGTATTTTATACGTGTATTACACAACTATATACTGCACACCAAATAGTACACCTATACCAGTCCTTAAGGACCTTTGTGGAACTAGTAAGTTGTGATTAGCAGACTGTACCTCAGTCCCTATACTCATAAAGGACTGCTGCAGCAGAAGGGCAGGAGTCAGCAGTAGTGCACCTCAACCCTATATATTGTGGACCTATACCAGTCCTTAAGGATTAGCAGACTGTACCTCACTCAACCCTATATACTGTAGTACGCTATACCTTACCAGTCGTTAGAAGGACCTTTGTGGAACTAGTAGGTTGTGATTAGCAGACTGTACCTCAGTCCCTATACTCATAAAGGACTACTGCAGCAGAAGGGCAGCAGTCAAGTATAATATTCTTTCTATATTTGGAAGAAAGAATATTATACGTGTACAAGCCTATTTCCATACCAGTCCTGAAAAGGACCTTTGTGGACCTAATAGTAACAGCTAATGATTAAACTAATGCCGCATACACACGAGCGGACTTTTCAACATCCAAAGTCCGACGGACTGATTCCGTCAGACTATTCGATCGTGTGTGGGCTGCAACGGACTTTTGATTCGCAAAAGTCTGACGGACTTTAGAAATGGAACATGCTTCAAATTTTTCCGACGGAACTCCGCCGGACCCAGTTCCTACTGAAAAATTCGCTCGTGTGTATGCTATTCCGACGGACTAAAACCGACGCTAGGGCAGCTATTGGCTACTGGCTATGAACTTCCTTATTCGAGTCCAGTCGTACGTCATCACATTCGAATCCGTCGGAGTTTAGTGTGATTGTGTGTGGCCAAGTCCGCTCAGTCGAAAAGTCCGTCAGAACTCTGTCGGAACTCCGGCAGAACTCCGGCAGAACTCCTTCGGAAGTCTGTCGGACATAAGTCCTCTCGTGTGTACGGGGCTTGACTGTCCCTGCTGCACACAGCGTCCTGTCCCTCTCTGCACTGAGAAAAGACAATCTGCTGCAACAATGACTTGAATAGCAGTGCCTCAAACCTATATCCTGAACTACACCTATACCATACCAGTCCTTAAAAGAACTTTTGTGGACCTAATAGCTAGCGATTTGGGTCACTGTAATCTCTCCCTGCTCCACACAGCAACCTCTCCCTATAGTGACAGTAGAAAGAATGTAAAATGGCCGCCGGATCGGGTGTATTTATAGGTTAGGGGGAATGTTCAAGTGTCCATGTGCTGTAATGTCTCAATTGGCTGTCCTGTACCCCATGATGGATGTGTCATCATAGTTTAAAGTTCTTTTACACAGTAAACACGTGGGAGCGACAATTTTGAAAAAAAACGCATTATTTTTTACTTTTTGTTATAATAAATATTCCCCAAAAATTTTCTTTTCCCTCAGTTTAGGCCGATACGTATTCTTCTACATATTTTTGGTAAAAAAAAATCACAATAAGCGCTTATTGATTGGTTTGCGCAAAAGTTATAGCGTTTACAAAATAGGGGATAGTTTTATGGCATTTTTATTAATAATTTTTTTTTTACTAGTAATGGCGGCGATCAGCGAGTTTTATTGTGACTGCCACATTATGGCGGACACATCGGACATTTTTGAGACATTTTTGGGACCATTGTCATTTATACCGCAATCACTGCTATATAAATGCACTGATTCCTGTGTAAATGACACTGGCAGTGAAGGGGTTAACCAGTGGGTGGCAGTGTAGGGGTTAAGTGTTCCTAGGGGTGTGTTACTAACTGTGGGGGGGGGGCTGGGCTTTGTGTTAGTGAACACTGATCTCTGCTCCAATCACATGGAACAGAGATCAGCATCACTTGTTGCTAGGCAGAACGGGGAAATGCTGTTTACAATGACATCTCCCCGTTCAGCCGCCCCGTGAGACGATCGCGGGTATGCCCGCAGCGATTGAATCCACGGGACCTGCGACCGGACTCACGGGGGTCCCGACCGGCACGCACGCAATGGCAGGGCGGCATATAAAAATGGACGCACTTGTACGCCAATATGCCTGCCCGTACCATTCTGCCGACATACATCGGCATGCGCCGGTTGGGAAGTGGTTAACCACTTCAGCCCCGGAAGGATTTACCCCCCTACCTGATCAGAGCACTTTTTGCGATTCGGCACTGCGTCGCTTTAACTGACAATTGCGCGGTCGTGCGACGCTGTACCCAAACAAAATTCCTGTCCCATGGTGGTATTTGATCACCTCTGCGGCTTTTATTTTTTTGCGCTATAAACAAAAAAAAGAGTGTCAATTTTGAAAAAAGAAAAAAACACAATCTTTTTGCTATAATAAATATCCCCAATTAAAAAAAAAAAAAAAAAGCTAATTTTTTCCTCAGTTTAACCCGATATGTATTCTTCTACATATTATTGGTAATAAAAATTCCAATAGGCGTATGTTGACTGGTTTGCGCAAAAGTTATAGGGTCTACAATATAGACAATAGATTAATAGCATTTTTATTATTATTATTATTTTTACTAGTAATGGCGGTGATCTGCAATTTTTAGCGGGTCTGCGACATTGCGGCGGACAGATCGGACACTTATGACACATTTTTGGGACCATTGACAACTATACAGCGATCAGTGCTATAAAAATGCACTAAATTATTGTGTAAATGTCACTCGTAATGAAAGGGTTAACACTAGGGGGTGATCGAGGGGTTAACTGTGTTCCCTGACTGTGTGTTCTAACTGTAGGGGGGAGGGGACTGACTGCAGGAAATGACAGATCCTGGTTCCTAGCTAGTAGGAACTCACAATCTCTCTCCTCTCCTTACAGAACAGGGATTTGTGTGTTTACACACACATGTCCCTGTTCTGGGTCTCGTGCCCGCGATCACACGTGGCTGGCAGTCATCGCGACTGCCGGTCACATGCATCGGCACCCCCGCAGTGCGGTGGGCACATGCCTGCTATCCCGCTTAACCACTTCAATACCGGGCACTTAAACACCTTCCTGCCCAGACCAATTTTGAGCTTTCAGCGCTGTCGCACTTTGAATGACAATTGCGCGGTCATGCTACATTGTACTCAAATGAAATTTTCATCATTTTTTCCCCACAAATAGAGCTTTCTTTTGGTGGTATTTGATCACCTCTACGGTTTTTATTTTTTGCGCTAAGTACGTTTTCTCCTTCACTGATGGACACTGATGGGGCTACACTGATGGGCACTGATAAGGCGGCACTGATGGGCACCAATGATGTGGCACCAGTGAAGTGGCACTGATGAGGTGGCATTGATGGACACTGATAGGCGGCACTGACAGGCAGCACTGATGGGTGACACGGATGGGCGACACGGATGGACACTGATAGGTGGCACAAATTGGCACTGATAGCTGGCACGGATTGGCATGGATGGGCGGCACAGATGGGCATGGATAGACGGCACAGATGGGCATGGATAGGCGGCACAGATGGGCATGGGTGGGCACTGATAGGCGGCACAGGTGGGCACTGATAGGCGGCACAGGTGGGCACTGATAGGCAGCACAGGTGGGCACTGATAGGCGGCACAGGTGGGCACTCATAGGCAGCATTGGTGTTATATTGTACTAATGGATGCCAATCAGTGCCAAACAATAATGCATGCCAATCAGTGATGCCCATTGTGGGCACTGATTGGCATCCATTATGGGCACTGATTGGCATCCATTGTGCTGACTGGCATCCCTGGTGGTCTAGGGAGGATTACCTTTTGCTTAGCATCCCTGGTGGTCTGGTGGCGTCCCTGGTGGTCCAGTGTGGGCATCCTCGGGGGGGCTGTGCTGATAATCTATCAGCACAGACCCCCCCGTCAGAGGAGCAGTCGTCTGACAGATGCGAGTGAGGAAAAGCCGATCACCGGCTCTTCCTATTTACACTGTGATCAGCCGTGATTGGACACGGCTGATCACGTGGTAAAGAGTCTCCGTCGGAGACTCTTTACCGAGATCGTAGTTGCCGGGTGTCAGACTGATACCCCGCAACAACGATCGCCGCGATGCGCGCCCCGGGGGCGCGCAGCGGCTCATAATCCTGATCACGTCATATGACGTCCGATCAGGATTATGAAACCACTTTGCCGCCGTCAATTTGTAATAGGGCGGGTGGCAAGTGGTTAAAGGAGCCGACGTACAGCTAGGATGGTTTGCGGAATTGTGACAACCTGCTGCAGTATAATGACGGTGGCAAAATAATGCAACATTAAAAAATTGCAACATTTATTCTCCAGGGCCTCTGCTTTCAGAAAAGATATAATGTTTGGGGGGATCTAAGCGATGTTTGCAGCAAAAAAAAAAAAAAAAAACTGCAGATTTTTTCCCGGACATCTAGCGGTTATTGTAACCTCCTTAATGATTGGAAATGCAGATGGAAAATCTGTCCTGGATCTGGCTGGGACCTGGAGGTCACTGCTATCCTCCCCACCCACTGGAAACATATAGGACCTATTTTTAAACGTATGGCTTTCCCTGCATTGGGGTAAAACATGTCCTAGTAGTAGTATTGCCCCCTTGGCTGCTCATACAGGGCACAGGGGCGCCACCCCCCCCAATCCATGTGCCTGGCCCCTAATCTACATACAGGGCGCCAGACGCACCGATTCCAATTTTTTCTTTTTTTTTTAAGCACATGATTAGAGCCTGAGAGACTCTAATTGGCTTCAAAAAGGGTGGGCTCGGGGCGCAGAGGACTGTGCCCCCGAGCCCGTCAAGTTGTGTGACATTAGCAAATTAATAGTCACTAATGTCTTCTTGTTTCTCCTCCCAGCCAATCAGAAAGCCTGTCCTGAGACCCGTTTGGCCAGGGGTCCTAAGACCCACTGGCTCTGGTCTATGTTCTTCTCCTCCCAGGACCCAGAGCCATTGGCTCTTGCTGCGGTCAATCTGTGAGGAGGGAGTGGCGGGCGGGGCTGAGTCACACCGTGTGTGACTATGGAAACCAGTGGCGGCTGGTGGTTTTTTGTTCGGGGGGGGGCAAACAACCACCCCCCCTGCAGCACCTTAAACCCCCTCTTGCTGTCTGTTGGTCCACTGGCACTTATCCCATCTAGGCTTCAGGCACATTGGGCAGCACCAGGGATCGGGGCATTGGGGAACATCAGGCTGTGGCAAGCATAAGCTCTTGTGTCTTCTCTTCCTCAGTTCCGACGTGTGTCTCCTCCCCTCCTCCTAGTTGTCCAATAGGATCACCTGTCCTTTCAGCCAGTCGGGTGATGGGTATCAGACCCGCTTCCCGATTGGCTGGGAGGAAAAACAGTGTTGCAACAGGGAATATTCATTCGCTGTTGCAACAAAACTGGGTAGGCTCCAGATGCAATGCTCTTTGCCCCGAGCCCACCCTATTTTGAAGCCTTTTAGAGCCTCTGGATCTAATCAGGTGCTTCAAGAAACACCCCCCCCCACTCTAGGAATTCATGTGCCCAGCATCCTGAAAGGGGACGAGCGCATGGATAGGGAGGGCGGCGGTGGTGGACAGGGGAGGCAGCGCCCATGCGCCCACAATGGACGTGCCCCCCCCCCCGTGGACATGCATAGACTGGCTCAGAAGCAAGCCCGCACTGCTGCCCCCCATAGCAATCAGTTTTCTAAGCGGGCAGACACAGAAAAGGAGCCAAAAAGGAGCACCAGCGGGGACCCCAGAAGAGGAGGTTCAAGGCTTCCATTGCCCAGAGCAGGTAAGTATAAAAGGTTTTTTCGCAATTTAATAGAAAACAAAAATAATAACCTTTTTATAACCGCTTTTAAAAAATGTGAATATTATTTTTCCTTGGCTTATTTTTTGAACGTTGAAATCCATTATGTAAAACATGTTGACAAATGTGACTTTATGTCATACTTATCACTTATTTCCTAAACAAAGGCTGATTAGAAACTTACAGCTGATAAAGAAAAACGATTTGAGCTTCGAGCATCAATTGTCTTTTTTTTTTTACATTAGATAAACAAAAGTCGACCTTTTATCTTCATCTCCAGAAGAAAAGAGCAGAACATAAATATTCCGACATATAAAGAAACTTTCTCAGAGGGGAAAATAGAAAATGGGAGAAATTGATCGATGGCGTATCGTTAGAGCGTAGTGTGACTGCTGAATACGAGTGCTATGGGGGACGCAGCATATTATAGACCAACTTTTCTCCTCCGGAGTTCTGTGGATCCCCAGAGTTCCTCCAGAGGTTTTTCTAGGGGTTCCTCCAGAGGGTTCTGCAGAGGTTTCTCCAGGGGTTCATAGTTACATAGTTACATAGTTAGTAAGGTTGAATAAAGACACCAGTCCATCCAGTTCAACCTGAGTGAGTGTCTACAATTGTCCCTATCCCTGTACATTGCACACTCACATCAGTCCCTACCCTCAAGGAGCCCATAATCCAAGATCCCCATTCATATACTAGGGACAATTTTAGACAGAAGCTAATTAACCTACCTGCATGTCTTTGGAGTGTGGGAGGAAACCGGAGTACCCGGAGGAAACCCACGCAGTCACAGGGAGAACATGCAAACTCTAGGCAGGTAGTGTCATGGTTGGGATTTGAACCAGTGACGCTTTTTACTGCTAGGTGAGAGTGCTAACCACTACACCACTGTGCCGCCCATAACTGGTTCCTCCAGGTTTTTCCAGGGGTTCCTCCAGAGGGTTCTGCAGAGGTTTCTCCAGGGGTTCCTCCAGAGGTTGCTCCAGGGGTTCCTCCAGAGGTTGCTCCAGGGGTTCCTCCAGGGGTTCCTCCAGAGGTTGCTCCAGGGGTTCCTCCAGAGGTTGCTCCAGAGGTTGCTCCAGAGGTTGCTTCAGGGGTTCCTCCAGGGGTTCCTCCAGAGGTTGCTCCTGAGGTTGCTCCCGAGGTTCCTCCAGGGGTTTCTCCAGGGGTTTCTCCAGGGGTTCCTCCAGGGGTTTCTCCAGGGGTTTCTCTGGAGGATTCTCCAGGGGTTTCTCCAAGGGTTCCTCCAAGGGTTTCTCCAGAGGTTGGGGGGGTTCCTTAAACAATGAACACTGTGCAGTAATAGGACGGAGCTGCACTGAAAATGGTATTATGATAAACACTTACCGTAATCCATATGCCACAAATAATTGTACATAAATCTAGAAATTACATTAAACACCAAGAATTTTGAAATATAAAATTAGTCCATAAAACACAAATGTGTGAATTCTTGAAGTGACTTCCAACACCACCATAAAATCGTGCACTTCCACCGCATAAAGTGCGTGCTTACCGGAAGGCAATCTATCATAATCTTGCAGCTATTACCCAGCTTTTATCCAGGGGGTTTTGGAGTAGCAGCTGAAGGATACTTGATTGGTGAGGTAAAAACACACAGCAAATGACCAGGGAGACTCGATCATTCAATGGTCATAGATGTAGACCAGGTATTACCCAAAATAGAAAGGAGCTCACCATAGTGTAAGTTGTATCATACACATTTATTAAAGTTAAAGGCTGCACTTACAAGAAGTAAAAGGTAAAACATCCAGGTTTAAAAGCTGGCTGGCTTGCAAACACCCGTCCACTCAGATTTACAATGCGATGGCGTCAGCACGCCACTCCTCCAGACGTGCGTTTCGTCACACACTGACGTCGTCCTGGGGCACAATCCATTATGTAAAACATGTTGACAAATGTGACTTTATGTTATACTTATCACTTATTTTCTAAACAAAAGCTGATTAGAAACTTACAGCTGATAAAGAAAAACTATTTGAGTTTTCGAGCATCAATTGTTTTTTTTTTTTTTACATTAGATAAACAAAAGTCAACCTTTTATCTTCATCTTCAGAAGAAAAGAGCAGAACATAAATAAGCATATTATAGACCAACCTTTCTCCACTGCAGTTCTGTGGAACCCTAGAGTTCCTCCAGAGGTTCCCTCGAGATGTTCCTCAAGATGTTCCTCCAGAGGTTGGCGGGGGGTTCCTTAACTGCTTTTTCGTCCGGGGTGCGCCGGTATGTCGGCAGAATGGCACGGACAGTCAAATGGGCGTATACGTACTTCCCTTTAAATTTGACGCCGAGCCATCGCGTACGCCGGCCAGGACCTCCATGAGTTGGGTCGCGGGTCCCGCAGATTCAAACGCCGCAGAGATATCCGCGATCGTCTCTTGGGGAGGAAGAATCTGGAGATGCTAATGTAAACAAGTATGTAAATGTAAATGTGACACCCGCCAGAGGGGTGACACCCATGGGTAGCGGCACCGATAACACGGCCCACTGCACTGTGCCTCACTTGGGCACTGCCCGAGGGCCCAGGACCACTAGGGGGCCCCATCAGGGTTGCCAATCTCAGTAAAACCAGGGACAGTATGTAAAAATCTGTTTTTTTTTTACATCTACCTCTGAAATGTCCATTACCGACATCCTTTTAGTCTAAAAATCCTGAGATTTTAGCTGCCCCGCCTCTCCAGTACCTTCTCAGTCAATAGAAGCATGTCTGTGTATACTGTGTGCACATGTATGTGTAACCTGTGTGATTGTCTGATTGCCTGGGGCCCCATAATCTCCTATTGCCCGTGGGCCCCATGAGTTGTCAGTCCGCCCCTGGGGGCATCTATACTGATGGGGGGGTTCTGCACTGAGGGGGGGTGTCTGTACTGCTGGGGGTGTCTGTACTGGGGGGTTCTGCACTGAGGGGGGGTGTCTGTACCGATGAAAAATATGTATAGATCGGCATTACTGTGCAAATTGAAAAAGAAGAAAAACCCCTGGTGGTGGACTTTGGAGGCACGTTCAACAATAGAATCAGTAAAAAACAATTTTATTCAATAAATTGGTATAAAAACGTATCATAAAACGTAAATTCTGAACAACATAACAGTATACATAGTACAATACAGTTGACAGGCTTATCACCTATCCGGGATATAATTAACTGCAGAGCTTGCATCCCTACGCGTTTCGGAGCTCTTGTAATCTCCTTCATCAGGGGTTGATACAAGACATAAAGCGTCATTCTAGTGAAGAATGTAAATGACAGGACATTAGGACATGGAAATGATTTGTAAATATTATAAACATTGTTTAGCATAGTACTTACATATCAACACAGGTAGTGGTGCAGATGTAGCAAATTATTAGACCGATCAATTGCGGTCGGAAAAATTTCCGTTTTATGATCCGTTTTTATACCAATTTATTGAATAAAATTGTTTTTTTTACTGATTCTATTGTTGTACGAAGTCCACCACCAGGGTTTTTTCTTCTTTTTCAGGGTCTGCACCGAGGTGGGGGTGTCTGTACTGATGGGGGTCTGCACCGAGGTGGGGGTGTCTGTACCGATGGGGGTCTGCACCGAGGTGGGGGTACTTTATTTATTTTAGTTTGACATTTTTTTTTCCCCAAAAATATATTTTTGATCACTTTTATTCCTATTACAAGGAATGTAAACATCCCTTGTAATAGGAATATGGGGTGACAGGTCCTCTTTACAGTGAAATCTGGGGGTCAATATGACCCCACATCTCACCTCTAGGCTGGGAAGCCTGAAATAAAAAATAAAAAAAAGATTCTGGCTTTGATCGTACTGGCGAGTTGGTAGAAGCACCGGAGGGCGGTGAGGGGTGGGGGGCGTCTATGGCTGGGTATTTCAGGGTATCACCGAGTATGGCTGGGTATCTCCAAGTATGGCTGGGTATGGCAATTTATGGCAGGGTATTGCAGAGTATTGGCGGGGTATTGGCGGGGTACTACAGAGTAATAGCAGGGTACTGCAGAGTATTGGGGAGTACTACAGAGTAATAGCAGGGTACTGCAGAGTAATGGGGGGTACTGCAGAGTAATGGCAGGGTACTGCAGAGTAATGGCAGGGTACTGCACTGCAGAGTAATAGCGGGGCACTGCAGAGTAATGGCGGGGTACTGCAGAGTAATGGCGGGTACTGCAGAGTATTGGGGGGTACTGCAGAGTAATGGCAGGGTACTGCAGAGTAATGGCAGGGTACTGCACTGCAGAGTAATGGCGGGGTACTGCAGAGTAATGGCAGGGTACTGCAGAGTAATGGCAGGGTACTGCACTGCAGAGTAATGGCGGGGTACTGCAGAGTAATGGCAGGGTACTGCACTGCAGAGTAATGGCGGGGTACTGCAGAGTAATGGCGGGTACTGCAGAGTATTGGGGGGTACTGCAGAGTAATGGCAGGGTACTGCACTGCAGAGTAATGGCGGGGTACTGCAGAGTAATGGCGGGGTACTGCAGAGTAATGGGGGGTACTGCAGAGTAATGGCAGGGTACTGCAGAGTAATGGGGGGTACTGCAGAGTAATGGCAGGGTACTGGAGAGTATGCACTGGTATTGCAGAGTATTGGCAGGGAATTGAGGGGTTAAATTCGGTGAGCAGCGATGTGGGCACTGCAGATGCAGCCCACATCTCTGCTGACACCGATCTCTTTCCCCTCCGCTGTACCGATCGGTACAGAGAGGGGAGGAAGGAACCGGCGTCATAACATGACGGCGGTTTGTTAACAAGTGATCATTCCGTCATTTGATGGAGCAATCACGTGGTAAACGGCCGCGACGAGCGGCCGTTTACCGTGATCCGTGATGCGCCGGGTCCACAGGACCCGGCGGTCATGGATGCTCTCGAATGCGCGCCCCAGGGGGCACGCGAGAGCAGAATTCTGGGAGGCTGTTAATTAACGGCCTCTCAGAGTTAAACAACCGCCCTGAAGCCGTTAATCGGCAATGGGCGGTTGTTAAGTGGTTAAAGATAGATCACTAGCTAGCTATATAGGTGAGGTGAATATAGTGGTGTATACTGAGGTCAGGGCACAGACAATAACCACTACACAAGAGCAAGATAGGAAATCAGCCAAAAACGATCGGTGTGTACTGTGTTGAAGGTACACAGAACACCCACTGCTTCAGATGCCAACACACTACACGAGGCCGCCTCAAAGGTGGCCTTATATAGTGTGGGGCGTGCACTACTCAGCCTGAGCTATGATTGGCCACAGGCATCCTGCCTGTGGCCAATCATGGCTCTCCTCGCTGCTGGCGCTGCGATTGGCCAAGCATGCGGGGTCACAGTGCATGCTTGGCCAATCATGAGCCAGCAATGCACTGCGCCACCGCAGTGCATTGTGGTCTGCGCGCGCCACACGAATTTTGACGCGAACGGACCAAGAGTTCGGATTTCGTTGAACGGACGAACAGCCAATGTTCGAGTGGAACGTACGTTCGACTCGAACACGAAGCTCATCCCTATTCCCACCTTTTGTGTGTACCATGACAGCGGAGATGTTATGGATTGTACTCATTGGGCACACATCTTCTTCTTTTTTTTTTGTCCCGCCATCGCAGTGCCATCATTTGGCCTTTTTGCCAGGAAACTATTTCTCCCGTCTTGAGCTTTTTATTGCCAAAGGTTGGCGGCATGTCTGGCCGGTTAGCCCTAACGGTTCCATAGGCATCCGTTTTGTTATGTAGAAGGAACTCTTAGCCGTTGTACACACGGTCGGACATTCCCGATGGACAATGTCCGATCGGACCGCGTTGTCGGATAATCCGACTGTGTGTGTGTGTGGGCTCCATCGGACTGGATACTCCGACGGACCAAGTTTTCCAGCTGGGCTATAAAATTTTCCGACAACATGATCCGATCGGACTTTGTCCGATCATGTGTAGAGAATTCCGATCGGACAAAGTGCCACGCATGCTCAGATCAAATTCCTAGACCAAAGCTATTGGCTGCTAGCCTGAACGTAGTCCCGTCATAACGAAATAACGTCATCACGTTAAGTACGATCGGATTTTCCGACAACTCCGACTGTGTGTATGCAACAGTTTCGGACAAAACCCATCGGACAAAATCTGACGGATTTGGTTGTCGGAATGTCTGACCCGTGTGTACAAGGGCCTAGAGTTCAGGAGATGTCTAAAAATTGTTTGTGGTTACACAATAGCCCCGATTCAGCAACGGCTCAATCAATGAAAGAACCGAAGAGGTTGCCATTCCATAATGACTATTTTTGGTTGAATTTGGTTCCTTTACCGGTGTATAGGACAGAGTTCCAAATATAACCAGTGCTCGATTCACATAGCATGAAAGATTTTACGCCAGACCGTGCCCTCTTTGACGCTATATATTGTATCCAGCTGAGCCTTCCCTTGTAGGCCATTAGACTTTCGTCAATGCCGATGTCTCTGTCTGGGACATAGCTCTGTTGGACGTTTTTCAGAATCATCTGATATGCATCCCAAATCTTCTTGAGTCTGGGGGGCTGGATGAATTGTTTTCGTCAAATGCTTCATTGTTTTCAAAGTGAAAATATTTCATTATCAGGGAAAATTTGTACTCTGACATTACCGTGCCAAAGAAAGGAGTGGCTAGTAATTTATTGGTTGTCCAATACCACCACTGCAGGGGTTTCCCCACCACTCCCTGAAGAATTATGAGGCCCCAGAAATTTCCAGATTTCCACTTTGGTCGCTGGTTCCCACTTTCTGCTCCTTGAAAACCTCCGAGGTGTAGCAGCTTGCTGCTCCTGGTACCGGTTTGTCTCCGTAACTATTTTTTCAATGACCTCGTCAGTCAAGGATAGTTGCAGGTATGCCAAGAGGTTGTCATCTTCCACATTCTGTTCTGATACCAGGTGCTCCAGGAAATGGGAATCTTGGGGTGGGGGAGGGGGGCAATACGTGATCCGTACCGCAGTCGACAGAGCACCAAGTCCGCACATCACTGATGTCAGTCGCAGGATCGTCGCTGAAATCACTTTCTGCGTCTGATGACGAACTTCCCGTGTGGCTATCGCTGTTTTCCAGCACGTCATAAACCGTTTTTGAGGTAGAGCCGCGCTTTTTTGATGCCATGGTCGTTCTGCAGTTTCCAGGCAGAAAGTACAGTAAAACTGCACTGGGGCACTGGACGAAGCACTGGGGGGCAAACTGAGGTCAATTTATTAGATACAGTAATGTAATCCAATAAGATTGCAACGTATGGTGTGTGTTGTGACTTAAGCCTCCTACACACAATCGGAATTTGTACAAACTTTCCCGTGGACTTATGTAGAAAGGGCGTTGGCCCTGAACTTGTATTGCACACACACGACTCTGACTTTTTCAGCCAACTTTCACCAAATCATGTGGTTTTCCTGCTCTTTACCGCCACCTTTGGTCAACTTCTGTATTGTTGTCTGATCTTTTGCATTGGTTCTGAGCATGCGTGTTTTGTAAAGTCCGATGGTTTTCTGTACACGCTATCGGACTTTGCTCCATCGGACTTATGTTGTCTAAAAGTTTGTCCGTTCGCACAGCCAACAATAGTCCGATGAAAACCGTAAAAGTTTGTCCGATGGAGCGTACACACGGTCGGATTTTGCCTTAAAACAGCTAATTTGCATGTTTGTTGTCAAAAAGTCCAATCATGTGCCCGGGCCTCATTTTGAATCTGACGCCGGTTCCACCCCCCCACGTCGCAACGTTCGTGGGGAAGGGAAGCCAAAACACACAGAGGATCGAGCGCAGGATTTGGCCGCCGTACACAGCGGGAGTACATTGCGGGGTCCCGGGGACAAGGTAAGTAACCTCTTCCAGGATCCAGCGATGCAATCCCTCGGGGTTACCGCTAATGGTTGTGAAATCTCACCCCGAGCCACACTCTGGAATACCGCCAAGGGGGTTAATATGTATATGTTAATGTGTATATTAACATTATATATGCTAGGCTTACTGGAGTGTATCAATTTCAATCAAGATTATCTACTGTTTTTATCCAATTATCATGGAGACACACATCAATGAGGTTTATAATGTGAACTCACATGGTACTACGTTATGCTATTATGTTATCATTTTGTATGCAATAAATTACATGTATCATATTTATCTATCGTTCATGCATTTTGCTATTATGTAACATATGTGGTTCTTATTGACTATCTATTACCCACTGGACACACTCTGTCCTGGTATCTCATTGGCTGGATGATTCATGTAGAGTCCCAACTCCCCTCATTATTTCCATATTGGGATGGAGGCATTTCTTCTACCTTGTTCAAAGCCTCATATAAAGTCCCAACCCCCTCCTTTTCTTCATTGTCCCTGGTTCAGTGTTTTGGCCATTTTCAAGTTGGGAATCCCAGAATTTCCCAACCCCATCCAAGTAATCACCCCCTAATAAAAACCAGCAGTGGGGTACCCCAGGGGCAGACTGACCATTCAGCCACTCGGGCACTGCCCGGGGGCCCCATCAGGGTTGCCAGCCTCAGTAAAACCAGGGGCAGTATGTAAAAATCCTCTCCAGTACCTTCTCAGCCAATAGAAACATGTCTGCGTATACTATGTGTACATGTATGTGTATACTGTGTGATTGTATACTGTGTGTGTGTGTTTTTGTATACTGTGTGGCCCCATATTCTCTGATTACCTGGGGGCCCCATAATCTCCTATTGCCCGGGGGCCCCATGAGTTGTCAGTCCGCCCCTGGGGTACCCTAACCTCAGCGACCTCTACCGGCAGGGCTGGACTTACCATTGGGCTTCACTGGGCTCAAGCCCATGGGCCCCGCCTCATAGGGGGCCCTGCCGAGATACATAGCCAAGTGTACTTGGCTCGGCTCCGCTCACAATCACGCCCAGCCCCGCCCTATGATGGACATAACACAGGGACTGGGCGTGACTGTGAGCCGAGCCTAGTACACTCGGCTACTCTCGGCTCCGCTCGGGACTGCAAGAGGACCCGAGAGCCGCCGAAAGGACCCGAGAGCCATCGAAATACACAGGACTCTGTATCTCAGTGGCGCCATTTTTACATTTCAAGACTGCAATGTCAAGGCTGCAAATGACACTGACAAGACTGCAATGACACTGGACAAGGTTGCAGATGGATGGACAGGGCTGCATTGATGGGCGCTTAAATGTACGTTTTTTTCCTTAAACTTCCCTCCTAAAAGTTTTTTTCCTGAAAATTCCCTCCTAAACTTGGGGTGCGTGTTATACGCCGATACATACGGTAATGTATAGAAGGTGGGGCCCGAAAGTGACTCAAGCCCAGGGGCCCCCACCACCCTAAGTCCGGCCCTGTCTACCGGGGGGTTGGGGCTTAGTGCTGCACCATTTTTGATAACGAGAAAACGGTCACACAATGCAGTCATTGTTCCTTCGTATATATATATCCATTTTTTGGCTGATACCGTTTTTTTTTTCACTGATTTTAGCTCCTTCTTTGTTAGATGCGTCCTGCTTCTGTTAATGACTACAGAAAATAAAGTTGGAGAACTACAGCTTTAGAAAATGACTCGCAAGATTGTTTTTTTTTTCAAAACACATCGGCTTGCGGTTGCGGGGTGGACAATAGAGAATAATGAATCTTACAGACGTGGAACATTTAGAGAGAAAGGTTTCATGCGGAGAGTCAGCTTTGGAGGTTAACTGGATGGACATTAGTTTGCCCTGAGCCAGGCTATCTCATCACGGCATGCAATGTACTCTACCTGCCATCTCACAGCCGTCCATAAGCCGGGTTCAAAGTTGCCGTGATATGGAACACTTGACACTTCCCAATTCAAGTGGCGTTTTTTTTCAGACTTGTTATATTTATCCCCATGGGGGTTTACATGAAATGAATGGAACACTGAAAAATACTTATTTAGAAAACAATATATGGGATATACGGTATGATTTGTACCGTTTCTTTTGTTTCAGAAATCTGCCACAATCTCCAACCGGAAAGACCAGCCTATGAAACTTTCTACTAAGAAAATGTGAATTTATTATTATGTGTGACCCTGATTTTCCTTCCAAAAAGTTAATATGCATTTGAAGTACACTTTGAGGCCTCATTCACACTTTGCATTTCCTGAACGTGCAAACAAATCGGACAGGAACCGTCTACTTTGCCTCACATTTTGGAAAAATGCTGAAAATCTGCATCGCGTTTGCGGTGCCATTAATTGGTAATGCGGTTAGCAGTCGTGTTTTGTTACACTATAAAAGCACAGAAAACATACAATGCTCCAGGCCCGAAAAGGTTTAAGCAAGTGTGGTTAGTTAGTCTGCCGGTATGTGGCTTTGTTCCAGAATAGTTCCTGGTTACTGGTGTTGGGTGACCGGTTCAGGCCCAGCATAAGTTTCGGCCCAAACATTGGCTGTTTGCCCATTCGGTGAACACCCAAATTGTCACCGCGACTGCCTGCATCAATCAACTAGAAGAACTGGGTCTACAGCAACTGATAAAGACTCCCACACATGGGTCAGGACACACCCTGGACCTCATTTTCAAACAGAACATCGACGTCAACATACTCGACAACATAACTCTGCCATGGACGGATCACCACGCCATCAAATTCAAAATCACTACCAACATCACCAACGCAAAACGGAAACCTGTAACAACGCACTGGACCAGATCGCATAAAAAACTGTACTCCGAAGCCTTCAAAACCACTCTGTCCAAAAAAATATCTACAATAACCTTAAACCACTCTACGGAGGAAACACTCAACTCCCTGAACAAGGCATTACTGCAATCAGCAGACTCGGTAGCACCAAAACGCAGGGCTCTCATCAGGAAGAAAAATGCTGGATGGTTTAATAGCTCCCTCTCCGTACTAAAGCAAGAACGCAGAAGAGCGGAAAGAACATGGAGAAGAAATCCCACCGAGGAAATCCTATTTAACTACAAAGGTCTGACAGAGAATTATCGGAAAGCAATCTTCAAAGCCAAAAAGGACCACTTCTCATATACAATCTCAACGGCCGCAAACCAACCACGGGAACTGTTTAAACTGGTTAATCAATCAATGAATCCGGTGTGCCTAGAACCCCCAGAAAGCGAATCCCAGGATTACTGTGACAAACTGTCAGATTTTTTCATCGATAAAGTCAAAACCATCAGGGAAACAATTTGTCAGAAGAAAACATCCAACCTCAGCCAGCAAATACATAAAGAGGATGTCCGCACCAACATACCGCAACCGCCAAAATTTTCACTATCCCCAATTACCGTAGACACCGCAAAAAACATCATTAATAAACTGCGTGACAGTACCTCACCTATTGACATCATCCCCACAAAACTACTGAAAGAACGCTCCGACATCGTGGCTCCAACCATAACCCACCTCATAAACCGATCATTCCACGAAGGGATTGTTCCCAGCATCCTCAAACAAGGCATCGTCAAACCTCTACTCAAGAAACCAAACTTGGACCCTCAGGATCCAAACAACCGTAGGCCAATTACAAGCATCAACACCATTTCTAAGATCATGGAGAAAGCTGTAGTACATCAGCTACAACTTCACCTGGATACTCACAAACTCCTGGACCCGCTGCAATCAGGCTTCCGCCCGGGTCATGGAACAGAAACAGCTCTCCTCAAGATTTGGGATGACGCCCTCGAAGCGGCAGATGACGGAGAGCCGTGTCTCCTCGTACTGCTAGACCTAAGTGCAGCGTTTGATACAGTAGATCACAATACTCTACTCGTCCGCCTCACAGAAGTAGCCGGAGTCCAAGACATAGATCTCCATTGGTTCGCGTCCTTCCTAGGAAATCGGTCACAGACAGTGAAACTAGGAAAATTCCTCTCCGAAACTCGGGCAGTCACCTGCGGAGTCCCTCAAGGCTCTCCGTTGTCACCCGTTCTCTTCAACATTTACATTCGCCCACTCCTTCAAATCATCAGATGCTCAGATCTCTGCTTCCACTCTTACGCTGACGACACGCAACTTTATTTCCGGATCAATGGAAAAAAAGATCACCAACAACAACTTGAAAACTGCCTCAAATCAATAGAGGACTGGATGACCACCAACTCCCTCCAGCTGAACCAATCAAAGACAGAGCTTCTTATCTTACACCCAAATCATAAGCCCGCAACCAAAACCTCCTGGTCTCCACCAACCGTCTTTGGGCAGACTATCTCCCCAAAGACCAAAGCGAAGAGTCTCGGGGTTATTTTAGACGCACAAATGTCAATGGATGCGCAAATAGGATCTGTAGTCAGTGGATCTCACCATCTGCTGCGCATGCTTCGCAGACTCATCCCTTTTATCCCAAAGAATGACAAAGCAGTGGTAGTTGGAACAATCATTAATTCACGACTGGACTACGCAAACTCGCTTTACATAGGATTACCACAATATCAACTTGCGCGATTACAACTGATCCAAAACACGGCGGCAAGGCTGATAACAGGAAAAAAACCCTGGGAATCCATCTCTCCTTCACTGAGGAGCTTACATTGGCTAACTGTAAAAAATCGGATCACGTTCAAGACCCTTTGCCTCACCCACAAATGCGTGCATAGAGAAGCTCCGCAATACCTAATGGAGAAAATAAATCATTACACACCAAACCGCAGTCTTCCATCAGCCAACAAAAACCTCCTCCTCGTGCCCAAAGCCCGGTATAAATCCAAGGGGGATCGGAGATTCGCTGTCCAAGGGCCTCGGCTATGGAATGCTCTACCAATCAACATCCGCCTGGAAGAAAATCACCTGGCTTTTAGGAAAAAACTCAAGACCTTCCTCTTTTAGCAGATGATCAAAGCTCGCCACAGCGCCTAGAGGCGATTCAGTTCGCATTGTGCGCTATATAAGTATTTCATTCATTCATTCATTCATTCACACGGTGTATTGAAAGCCCTGATTGGCTGAAGCACTGAAGGCTTTGCCCAATCAGGGCACAGAACACTGTCAGAGCCATGGTTGGAAAAAGTAATGATGAATCTATCCAATCATGGCTCATTGCTCATAGACTCACCCCAACCTATAAATGGTTCCCTCCCATTTGTGGTGTAATATTGGCGTGGAGAGAGATAGAACAGGGCTCTGCTCAGTGCTGCTGGCGAGTTATTGTGCTCTAGTGTGTTATTGTCAGCGTAGTGTGAATCTAGTGATAGTGCAGCGTCAGTGTAGTGAGACCTTCCCTTTTTACCTTAGTGTCAGTTTAGTGTGTCAGGGCACTTTTACTGCAATATATTGAAGTGTGTCAGGGCACTTTTACTGCAGTATATTGAAGTGCGTCAGGGCACTTTTACTGCAATATATTGAAGTGAGTTAGTGCACTTTTACTGCAGTATATTGAAATGTGTCAGGGCACTTTTACTGTAGTATATTGAAGTGAGTTAGTGCACTTTTACTGCAGTATATTGAAGTGCGTCAAGGCACTTTTACTGTAGTATATTAAAGTGCATCAGGGTACTTTTACTGCAGTATATTGAAGTGCGTCAGGGCACTTTTACTGCAGTATATTGAAGTGCGTCATGCACTTTTAATGCAGTATATTGACGTGCGTCATGCAGTTTTCCTGCAGTATATTGAAGTGTGTCATGCACTTTTCCTGCAGTATATTGAACTGTGGTAGTGCACTTTTACTGCAGTATATTGAAGTGTGTCAGGGCAATTTTACTGCAGTATATTGAAGTGCGTCATAGACTTTTCCTGCAGTATATTGGCGTGGAGAGAGATAGAACAGTGCTCTGTTCAGTGCTGTTGGCGAGTTATTGTGCTGTAGTGTGTTACTGTCAGCGTAGTGTGAATGTAGTGATAGTGCAGCGTCAGTGCAATGTGACCTTCCTTTTTTACCTTAGTGTCAGTTTAATGTGTCAGGACTCTTACTACAGTATATTGAAGTGCATTAGTGTATTTTTATTACAGTATATTGAAGTGCATGAGGGCACTTTTACTGCAGTATAGTGTAGTGCGTCATGCACTTTTACTGCAGTATATTGAAATGCGTCATGCACTTTTACTGCGGTATATTGAAGTGCGTCATGCAATTTTCCTGCAGTATATTGAAGTGTGTTATTGCACTTTTACTGCAGTATATTGAAGTGCTTCATGCAATTTTCCTGCAGTATATTGAAGTGTGTTACTGCACTTTTACTGCAGTATATTGAAGTGTGCCATGCAACTTTCCTGCAGTATATTGAAGTGTGTTATTGCACTTTTACTGCAGTATATTGAAGTGCGTCATGCAATTTTCCTGCAGTATATTGAAGTGTGTTAGTGCACTTTTACTGCAGTATATTGAAGTGCATTAGGGTGCTTTTACTGCAGTATAATGTAGTGTATCAGTGGAGTGTGTCTGTGTAGTGAGTCCTCAAGTTAAAGTGCACCAAACACCACTTTCCATTGATTAAAGTGCATCCAAGTACACATTTCCACATCTTTATAACATTTAAGTAATAAGTCCCCCCCACTCCCCCCAATCATATCTGGGAGGACAACAAGGAGAGGCAGACATCCTCATGGCACTGTAAGGGGGCCAGCAGTGTATGTGACCACAGGCAAAGGTGGACGTGGTCAGTCCTCAGGCAGGGCATCATTTCCCTGTGCTTGGTGATGTTGCCCGTGCTATCCAGCCACATGCAGAGGAGGTGGTAGACTGGCTTACTAAACACTCCTGATCCTCCGTCACCCAAGCAGAGACAAGCTGCCAGAGTGGCTAAACCTGCCTCCTTGTCCACATCTATTCCTGTCATAGCCCCAGCTTCAGGCATGGAGGAGTCAGGTGAGTTATTTGAACACAACGTCAGCCACTTTCTCCTTGATGTTGCACAGACATTACTGGATTCAGATGCTGGTTCTGAGGTTGAGGAAGGCAGGACCTTGAGCCTACAGAGAGGGGAGAACACTGGGGAGGGGGAGACAAGAGAAATGCTTGCCCAGGGTCCAATTAATATTAAAGACAGCCCTGATGCCCCTGTGGTACCATAAAGAGTAGATACATTTATTTAGTCTTAGCCCTTGTACACACGGTCGGAGATTCCGACAACCAAATCTGTCGGAGTAATTCCGACGGATTAATTCTGGAAGAGGTCCAGAAGTGATGTTGCATACACACGGTCGGACTAAGTTGTCGAAAAATCTGATTGTACATAACGTGATGACGTTATCTCGTTAGGATGGGACTACGTTCAGGCTAGTAGCCAATAGCTTTGGTCTAGGAATTTGATCTGAGCATGCGTGCCACTTTGTCCGTCGGAGTAGGCTACACATGATTTGAGTATGTCCGATCGGAGCATTTTGTCGGAAAATTTTACCGCCAAGTTGGAAAAGTTGGTCCGTCGGATATTCCGACAGAAACAGTCCGATGCAGACCACACACAGTCAGAATATCCGACAAAATGCTCCGATAGGAAACATTCCGTCGGAATCTCCGACCGTGTGTACAAGGGCTAATAGGTACAACCAGCCCTTTGAGGGCCACTATAATGCTGATGCACCCCGTGATGAATTGAGTTTGACACCCCCTGAATAGACAGCATTGCTCACAATGTAGGGGAGGCTCCGATTCAAAGGAGGAGATTTACTAAAACTGGAGAGTGCAAAATCTGCTGCAGCTCTGCATAGAAACCAATCAGCTAACAGGTTTTATTGTCAAAGCTTCATTGAAGAAGCTGAAGTTAGAAGCTGATTGGATGCCATGCAGAGCTGCACTACATTCTGCGCTCTGCAGTTTTAGTTAATTAATCCCTATGTGTTTTTTTCTGCATTTTTATCCCCAAAAAAAAAAAGAAGAAAACTGATAGTTTTCAGACACCGCTCAGTGAGCTTGCTCTTTTATGAAAGCTTTTAAAAGATATTACCATCACTGCACTGTATTCATTTTCTTTATTTTATTCTTTAAATAAAAGAAATGAATACAATGTATCAATTAAGTGATAAAAAAAAAAGTTTTCATTTTCAGCAGCATTTGAAAAATATCAGTTTTTTTATTTTTCTTTCTTTTCAGAAATGATACAAGAGACATGGAGATATTCCGGCTGCAGTACAAACATTTTCCAGCATTTGAAGGGAAGTCTGACGTTCCTTTGGCTGTACTGCTCTTCTGGCGGGAGAACATCAGAAAAGCCATAAAAACTATAGGCAGCCATGATCTGAGCACTGCGGAAATTATACCCCCTTCCACTCCACCCGACTGCCAAGTGTTAACTGAGCTATTTAGACCTGACATTTGAAGAGCATTTGGCAGGGGATGGAACCACCTGCCAAATTTCTTCTTAAAAAAAAAAAAAAAGTCTGGACGAATCCTAAATGACTTTGTGCATGCATGTAAAATTATAATGTCCCATATACCTGGTCCCATAATCTTCTCAGTTCTGTCATTTCCGTCTTTTTAAGTAAATGGATTGAGCAAAAATGATAAAATCCCCAATGGAGGTTAAAGTGGTTTTAAACTCAAAACCCAAAATATATTGCAGCTTACCAATTCTTATAAGTAGTAGGATCACCGGTAAGAGGGAAGGAAGTCCTGATTCCTCTATATAGATCTTTATATCCCTAGAGGGGTCACCAGCGGCAGGAAGGAGGTCCTGATTCCTCTATATAGATCTTTATATCACTAAAGGAGTCACCAGCGGCAGGAAGGAGGTCCTGATTCCTCTATATAGATCTTTATATCACTAAAGGAGTCACCAGCGGGAGGAAGGAGGTCCTGATTCCTCTATATAGATCTTTATATCACTAGAGGGGTCACCAGCGGGAGGAAGGAGGTCCTGATTCCTCTATATAGATCTTTATATCACTAGAGGGGTCACCAGCGGGAGGAAGGAGGTCCTGATTCCTCTATATAGATCTTTATATCACTAGAGGGGTCACCAGGAGGAAGGAGGTCCTGATTCCTCTATATAGATCTTTATATCACTAGAGGGGTCACCAGCGGGAGGAAGGAGGTCCTGATTCCTCTATATAGATCTTTATATCACTAGAGAGGTCACCGGCGGGAGGAAGGAGGTCCTGATTCCTCTATATAGATCTTTATATCACTAGAGGGGTCACCAGCGGGAGGAAGGTGGTCCTGATTCCTCTATATAGATCTTTATATCACTAGAGGGATCACCAGCGGGAGGAAGGAGGTCCTGATTCCTCTATATAGATCTTTATATCACTAGAGAGATCACCAGCAGGAGGAAGGAGGTCCTGATTCCTCTATATAGATCTTTATATCACTAGAGGGGTCACCAGCGGGAGGAAGGAGGTCCTGATTCCTCTATATAGATCTTTATATCACTAGAGGGGTCTCCAGCAGGAGGAAGGAGGTCCTGATTCCTCTATATAGATCTTTATATCACTAGAGGGGTCACCAGCGGGAGGAAGGAGGTCCTGATTCCTCTATATAGATCTTTATATCACTAGAGGGGTCACCATCAGGAGGAAGGAGGTCCTGATTCCTCTATATAGATCTTTATATCCCTAGAGGTGTCACCAGCGGCAGGAAGGAGGTCCTGATTCCTCTATATAGATCTTTATATCACTAGAGGGGTCACCAGCGGCAGGAAGGAGGTCCTGATTCCTCTATATAGATCTTTATATCACTAGAGGGATCACCGGCAGGAGGAAGGGGGTCCTGATTCCTCTATATAGATCTTTATATCACTAGAGGGGTCACCAGCAGGAGGAAGGAGGTCCTGATTCCTCTATATAGATCTTTATATCACTAGAGGGGTCACCAGCGGGAGGAAGGAGGTCCTGATTCCTCTATATAGATCTTTATATCACTAGAGGGGTCACCAGCAGGAGGAAGGAGGTCCTGATTCCTCTATATAGATGTCTATATCACTAGAGCGGTCACCAGCTGGAGGAAGGAGGTCCGGATTCCTCTATATAGATGTCTATATCACTAGAGGGGTCACCAGGAGGAGGAAGGAGGTCCTGATTCCTCTATATAGATCTTTATATCACTAGAGGGGTCACCAGGAGGAGGAAGGAGGTCCTGATTCCTCTATATAGATCTTTATATAACTAGAGGGGTCACCAGGAGGAGGAAGGAGGTCCTGATTCCTCTATATAGATCTTTTTTTTTTTTTTCCCAAAGTCTTTATTGAAGTTTTCGAAATACAAAAAGGAAACAGATACAGAATATCCGTAAAACAAGATACACTGGAGATGTAACAGCGGTAGAAATTACAAACAACAAATAAACACATAAGCATAACTTATGCACTAATAAGAATAGAGGGTATCTCAAGCAAAAACAATAATGTTGACCCAATCTACAACTAAGTTGTAAATCCTAAATAGGGTAGCAAAGGCTGAGGAAACCCAAAAATGCCTATAAAAACCTGTAAACAACCAATTTAAAAGCCTAGCAAGTTTCCTCTAGATGTCAATCCTTCTCGAGGGCTTACCAGGAGGTCAGATGAAAGGGATATCTATAACAATAATGGGACACATGGTAGGTAGCAGGATTCCATTCGTGTTATAAGTAGGAAGATCTCAACAGCGGAGGGGATCAGAAAGGTTAGGGATAAGAACTAATTAGTAGTTGTGTGCCTAATCAAGTGAGAAAGAAGGGTATCAAGGTCTTAAGGCGGGGGGGACTCCGGTTAACAGTTGGCTGCATTCATCCGAAGATCGGAAGTGGTGCCAGCAAGCCCAAGTAGCCCAATATTTAGATGGGGTGTCTTTGGCTTGATAAATCAAATTTTCCATTTCAGCTATGTTGGAGACTCTCTTAATCCAATCCGAGATCGAGGGAGGTGTAGTAGATTTCCATAGTGAGGGAATACACATCTTAGCGGCGTTTAACAGATGTTGTGCTAGAGAGCGGTGGTATGTTTTCAGTGGAAGTGTAGAGTGGTGCAGAAGCATTGGTGCTGGGGAGAAGTCGATGGGGAACGTGGTGATTTGGCATATTAGGCGGTGTATCTCTTTCCAGAACGGCTGAAGCGGAGAACAGGACCACCAAATATGTAAGAATGAGCCTACGCTGTCGGAACATCTCCAGCAAGAAGGGGAAGTGTTGGGGTAACGTTTGTGGAGTTTAACAGGTGTGAGGTACCATTTGGAGAAAATTTTGAAATTATTTTCCTGAACGGAAACATTAGAAGAGCCTTTATGAATATGTGTAAAAATGTTCGTCCAATCAGTATCCGTTAAGGTCAGAGACAGGTCTGTTTCCCAGCTGTGAACGGCTAAGTTGGCTTTTGGGTTATGAGTCGAGAAAAACATTGCGTATATACTGGAAATGACGTGGCGTTGTGGTTCGGTCTGGTTGCATAAAGTTTCAAATGGTGTGAGCTGCCTGGCAAAATCAAATTTAGATAGTCGATCCGTCAAAAAGTGTCTGATTTGAAAATACGCCCACAGCGGGAAGCGGCGCCCCGAGGGTTGTGTGGGAAGTTCAGATATAGATCGGAATCGGGTATTGGAGAAAAAGTGCAAAGCTCTAATGTCAGGAGATTGCCACAATCCAGATAGGAACGTGTCTGATTGGCCTGCTGGAAATGCCAGGTTATGTTTTATTGAAGTCATCGGACTGTGATGGGAGGAAATGTGATGGGTGTGACAGGCCGAACGATAGGCTTGTATTGTACTTGCAATGAGGGGGTGTTGTGTACATTTTTGAGGGACATGTTCAGGAATCAGCCATGGTAGGGATTTAATCGAAGACTTGCCCAGTAATATTTTTTGATGTCGGGTAAGTTGATACCTCCTTTGGATTTCGGTAGAGTCAGTCTGGCAAAGCTTATTCTGGCGCGTTGTCCATTCCAAATAAAGTTGGTACAGATAGTCTGGAATGATTTAAAGAAGGCCGGGGGGAGCTTGATTGGGACCGTTTGAAAGAGGTATAACAAACGGGGGAGGACATTCATTTTAATAATAGAGGCCCTACCGAACCAAGAGAATAGTCCGGTAGACCAGGCTTTGAGGTCTTTTTGGATAGTCTGGAGAATGGGGAGGAAGTTAAAGGAGTACAAGTTTCCCAGTTTAGCTGGTAATTTAATGCCTAAATAAGTGATGGCTGAGGTATTCCAGTGAAAGGGGAAATTTTTTTGGCACAAAGCTATTGTTTCGTTATTCAGGGATATATTCAGGGCTTCCGATTTGGAAAAATTGATTTGTAGATTGGATAGTGTTCTAAAGGCATCAAGATCTTTAAGGAGATTGGGAATGGAAACAACAGGTTCTGTAAGGAAAAGCAATATGTCGTCAGCGAAGGCGGCAATTTTATGAGTCTTGGATCCGATCTGTATCCCCTTAATATCCGGATTGGAGTGTAATCTGCGGAGGAGGGGTTCTAGAGTAAGGGTGAATAATAGGGGCGAGAGTGGGCATCCCTGACGGGTCCCATTAGATACGGAGAAGGCGTCCGACAGTTGGCCATTAATCCTGACCTGGGCTGTAGGAGAGGCATATAATGCCATAATAAAAGATGTCAATCGGTCAGAGAGACCTATTTTTCGTAGAACTTCTGCCATGTAGTCCCAAGCCACTCTGTCGAACGCCTTCTCCGCATCCAATGAGAGGGAAAAAATCCTTGTTGTGTCGAGGAGGTCAGCCAGTGATGTATGGATAGCGCTTTGATCGTGTTATCTCTCCCCTCCCTCCCCGGCACGAATCCCACCTGATCGAGAGACACAAGCCGGGGAAGGAGGGGGAGGAGACGATTCGCCAATATCTTGGCGTAGATCTTCAGATCCACATTAAGCAATGAAATAGGTCTATAGTTTGCCACTTGTGTATCGTCTTTGTTAGGTTTCGGGATTACTGTAATATGAGCCCTTAGTAAATCTCGAGGGGGTGGTTTATCTGATGACAATGAGTTAAACGCTGCAAGAAAATGTTGTTTTAGGATGGCAATAAAAGATTTATAATAGCATGCAGTCAGACCATCAGGGCCTGGGCTTTTCCCGGGTTTCATATGTTTGAGAGCTGCTTCAAGTTCCGGGGCTGATAGAGGTGCATCTAAAAAAAAGTGCGGACTCCGATGAAATAGGGGTTGGGGCATATGTTTGTAAGAAATTATCGATTAAAAGTTTTCTATGTGCCTGATCCTCCTGTGGCGATTGTTCTCGAAGGTTATAGAGTTTGGAGTAATATTGAACAAATTGTTCAGCAATCATGTGGTTGGATACTACTTTGTTGCCCTTTGGATCCGTGAGGGAATGAATGGTTCTGGTGGCCTGTTGTTTTCTAAGTGCTCTAGCTAAAAGTTTTCCAGACTTATTGCCGTACTCGTAGAAGAATTTACGTGAAAGCATATAGTTTCTTTTGATTTGAAAGTTTAGGATTTGAAGTAGTTCCTGCCTCGCATGATGTAGGTCAGTGAGGGTGTCTTGTGCCATAGAAAGTATATGGGCTTTTTCTAGGGTTTTAATGCGATTGGAGAGCTGTAATATGAGGCTATTTCTTTCTTTTTTCCTTTTTGCTGCTGCCGCCATAAATTCACCGCGAATTGTACATTTGTGGGCTTCCCATACTGACATGGGATCTATAGTAGAAGAATAGTTCTCTTTAAAGTAGTTGGTCAGCTTTTCCTGGATAGAAGCTGCAATCACTGGGTCTGACAGCAAGGAGGGATCTAATCGCCAAATCGGTGGAGTGCGGGGGTTTTCTGCAATCTGTAGGGTCATGTATACAGGATGATGATCAGAGATATACATAGCCTCTATGGAAGCTTCACGGAGGCATGGTAAATCTCTTTGCGTTACGAAGAGGTAGTCCAATCTGGAGTACCGATTGTGAGGGATTGAAAAAAAGGAGTAGTCCTTCCCCTGAGGATGCAATGTGCGCCAGGAATCATGGAGACATAGTTCTTGTAAGTGTGATTTAATGGAGCGTAACGCTTTGTACGTAAGAGAGGAAGCACCAGTAGAAGAGTCTTGGATCGGGTTGAGGGGGACATTGAAGTCCCCTCCCAAGATGAGAATGCCCTCCTGGAAGGAGGAGAGCTTGGCCAGGGTTGTTTTGAAAAAGGAGGGCTGTCCAGCGTTGGGGGCATATATGTTGGCTAAGGTGATACGTTTGTCCCTCAATCTGCCCTTAACAAAAATAAACCTCGCCTCAGGGTCCAGTAGGGTCTCTTCAATCTGGAGAGGGCATTGTTTAGCTACGAGGATTGAAACTCCTTTAGATTTCGTAGTAGGGTTACGACGGGAATCGGTAGTTAGAGAGTTTGGGTATGGAGTTAGACTTAAAATGAGTTTCTTGTAGGAAAACGAAGTCAGCTCTGCATTTACGCGCGTTTAGCGAGACTATCTTGAGGGAATCGCGTGCATTCAATTTGGGTTTGGGAGCCATGCTTTATGTGGGAAAACACCTTATGTGATGTTCCTATTGGGGTTGGGAGTCTGCAAAATGGGCACTATTTGGAGTTGGAAGCTGAGAGTTCCAATGCTTAGATTACTTAGCCCGAAGGTAAGGGGGCTACAAAGTATATAAAAAAAAAAAAAAAATGTTTTGATGATAGGTAACCGGAGTCCCGCCGCGGGGTGTTGGGAAGTTACTTAATAAGAAGTGGGGTTTCTGTGTAAGGAGAGAAGGTGGGTACAGGAGAAAGGGTATACAGTACGTTTGGAGACAAATTGCTTCGTATTCTAGAAATAGTGTAGTGCAGGTTAGGACAACTATTGGAATGAACACGTAAGGACAGGAGAGTACCGTTAGGGATTTAGTGAGTCACTCGGAAGATGGTCCGGAGAAGTGTAAGACCTGCTTGCACTTCCACTACAGGTCACAGGGATGGTCCCTACAACCAGCGTCCGGAGACGGTCGGTGGGCAATCAAGGCGGAAGGTTGTAAATATCTATGCAGGATGGCACCACCGTGAGGGGAGAGGGCCTAGTGCTCCCGAAGAAGGGAAGTAGAAAAAACATCGCACAACCCGCTGAGTGAGGAATTGTAAGGGGATCCAGGTCACCCTGGGACCCTGCAGTTAGAGAGGCGAGTGGAAAGGTGTTACTTAGATACTTATCTATAGAAACTATAAGTACATCACCTAGCTCCATTAATCTATAAAACTAGTCACCCGATAAAGGCCGTGCCGCCTACAAACTGTGATGCAGCTAGCCTATTCTTAGAAGGGAACAAATAAGGATGAGAACTCATACTCCTCACCTAGATAGAACCATTACCCCACATTGACAGCCTAAGCCTATGGAGCCAGCTAGGATGGTGAGGCGAGATACAGTCAAACACTGGGACTACGTTCTATGTCCAGATCTTGCCCGAGGGTAGTGCAGGGTATGGAAAGGAACTCGGGACACCAACCCAGAGGAACTGATAAGTACTGAAGCTAGACACCGTGATGGTCAAAAGAATAACCAAAGAAAAAATGAACAGATTAACAGGCAAACCCATGTTCACTGGAAAAGGTAAAAAAAAAACAAAAAAAACAAACACCTGCATTGAAGTGATTCAGCTACCCTCTCTCCAAATATAATGCATTTACACCTCAGCTACTGATATGTTAACAGCAAACCGATACTAGAAGCATATAGACTCCCTGTTAGAACATATAAATTGAGGGGACGTTGCTATTAAAGAGTAGAGTCTAAGTCCCGCCCCACTTCCGTTGAACCTTCAGGAGTGAGTATGAGGTCCACACCCCATCCTGCGCCTGTGAAAATTCCCCCCCTGCCCCCAATTTGGAATATCCATCCCCAAACTAAAATATAATGAAAGGGGGCTGAATAAAAAACAGGAACTAAAAAACACGTTCAAAGAGGGGGACACTCATTAGTATCAGCCACCAAGCCATTGGACAAAGGCAAATAGTCTGGAGACTGCAGCTATATCCAGCAGTAAAGGTTAACAGGGAAGCAGATATACAACAACTAAGCAGACCCACACCGTGATCGGGAGACAGGGGGGGGAGACCAGAAAAGTATTAGGAGGGCGTGGAAGCCCGGGGCACACACCCAAGTGTAACAATAAAGTACTAGGCAGGGATATATACCGAGATTTAGGTTAAATCAACTAAATATTGATTAGTTCCTATAATCAGCATAAAAAGAAAAGAAAGAAAAAAAAAAAGGGGGAAGGATTATCCATGACTGCAGGTCTCCGAACCCCTGTCTCTGTCACACCAATTCTAAGGCATAGATTATAAAATTAGAGCATAAACTGTCATGTGGAGAAAAGAACACCTAGAGAAAACCCCTAGAAACACAGAAGCAATCGGTTACCAGGTAAGTAATGAGAGTAGCTTCATCTCGTCCTAGGGTTTCGTAACCCGTGCTGGAGCGTCCCTCAGTGCAAATGTGACCAGGGCATGGTTATGGAGAGCATGTCTGTACAAGCAGGCATCATGGGGCTAAAGTCAGCGTGACGTACAAAGCCGAACCGGGGTCTGCGGTGGGACTTGGGGGGACATCCAGTAGCGTTAGGTCGGTAATTGTAGGTAGAAGCGATATGAGGAGCAGAAAGATCGAACGGTGAAGGGAGTTGGTATTCAATCCGTTAGGAAATGTGAGCCACAAGAAGGGGAGAGGAAGGTGAAACCACGGAGCAAAGAAAAAAGGCAGCACGAAAGGAGAGTGCAAGGTTAGAGTAAGCAGGAGGAGTGAGCGAGGAAAAAGCAGTGAGCGAGGAAAAGGCAGAAAGAAGAGGACAGGTAAGTAGGGCATCACGTCTTACTACAGATTTAAGCTTAGCGGTCCCGGCGAGCTCTCCTTGAATACGGTGCTCTCAATGGGTTGGTATCTGGGTCCACTCCTTGTCGGGTTAAAAGAGATCTGGGTTCCGAAGGCGAGCGGCGTCTTCTATAGTGCGAGCTCTGGAAGTCCATGGGTTCCGTGGAGGTTGGTGTGTATCTGGCTGATGGCGGGCGAAACTCGGCATACCACTCCGGAACATCAGTAAACGGAATGTCTAGTGATTCACAGAAGTGCCGAAGATCTTCCGGTACCCTCAGCAAGGCGGTCCTCCCCCCAGAGGAGGCGGACAGAGCAAAAGGGAATCTCCATCGATATGGAATGCCTTTGGCGCGAAGTGTATCCAGCAAGGGGCGGAGTTCCCTGCACCTCTGTAAAGTTATGGAGGATAAGTCTTGAAATAAAGTAATGTGGGCGCCATTGTGAGTGATCGGCTCTGTGGCCCGTCGCGCTCTGTGTAAGATCTCTTCCTTCAAGTTGTAGTCAATCACACAACACACCACATTCCGGGGTGGGTCAGAATCTTTGCCTTTCGGACGTAGAGCTCTGTGAGCGCGCTCTATACCGATCGGGGTATCAGGCGGCCTATCTAGTATAGCATTGAATAGGCCTGTGACTTCAGCGTTGAGGCTGTCGGAGTCTGATGATTCTGGGAGGCCTCTCAGGCGAATGTTGTGGCGTCTGCCACGGTTATCCAGGTCTTCTGTGTGACGGTTAAGGTCTCGAAGTTGCAGGGTGTGATTATCAATAATCTGACAGGTTCTCTTTAGAACTGAGGAGTGTGTGGATGTGGTTTTTTCCACATCTTGGATACGTGTCGCCATTGCCTGGAGATCAATCCGTAAATCCGCTATCGCACCAGTCAGGGCCGCGGTAAGGGATTCTTTAATGTCCGCTGCTATGGACCTCAGGTCTTGGAGGCTTGGCTGGTGATGGGGGGTGAGAATCACATCATCCGTTCTCGGAGTATTTCTCTGCGAAGGACTTGGGTGTCGTGCGGCCTGTGAGGACTGACCTCGCGTGGCGGCTATATTGGAAGTATACGAGCGAAACATCTCGGGTATATTCTGTGAGATCCTGCCGGCCTCATCCCTCGGAGATCTGGACCGAGATGCTGATGAGCTGCGGGAAGATGTTCCCATGATTTAAATTAGTGCAGGAGGGTAAAAGCCTCTGTTTGTAGCCGAATAGTGTCCTCGTCAGCGGGAGCTATCAGGTTAAGCTGCCATCTTCAGCAGAGGTCAGGCCACGCCCCCCTATATAGATCTTTATATCACTAGAGGGGTCACCAGGAGGAGGAAGGAGGTCCTGATTCCTCTATATAGATCTTTATATCACTAGAGGGGTCACCAGCAGGAGGAAGGAGGTCCTGATTCCTCTATATAGATCTTTATATCACTAGAGGGGTCACCAGCAGGAGGAAGGAGGTCCTGATTCCTCTATATAGATCTTTATATCACTAGAGGGGTCACCAGCGGGAGGAAGGAGGTTCTGATAAGAGATGGCCTTGCGGTTCGCCCGTCGGTCGGTTCGCGGCGAATTTTGCTCGTTCGCGATTCGCCAAACCGGCGGACTTCTGCCGCTGTTCGCGGCGGCCATATTTGTTTACATTGTGAAGAACTTTGACCCATGATGTCACATCCATCATGGGGTACAGGACAGCCAATTGAGACATTTCAGCACATGGACAATTGGACATTCCCCCTACCTTATAAATAGACCTGATCTGGCGGCCATTTTACATTCTGTCTTTTGTCATTATAGGGAGAGGTTGCTGTGTGGAGCAGGGAGAGACTGTGGTGACACAAATCGCTAGCTATTAGGTCCACAAAAGTCCTTTTAAGGACTGGTATAGGTGTACAGTATATAGGGTTCGGTGCACTGCTGTGCTGGTGATTGCTGAGTGCTAACCGATTCTGCAGCTGTCTTTTGTCAGTGTAGGGACAGGACGCTGTGTGGAACAGGGACAGTCAGTTTAATCACTAGCTATTACTATAAGGCCCATAAAGGTCCTTTTAAGGACTGGTGTAGGTGTACAGTATATAGGGTTGTACACGTATAACATACTTTCTTTCAAATATACAAAGTATATTATGGTGCACTGCTGACTGCTGTGCTGCTGAGTGCTGCCCGATTCTGCAGCTGTCTTATCAGTGTAGGGACTGAGGGACAGTTTGGTGTTCTGAGCAGGGACAGTCTGCAAATCACTAGCTACTAGGTCCACAAAGGTCCTTTTATTGGTGTACAGTATATAGGGTTGTACACATATAATATACTTTCTTTCAAATATAGACAGCATATAATACTTGACTGCTGTGCTGCTGAGCTGATTGTTGCCCGATTCTGCAGGAAGGGAAGGTGCAAAGGTGGTAAAAAGCGTCCCCTTCCCCCCGTCCTCTGGGGAGAGCTCTGACGCAGACTCGGGCCCCGCTGCGGCTGGTGACCCCTGCTCTGTTTCAGATGACGCTGATCGGACAGTGAGGATGAGTCCCCGTCCGGGTCCGTGCAAGACAAAAGCTCTTGTTTGAGCACTTATCACAGCTGTGTGTGATACCCTGAAAATTCAGAATACAGCAGATCCCTCTGCTGATGTAGTGGTCCCTTTTGGGTCCCGTAAGCCAGCCCGTACACCTAAGGTGTTTCCGTATCTGACTTATTTCGATAAGTTCATATACAAGAAATGGGGTCAACCGCAATGGAACTTTTTGGTCCCCAAATACATGGCGGTGCATTGCCCCTTTGAGGAGAGCCTTCTGAAAAAAATGGTCAGCTCCTCCGGTTGTGGATCCCACAGTATCCAGGTTAAATAAAGCAATATCAATAAAGCAATAGCAAAGTAACCACGATCCCGGTAGAGGGGACTCCTGACGAGGCAGTGGCTCATTCCTTGTTTACGGTTGAGGGGTCAGCAATGCGACCAGTACTGGCATCCGCACTTGTGTCACAGATACTTACTGAGTGGGCAAAACTTTGCACTGCAAATTGGAGGAACAACAGGCTTCCCCTGTCTGCGTGGAACTAGTAGACCAGTTAGTGCAGGGGCTTAAGTACGTTTGTGACGTGGCCCAGGATACCCTCCCTTCCAGGGCTTCAGTGTCAGCAGTGGTGCTGAGGCACCTGATTTGGCTAAAATGCTGGTCACCTGACCAGGCATCTAAAAAATCCCTGACGGATCTTCCCTTCCTTGGTGAGCGGCTCTTTGGAGCCTCATTGGATGACATTATTAAAAATGCCACAGGTGGTAAGAGTACCCTACTCCCACAGGCCAGGAAGGCTAAGGAGCCACGCCATAGGCAAGGGCCTTCATTTTCCACTCACAAACAGGCTTTCGTCCGCCCAGTGATTCGGCTAAACGTCCCCAGCCCGACAGGACGACCTCTGAAGGACCAAAGCATCCCTGTAACCGCAAGCTTAACAAGCCTGCGCACAAAAGTGCTACCGCATGAAGGTTTTCCCCCACCCGGGGTCGCCTTCGGGAGTTTGCAGCCCGGCGGACCTCTTGGCTGTCCAACCAATGGGTCTGCAATCTGATTTCCTCAGGCTACAAGATAAAGTTCCTCTCTTGGCCGCAAAACAGATTCTTCCCCTCCAGCATAGCTGTACTCCTGGATCGCCGGGAGGCCCTAATGGGGGCAGTAAGGGGCCTGCTGAGTCGTGGGGTGATAGTACCAGTTCCGGAGCCGGAAAGGTTCCAGGGGTTCTACTCCAATCTGTTTGTAGTCCCCAAAAAGGAAGGGGTATGTCCAATCTTGGACCTAAAAGCCCTCAATTACTTTGTAAAAGTACATAGGTTCAGAATGGACGCAGTTCGCTCAGTAGTCGCTGCACTCCAGGGGGACTCCCTGGCGTCTTTGGACATCCAGGATGCGTACCTGCACACACCCATATGCCTTCGGCATCAGAAGTTTCTGCGATTTGCAGTTGGGGAAGCCCACTATCAGTTTGTGGCTCTCCCTTTTGTCTTGGCATCAGCACCCCGAGTCTTTACCAAGGTATTGGCTCCTGTTTTGGCGTTGTTGCGACAATGCGGGATCGCGATCGTAGGTTACCTAGACGATCTCCTCCTGAGAGCATCTTCCACCTCAGAATTAGAGGAAGATGTGGCGATCACCATGCAGACCCTGCAGGAATTTGGGTGGCTGTTGAACCTAAAAAAGTCAGTGACCGCACCGACTCAGCGCTTGGAGTACCCAGGCTTACTGCTGGACTTCATGGAAGCGAGAGTTTTTCTCCCTTCAGACAAGCTGCAGACTCTCAGAGCCGTGGTAAAACTGCTGATGAACCTCAGGTGCTCGTCGCTACGCTTCTGCATGCGAGTCCTGGGACTCATGGTGGCCTCCTTGGAGGCAGTACCGTATGCCCAGTTTCACACAGAGTCTTGTAGAAGGAGATCTTAACAAAATAGTACATATCTCCATTATCCCTGGATCAGCAAATTCAGGTGAGTCAGTCAGTCAGGGACTCCCTGCTCTGGTGGTTGAGATCCCGGCACTTCGATCCAGGAAGTCGTTCCTACCTCTGAATTGGACAGTGATCACAACGCGGTCGCCATCCTAACTGGCTGGGGTGGAGTAATGGGAGTTCAGTCGACCCAGGGCCTCTGATCAGAGGGGGAATGCAAGTTGCTGATCAAAGTGCTTGAGCTGCGATCAAACAGGCTATGCCTCTCCACATGGTCGATAAAACTTTGAGGGCGTCCGATCAGGATCCAGTCAGACAATGCCACGGCGGTGGCATATGTCAATCATCAAGGTGGAACAAGAACCTTGGCCGCCGCACGGGAGGTCGCTTACATCCTTCAGTGGGCAGAGCGACAGGTACTGGCCCTATCGGCGATTTACATCCCGGGAGTGGAGAACTGGCAGGCGGACTACCTAAGTCGCCAGATGCTGGACCCAGGAGAATAGGTATTGCATCCGGAGGTGTTCAGGCTACTGGGCCTGTGATGGGGCACTCCAGACGTGGATCTTCTGGCCTCCCATCTCAATTGGAAGGTGCTGAGATTCGTGTCCAGGACAAGAGATCCTTGGGCAAACGCATCAGACGCGCTGGTGGCTCCGTGGGGCCAGTACCAACTGATCAATGCCTTTCCTCCGCTAAAGCTAATACCACGGCTGCTCCGCAGAGTGGAGGCCGAGGGGATTCCAGTAATACTGATTGCCCCAGATTGGCCCCAGCGTCCCTGGTACGCAAACCTAGTGCATCTGGTGGCGGATGCCCCCTGGCAACTGCCATTACGAGAGAACCTTCTGTCTCAAGGTCAGATTCTCCATCCTGATTTACCATCGCTGGTTTTAACGGCATGGCTATTGAGAGCCAGGTGTTGAGGAAATGGGGCCTTTCGGACTCGGTGATTCCAACTATGTTGAGAGCATGGAAATCTTCTTCTCGGAAGATATATCATCGTACCTGGAAGGCCTACACCTCCATGTGTGAGGAGAAAGGATGACGTCCATGCTCCTTTTCTATATCCAGGATCCTGCTGTTTTTACAGTGAGGAGTAGACCAGAAATTGGCCTTAAGCACCATTAAAGTACAAATATCAGCTTTGGCTGTCTTTTTTCAGTGACCCATGGCATCTCACTCTCTAGTGAGCACTTTTGTTCAAGGGGTCCGACATGTAGTTCCTCCGGTGCATCCACGGTTACCCTCGTGGGATCTGAACCTGGTGCTATCGATGCTTTAGAAATCGCCATTTGAGAACATCACGGAAATCCCTTTGTTGACTCTTTCTCAGAAAGTGATCTTCCTAGTGGCCATTATATCAGCCAGGAGAGTTTCGGAACTGGCGGCCTTGTCTTGTAAGTCGCCCTATCTGGTTATCCATAAGGATAAGGTGGTGTTCGGTAGCCGGTCCGAAAAAAGGTATGGCGGTCTTGACGGCCACCATTTCTAGGTGGATCAGACAGATTGTGGTACAGGCCTACTCCTTGAAGGGGCAGGTGCCCCCCTTTCCTGTCACGGCCCATTCCACCAGGGCAATTGGAACCTCTTGGGCTTTCTGAAATCAAGCGTCAGTTGCTCAAGTGTGTAAGGCAGCGACTTGGTCGTTCGTTCCCACTTTTACCAAATTCTACAAAGTGGATGTAAGCGCATCGTCTGATGCCTGCTTTGGCCGCAAAGTTTTGCAGGCCGCCGTGTAATGTTGCACTTCTGCACTCTTTCCTCTGTTTTAAAAATACAGTTACTTTGAGTATAATGCACTGTTGCATTGTTGACCGCAAGTTTTGATGCGGCTAGATAAGAGGGTGACTCCCCTGTTAGGGAGCACTTCTGGTTGTGGGTGAGTTTTTATGCTGTTCCCACCCCTCGTTATAACACTGCTTGGGGACGTCCCGATGGTCAAGACTAAAGGAGCTGTGTCGGTCAGTGAATATAAGAGGAAATAGGATTTTTGTACTCCTTTTCTCTGAAGTTCACTGAGTGACACAGCTCCCTCCCCTCCTATTGGTTTACGTTATACTGCTTGTTGACCTACTGAGCTTCAGGAAGCAGGCTGAAGGGTTGTTCCTGGAGGGACCGCCCCACTGGGCGGAACTGTAAAGTTCTGTTGTTTTCACATCGTGCCCCAGGACGGCGTAACAAATTACGAAACGCGTAGGGAAGAGCGACGCGCTGACGTCACCTCGTGGCTTGTGTTTGCGATCTGGGGAGGACGGGTTTTGTGTTGGTGTGCGTCCGGTCGGCGCACCCCACTTAAGGCCTACTGTTTTCTTCTTCTTTTTCTTGTAAGTGTTCATTTTATATTTTTTTACTGCAATAAATTGGGATTTTACACTATTTGGAGCCATTTTGTTTTTATGCATGGATGCCCACCTATGAGTCAAAGTTTACGGGAGAGCCATTTTGGGACCCAATTACAGCTGGTGTATACATTGGAGATGATCCTAACCGGCTGAGGAATGTGATGGTTGGAGAAGCGGCCGCAAACCTTGACGAGCTATTGTTGACCCTTTGGGGTCTGAAGGTTCTGGTAAGAAGCCATTTTGCACATAGGTGGTGATGGATTCTACACGGCCCACAACAGAAGATTTCTGGATTGGACTTTTTTGCACATATTTATTTATATAACTTTTATTAGTCACGTTACGGTCACAAGTGGTGTTTATATTTGATGCTGAATTTTGTAGAGAATTTGAGTATATATCATTAGCCACGTGTTTTGCTTTATAGATTTGGAGTTATCCATACACATTTAGTATTAGGTTTGTATTATTGTGTTTAGTCACTAATTTTCAAATCTTTTTGAGTCATGTCATTGGGGATTCATTTTTATTTATGATATTAATTTCCTTTTGCCAATTAGTATTGAGGTTTGTTGAGAACAAGCATGGTTGGTTAAGGGGAGGGTGGCCCCGATTGGTGAGGTTACAATATCACTTCACTACGAGTTAGCGCAGTTCTTTTAATTTTACAATTTCACATGCATTACATGTTCTGCCTAGTCCCCTCCTGAAGGTGGCGTAATAACCCTACGGTCAAGATTACTGGAGCTGTGTCCGTCAATGAACGTCAGAGAAAAGGATTTTACGGTGAGTACAAAAATCCTATTTTTAATTGCACTGATCGCTGTATTAATGCCAATGGTCCCAAAAATGTATCAAAATTGTTCGATGTGTCCACCGTAATGTCGCAGTCACGAAAAAAATCGCTGATCGCCTTCATTACTAGTAAAAAAAAAAAAAAAAAAAATTAAAAAAAAAATTCATAAAAATGCTATAAATCTATCCCCTATATTCTCCTAAATGCTATAACTTTTGTGCAAACCAATCAATAATTGCTCATTGCAATTTTCAAAAATATGTAGAAGAATACGTATCGGCCTAAACTGAGGAAAAAAATAAATTTATATATATTTTTGGGGGATATTTATTATAACAAAAGTAAAAAATAATTGACGCTTTTTTTTTGTTTATAGCGCAAAAAATAAAAACCGCAGAGATGATCAAATACCACCAAAAGAAATCTCTATTTGTGGGAAAAAAAAAGGACGTCAATTTTGTTTGGGAGCCACGTCGCACGACCGCGCAATTGTCAGTTTAATCGACGCAGTGCTGAATGGCAAAAAGTGCTCTGGTGGGGAAGGGGGGGGGGGGGGGGGTAAATTATTCTGGGGCTGAAGTGGTTAACAAAAAATAAAAACCCAGAGGGGATCAAATACCACCAAAAGAAAGTTCCATTTGCGTGAAAAAAATGATACAAATTTAATTTGAGTACAGTGTTGCATGACTGTGCAATTGTGAATATTGGTCTGGGCTGGAGGGGGGGGGGGGTTAACCACTTAAGGACCGCCTCACGACAATTTTCGACGGCAGAATGGCACGGCTGGGCACAATCACGTACCTGTATGTTGCTCTTTAAGTGCCCAGCTGTGGGTCGGGAGCGCGCCGCTCCTGAGCTCCGTGACCGTGGCCGCGGGACCAGCAGACCCTATCGCCGCTGGTGTCCCGCGATCGGGTCACAGAGTTGAAGAACGAGGAGAGGTCTGTGTAAACAAACCTCTCCCCGTGCTTCCTAACGTCACAAATAAACCCATCCTCGCCCCCTAGTGGTTAACGCCTTCACTGCCAGTGTCATTTACACAGGAATCATTGCATTTGTATAGCACAGATTGCTGTATAAATGACAATGGTCCCAAAAAGGTGTCAAAAATGTCCGATGTGTCCGCCACAATGTCACAGTCACAATAAAAATAGCTGATCGCCGCCATTACTAGTAAAAAAAAAAAAATATTAATAAAAATGCTATAAAACTATCCCCTATTTTGTAAACGCTATAATTTTTGTGCAAACCAATCAATAATCGCTAATTACGATTTTTTTTTTTACCAAAAATATGTAGAAGAATACGTATCGGCCTAAACTGAGGAAAAAAAATGTTTTTTTTATATATTTTTGGGGGATATTTATTATAGCAAAAAGTAAAAAATATTGAATTATTTTTTCAAAATTGTCGCTCTATTTTTGTTTATAGCGCAAAAAATAAAAACCGCAGAGGCGATCAAATACCACCAAAAGAAAGCTCTATTTGTGGGGAAAAAAGGACGCTAATTTAGTTTGGGAGCCACGTCGCACGACCGCGCAATTGTCAGTTAAAGCGACGCAGCGCCGAATCGCAAAAAAGGGGCTTGGTCCTTTTGGCTGCAAATTGGTCCGGGGCTGAAGTGGTTAAGTGTCCGGTAAGCAAGAGGTTAAAAGGACAATCTATGTGTGATCTTGTTTTCTTTAGTAATGACAAAGTTATTGCCAAATAAACAGGTCCATAGCAACATTTTATAACTGGATCTTCTTTGGGGGAGGGGAGGGGGGTTAAATGATCTATAGTGATATCTGAACCCTTTGCATTGCCCTCGGAGAATGTCAGTAAATGCCCCCAATGGTGGCTTCGGCCCTTCAGTTGAGTTCCCTCTCCTCTGCCTATGATGGAGGAACACGCATGGCGCTGGTTCCCCGTATAATCCGTAGATTTAGCTGCAGCCGAGGTAAGTTATGTGGGAGCGCGGCGGAGGGAAGAGCGTATTAAATGTGAAGGAGATCCGGCTGTCTGGGTGATGTTCATTAATAGACAGTAATGCATCCGTCTCTGTCACCTTATGCTGTAAAAACCATCCTTACACGGCGGCACTATCCACGCAAACCATAAAGACCGCCTGATGGGGTGATCGATCTTTTTTAAACACCGGGACATTGCAGCATTTTTATGAAGCATTGAACTTTGAGAACGAATGACAAGTCTAGGCTGGAGCTCGCTGTCTGGGTGGAACGCCACGGAGAATCACCGGATGGGGCGTACCGGGGGAAACCCCGTACAGATACACACCACGGGGGGTGGGGGGGGGGGGTCAGCTCAATGTATGGGGAGGATGTCAAGAATCTGCTAGAAGACAACCGAAGAAAAGAAGTGAGGAATGAAGAATAAAAGTGAGGTATGAAGAATAGAAGCGAGGGATGAAGAAAAGATGTGAGGGATGAAGAAAAAAAGTGAGGAATGAAGAATAGAAGTGAGGAATGAAGAATAAAAGTGAAGAATGAAGAATAAAAGAGGAATGAAAAAAAGAAGTGAGGAATGAAGAATAGAAGTGAAGAATGAAGAATAAAAGAGGAATGAAAAAAAGAAGTGAGGAATGAAGAATAGAAGTGAGGGATGAAGAAAATATGTGAGGGATGAAGAAAAGGAGTGAGGAATGAAGAATAGAAGTGAGGGATGAAGAAAAGAAGTGAGGAATGAAGAATAGAAGTGAGGAATGAAGAATAGAAGTGAGGAATAAAGAATAGAAGTGAGGAATGAAGAAAAGAAGTGAGGAATGAAGAATAAAAGTGAGGAATGAAGAATAAAAGTGAGGAATGAAGAATAAAAGTGAGGAATGAAGAAAAGAAGTGAGGAATGAAGAATAAAAGTGAAGAATGAAGAATAAAAGTGAGGAATGAAAAGAAGAAGTGAGGAATGAAGAAAATAAGTGAGGAATGAAGAATAAAAGTGAGGAATGAAGAAAAGAAGTGAGGAATGAAGAATAAAAGTGAGGAATGAAGAAAGAAGTGAGGAATGAAGAATAAAAGTGTGGAGTGAAGAAAAGAAGTGAGGAATGAAGAATAAAAGTGAGGAATGAAAAAAAGAAGTGAGGAATGAAGAATAGAAGTGAAGAGTGAAGAAAATAAGTAAGAAATTGAGAATAGAAGTGAGGAATGAAAAATAAAAGTGAGAAAGGAAAAAAAGAAGTGAGGAACGATGAATAGAAGTGAGGAACGAAAAAAAAGAAGTGAGGAATGAAGAAAAGAAGTGAGAAGTGAAGACTAATACTCAGTAATGAATAAAAGAAGTGAAGAATGAAGAATAAAAGTGAGGAATGAAGAATAAAAGTGAGGAATGAAGAATAAAAGTGAGGAATGAAGAAAAGATGTGAGGACTGAAGAATAGAAGTGAGGAATGAAGAATAGAAGTGAGGAATGAAGACGAGATGTGAGGAATGAAGAATAGAAGTGAGGAGGAATGAAGAATAAAAGTGAGGAATGAAGAAAAGACGTGAGAAATGAAGAATAAAAGTGAGGAATGAAGAAAAGACGTGAGAAATGAAGAATAAAAGTGAGGAACCAATGACTTCCACTGAATTTTCATGATGAACTGACAATCACAATTAATGGATGAGCTCTGGAGTCGGATTGGCTGACATCGGTTGCTGCTCACCTTTTTGATTGGGAGATCTCAGCTGAACCTCCACAGAGGGAATTTTAGAATTAAATAACTTCTCAAACCTTTATTATAAGAATTTACATAAAACTAAATTCACAAGTCCTAAAAATTCTCACCTTTGGCAGATTTTATGGATTCCTCGTGCTTTCAGGAGCCTGAGATGAACCATTTCTTCAGTCATAAATAAATTATCTCCATTTATATTATTATTGTTATTATTATAATAAATAATAGGTTTTGTTACAGAGTAGATGAGGTTGAAAAAAGACGCAAGTCCAACCCAACCTATGTATACTATTTTTATTAATTATTTATTAATGTATTAAAATATTATATGTATTATTATTATTATTATTAGTAGTAGTATAATAAATACATTATTAATAACTGTTAATATTATTTTCAAGCATATTCATATCCTATCCAGCCTGCAGTAGTTGTTATAAAATAATGTGTTAAAGCGGCGTTCCACCACTGTTTTTTTTTTTTTTTTCCGCATTAATCTTCAAAAGTAACTATTCTAAATAGGTTACTTACTTTTAAATGATGTCAAAGCATCTTGCAGCCATTTTTCTTTCTTCTAAAGTCATTACAAAAACGTCTCCAGACGTTTTCCATTTTACCTGTGGGCATGTGAAGCCCACAGGCATTGTCTTCCGGGACACAGTCCTCCTAATCTCCCAGCATGCACCGCCCGTAAGATCTGCGATCTCGCGCATGTGCAGATCAATCCGCTCGAGCGCTGACAACAACGCAGGCGCCGCACACACTCCTGGGAAGTAAAAACAACGATCCCAGGAGCCCCTGCAGCCGACAGGAAGAACTGACCTGACGCTGAAGCCCCGCCCATTTCTGCAGCAGCAGCACCGCCCCTTTCCGGAATCTCCAGAGGCAGGAAATTTGAAAGAAGAAGAAAACAGAAGAAGACATCAGAAAGGTAAGGGGGATATCTAGTGATTAGGGAAGGGGGTGATATCTAGTGATTAGGGAAGGGGGGGATATCTAGTGATTAGGGAAGGGGGTGATATCTAGTGATTAGGGAAGGGGGGGATATCTAGTGATTAGGGAAGGGGGGGATATCTAGTGATTAGGGAAGGGGGTGATATCTAGTGATTAGGGAAGGGGGTGATATCTAGTGATTAGGGAAGGGGGGGATATCTAGTGATTAGGGAAGGGGGTGATATCTAGTGATTAGGGAAGGGGGGGATATCTAGTGATTAGGGAAGGGGGGGATATCTAGTGATTAGGGAAGGGGGTGATATCTAGTGATTAGGGAAGGGGGGGATATCTAGTGATTAGGGAAGGGGGGGATATCTAGTGATTAGGGAAGGGGGTGATATCTAGTGATTAGGGAAGGGGGTGATATCTAGTGATTAGGGAAGGGGGGGATATCTAGTGATTAGGGAAGGGGGTGATATCTAGTGATTAGGGAAGGGGGGGATATCTAGTGATTAGGGAAGGGGGGGATATCTAGTGATTAGGGAAGGGGGGGATATCTAGTGATTAGGGAAGGGGGTGATATCTAGTGATTAGGGAAGGGGGTGATATCTAGTGATTAGGGAAGGGGGGGATATCTAGTGATTAGGGAAGGGGGGGATATCTAGTGATTAGGGAAGGGGGGGATATCTAGTGATTAGGGAAGGGGGGGATCATATAGACGTAGGACTAGTAATTAGGATGGACCTCCGCTTTAATGTGGGCAGATTATTACACATAACCTGACTAATTACATCATATTGAAACAATTTCTGTGAATTTATTGAGTTTCTTTTTTTTTTAAAAACAGTCCCATTTTTTTTTTTAATGACTGATAGGCTTTTTTGAATTGTAGCCAGGTGCCTGACCAAGAAGAGAGAGTGAGAGAAACACTGCTTGCAGCTGCTGACCTGCGGTGCTGAACTGGTTAACAACTATACCAGCCAGAGGAGGGAGCTGCTGTGCAGGCAGGATTGAATTGAATGAGTCGGGAAGCACTGCACTGTGGGAGCTGTAGTCCTGTCAGGGCTGGGCTCAGCCCCTCCTTCTGAGCTGGCTGTTCAGCTGTCGGCTAATTTGCCAGCTCCTATCTCTCTCCACAATTACTCAGCTGGTGATGATCCTGCTCGTCATTCCTGCCTACTTTAGCTGTCCAGTCCAGATGATCTCTGCCTTCTGCCTTGGTCAACATCACAGAGACTATCTCCTGTGTTCCTGTTTAACCCCTTGCTTACCGGGCACCTAAACCCCCCCTCCTGTCCAGACCAATTTTCAGCTTTCAGCGCTGTTGCACTTTGAATGACAATTGCGATGTTATAAAACACTGTACCTAAATTAAATGTTTATAATTTTTTTTTCCCCCCAAATAGAGATTTATTTTTGTGGTATTTGATCACCCATGCGATATTTATTGAAAAATATTTTTTTAAAAGACCGAATTTTTTTTTTTTTCGTTTTAAAATGTTATAACTGGTAATTTTTGTCTGTCATTGATGTATTGATTATTGATCATTGATGTGTCATTGGCTGACAGTTGATCACTGCTATACAATATTAGCTCATTATGCCTTTATATTGCAGGTTTTTTTTTTTCGCCATTGTTAAAGAAGATTTACAACCACTTTAATGCACCTGTAATTTATTAAATGCAACTGGTTCTAACCTGGAGGCGTCTCTTTTCTTTTATATATATATACATACACTGTTTATGAAATATTGTGGCGCCTTCACACAGGGGGCGACACGACTTGCCGCACCACGACCTGCCGCGACCTCAGCGGCGACTTGCAAATGACTTCTGTATAGAAGTCAATGCAAGTCGCCCGAGGTTGCCCAAAAGTAGTATAGGAACCTTTTTTCTAAGTCGGAGCGACTCGAGTCGCTCCTCTTAGAACGGTTCCGTAGTACAGAACGGGGGCGACTTGTCAGGTCGCGGCGCGGCAAGTCGTGCCGCGTCGTGCCGCCTCCTGTGTGAACCGAGCCTTAGGGGGTTCTGTTTATCTATCTGTTTATATATCTAAATATTTTTCAAAACAATATTTGTAACACTGAATTTCATGTTTTTAATATGACCGACCTATTGTTCAGGTTGGGTCACACAGAATTATCTTTGGAATTTATTATTTAGGTTGCGTTGGTCATCATTTTTCTGAGAGATAGCTCACCTCAAACATTCCAGAGTTCTGGTGACCACCCTGTCAGGTGGATTTGTCCTTCTTAAGATAACTTGTGATAAAGAAATCCATTAACAAAGTATCATCTACGGCTCACACTCTCTGTGCTCTACACAACCGAAGCGATGCAGGGCGTCAGGTCTAGGCTTTGTTTCCATACAGAAGAAAAATAAAAATTGAGAATATTCAGAATACAATTAAATCATTTCTTTGTTGCAAAAATGTCAAAACATGAGCAAATGACTTTGATACATTTTAACATGACTAGTGTAGTCTGAATGTTCCCCTTATACTATTCCTTATCTATTAGAAACGAGACCACACCATATGTTGGAGTAAACTGGCCACAACAGCCTTTATTAAACATAACTCAAAATTACTCCAATAACTTGTAAATATGAAAATATATAAATATATAAATATTTATAAATATATAAATATAAATAACTTTATTAACATTAAACCACATTTCAATTAACATTAACTGCCCATTCTGGTGATCTCTGACGGTGACCCCACTTAAACCAATACCCAATCACTGCGGTACACCTGACCAACTTCCCAAAGGCCTCCACCTGTGACCGGTCGGAGACAACTTCCGCCAGTGAACATAACCGTATTCCCTCCAACGTTCAGGAATACCCAGAGGGGCCGATCGTTAGATGAGCCCCCCACACCCTCAGATCCCTTCTGAGTACCTGTCTACCGTCAGAAACCACCAGAAGACACACCGCCAACACGAAAAACTTTCAGCTGCCGTGACAACCGATGAACCTGCAAAAGAAGAAAAAGACCAGCAACAAAAACGCCACAAGACAAACACATAACAATAGGGCGGGAGGGTGGGAAAAACTGCCTCCTCTGTGTCACACTGTGCTCCGAATGATTCCTTACAGCCACACCTCTCCCTTTTATGTGACCCCTCCCCTACACTGAACTTGTTTCCTGCAAACCTTTTCCTGAACTCCACCCATAAAGCTTAACCCTCTGTGTCCCTCATCCACACTGTCATGTCCAGCACTCCTTATATCATTGCATTCTTAATCCGTGCTTCTCTTGACTAGTGTAGTCTGAATGTTCCCCTTATACTATTCCTTATCTATTAGAAACGAGACCACACCATAGGTTGGAGTAAACTGGCCACAACAGCCTTTATTAAACATAACTCAAAATTACTCCAATAACTTGTAAATATGAAAATATATAAATATATAAATATATATAAATATATAAATATAAATAACTTTATTAACATTAAACCACATTTCAATTAACATTAACTGCCCATTCTGGTGATCTCTGACGGTGACCACACTTAAACCAATACCCAATCACTGCGGTACACCTGACCAACTTCCCAAAGGCCTCCACCTGTGACCGGTCGGAGACAACTTCCGCCAGTGAACATAACCGTATTCCCTCCAACGTTCAGGAATACCCAGAGGGGCCGATCGTTAGATGAGCCCCCCACACCCTCAGATCCCTTCTGAGTACCTGTCTACCGTCAGAAACCACCAGAAGACACACCGCCACAGCCCGAAAGGGTGACCCCCTCAACCTTGAGGGCCGCCCCACACCCGAAGAGCTTTCTGTATGCCCTCCTGTAAGCCAAAGGACCAGAGGTCAATCCCCACATCCGATAGATGAACGCCATCCCGCCTAAGATAAAGCCCAACATTCACCTCCAATTCCCTGTGTCTCACCACAATGCCCCCGTTCTGCACTACAAACCGCCCAACAACCTTATTAACCCTAATCCTAGTTTTCTCAAGGCTGGCTAAAGACCTGGCCCCCCGCCACACCGTTCTGGCCACAATGTCCGACCACACCAAAATGGTGCCCGGGAAAAGGACTCGCATGCGCAACACATCAGCCTTGATATCCGCCAAAATGTCCTTCACTTTCCGAACTCCCAGGTCATTGCCCCCCGCATGAACAACCAGCACATCCGGGGGCCTATCCCTCAAAGCGAAGCGCTCCACCTCCCTCATGACACGCTCCCACCTCATGCCCGGGAAACCCAACCACATCACCCTGGCCACCTCCCTGGGGATACCCAATTGCCTGCCTGCTGGTAGAGAATCACCTCTCCTGGCCCCCCAGCAGACGTACGAATGCCCCAGGATCCAAACGAGGCGTTGAGAACCTCCATCTGGAATGAAAACAAGGGAAATAACACAACAACCAAAGGAATGTAAACAAGCACAGTCCTCCCCCCCATAAATCCCACAGCAAACAACCCCCAGCCGCACCCTCCTTACCCCAGTAGCAACTGCGGCCGGACATAGGACCGGAACCTCCGGGACTCCCATCTACCAATCCGGCGAACCACCGCCTCCTCCAGCCCACATCGAGCCGCTTCCGTGGCCGCCCCAATCCGAAAAGAGTGGGACGCGTAGTCCCGCTCATCCAAACCCACCGCCCTCAGGCATTGCCGAAAGACCGACACAAACTGAAAACGGGATAGAAAAGAGCCCTCCTCGTGCACCAAAAAGGGGCCCGCCCCCACAGGCCGTACCGCCCGGAAAGCCCGTACTGCCGCCACCGGGCACACCACCGAGCCCGGCAGGGCGAGCAGCGTAATCGCTACTCCCTTGCCCCGTTGATCAGTCTTAGACCTACGCAACCGTATACTCACCCGATCCGCAACCACCTGCACATCCTGATCCAACAGACCCCCAGCCACCCGTTTTGAGCGACACACCAACTCCCCAATCCTAAAGGCCCCATAAAACGCCAACGAAAACGCCGCCGTAAACAGAACGGTCTCGTAAGCAGCGAGCAAACGTCCACCAGCCGAGAACAAATTGCCACCAAATTGTCAAATGACACCGGCCGGCGCGCATCCCTACCCGTCCAACCCCTCCTGTACCCCTTCAACGTTTGCCTAACCCAAAAATCCTTCGTCCCGTCCGGCTCCCCCCACAGTTTAAACAAAAAGGCCAACCCCGCCAGCTTCCGCTCAATAGACGCGGGAGACAGGCCCGTCTCAATGTTCCGGGCAACCCAGTACAATACCACCCAGCGCCGGTCGGAGCCCCGACCGGCCACTCCAACCTCCCGCAGGAACGCCCACCATTCCGCCCACACTCTAGAATAGGCGGACCATGTAGCCTCACTCAACGACCTTTTTAACCAACCTGCGGCGATTCCAAGGGAAGTTCCCACATCCACCCGGGGCATGGCGCCCCCGACTCCTCCGCTCCCGGCGCCAGCTGCCGGAACTTGTCCCACTGAAAACGAGAGAGCGAGTCAGCCAAAGAATTCTCCACCCCAGGTATGTGCACAGCATAAACGTAAACATTGAGCCGCAAACAGCGAAAGACCAGGTGTCGCAGCAGCCGGATGACCGGGGGGGAGGAAGCAGTCATCCGATTGAGGACCTGGACCACCCCCATGTTATCGCAATTGATGCGCAACTTCAAATTACGAAACTCCGCCCCCCACAGCTCCAATGCCACCACTATCGGGAACAATTCTAGCAAAACCAAATTGCCCAACAACCCCGCAACATCCCAGGAGCGTGGCCAAGGTTCCGCACTCCACCGACCCCGGAAAAATGCCCCATAACCCGTTGAGCCAGCCGCGTCAGTAACCAACTCCACATCGAAGTTGCTCACTGGCCCCGCCATCCACATAGCCCGCCCATTATACGACTCCAAAAATTCATGCCAAGCCCGCAGGTCCTCCCGGTGTTCCCTTCGCAAACGCACAAAGTGGGTAGGGGCGGTCACCCCGGCAGTGGCCCCCGACAGCCGTCGGCAGAACACACGGCCCATAGGGATGATCCGGCAAGCGAAATTCAGCTTGCCCAACAGGGACTGCAGGGCCCGAAGCTGAACCTTCGGCCGGCCCAGCATGCCTGCCACCTCCGCCTGTAGATCCCGTAATTTATTCTCTGGCAAGCGACACTCCATTGCCATAGAATCAATCACTATTCCCAAAAAACTCAATTCCGTCACCGGGCCTTCCGTCTTATCCCCCGCCAACGGCACCCCGAACCTGCCCGCAATGTGCTGCAACGTGGACAGAAGAATCGCACACACATTGGAGGCAGGCGGGCCCACGCACAGAAAGTCATCCAAATAGTGGATGACCGACTCCAGGCCCGAAACATCTCTCACCACCCATTCCAAAAACGAACTAAAAGCTTCAAAATAGGCGCATGAAATGGAACAACCCATGGGCAGGCACAAGTCCACATAAAACTTGCCCCGCCAATGGCATCCCAACAGCCGGAAGCTGTCCGGGTGGACCGGCAGAAGGCGAAACGCCGATTCCACATCCGCCTTGGCCATGAGAGCCCCACGACCATACCGCCTGACCCACCGTACCGCCGCGTCAAAAGACGTGTAGGAAACCGTACACGCCTCCGGATCAATGAAATCATTGACCGACCCCCCTTTCGGGAAAGACAGGTGATGAATCAAGCGAAACTTCCCCGGCTCCTTCTTAGGAACTACACCCAACGGGGAGACCACCAGGTCCCCCCACGGCTGCACTTCGAAAGGCCCACCCATCCGGCCCAGCGCCACCTCTTTACCCAATTTTTCATCCACAACCCCCGGGTGATCTAAAGCCGATCGCAAATTCCTGGCCAACGGCGGCACCTCTCCCAAAGAACAGGGAATCCTAAAACCGTCCCGAAAAACCCAGAATCAACCCACGCGCCGCAGCCCCATCCGGATACCTATTTAGGAAAGGAAGCATCCTTCCCAGGTTCACCGGCGTCATCCCTTTTTTGACCGGCGGCACTGGCACGCTGACCTTTTTTGAAACAGCGAGACAGGGGGTGGGTGCCACCGCACCCGGAGCACTCATGCTTGAAACGGCACGCGCCTCCGAATTTACAAGCCCCTTCATTAAAGGGCCAGCACACCCCCCACTTCTTTCCGGCCGGCAGTCCCGAGGAAGACGCACTCCCGGCCCCCCCCTGAAGAAACGGAGTGGGCGCCCGCGGAGCAGACATAAGCCTCATCCAGAGGCTTATGTCCTTGTGATCCCACCGCAGGTCAGCCCGCACCGCCTTACGCTGACGAAACTGCTCATCATAGCGCAGCCAAGCCAGCCCTCCATATACACGGTGAGCCTCCCCAATCGCGTCCAGGTAACAAAATAACGCCGAGCAATGCTCGGGGTTCTTTTCCCCTATCACGCTAGCCAAGATAGCGAACGCCTGAAGCCAATTCGCAAATGTGCGCGGGATCAGCCGATACCTACGCTTTTCCTCGTCGTCCTTCTTGGAACTGTCCGGCTTAACCCTGTCCAAATTAAATTTCTCGAGGGGGAGCAAGGAGAAAATCTCTACATACTCACCCTTGCCGATCTTGTCCCGCACCTCCTGCTTCAAATGCGCCCCCAACGGGCCTTCGAAACAAACATAGACTTCGCACCGGGCAGCATCCGCGATCCTAACCAGGTCAGAACGCGCCCCCGGGTCCGCGGGCACCGGGGGGACCCCCGAGCCCACAGCCCCCGCATCCATGCTCCCCGACACCGCAGCAGGCGGTGCATCCCACGCAGGAATGACCTCCGCCCCCCCGGCCCCCCCCACAGTACCCATCCAGGGGGCCACCTGAGGCGACCCGGAGCCCCCAGCAAACTTACCAACCAGGGCCTGCAGCCCCCCCAATAGCTCCTGCAACTGACCTGACGGCCCCCCCGGGGCCACAGGCCCCGCCCCCTGCGCTGAACCTGCCGCAACCCCCACCAAGACGTCCCGGGATCCCGTGGGCACCGCACCCCCCTGCGCCGCCCCCATCAGATCCCGCAAGGCATCCGCCAGCAACGTAGACTCCCGCAACTTACCCGGGCCCCCAGGGGCCTCGGCGACCGGTACCAGTCCGGGTGCAGAAAAGGACCCCTCCTCCTCCTGGGACAGCTCGCTCTCCGAACCGACCTCTCCCGTGCGCACCGGGGATGCAGCAATCCCCCTGTGCTCCGCGCGGTCCATCCGGTCCCTGCGATCCGGGACTGCAGGCAATGTCCCCCTCCCCCCGCCGCCCCCGGCATGCCGGCGTCTAAAACCAGCCCTGCCAGGCACCTTGGCAGCCTTCTGCGACCCCCCCTCCCCCCCCTCCAGCACGCGACCCCCCCGGAGCGCCCCCCTCCCCCCCACCGCGCGGATGCTGGCCCCAGACCCAGCATGCCGCAGATCCCCCGCCACGTGCTCCCCCCCTTGGCCAGCCGACCCAGAGCCATCCACACTCCCCCCCACCTCCACCGGGCCCCGTGCGGTCCCGGCGCCATCTCCATGCGGCCGCGAAGCCCCGCCCCCCTCCGTTCGGCGGCGCAACGACCGCCCGGACCGGGGGGAGCCGACAACCTGTCGTTTCGCCGGGGGGACCGATCGGTCCACCCCCGGGCTCCGGGAGTCACGAGGCGGCCGAGGAGTAGGCCCAGGAGAAAAACGCGCCGGAGGCCGAGACCTCCGCGCGCGCAGTGGAACCTCACCTGTCCCGCCGCCGTCCACATCGCCATCCGTCAGGTCACCCACACGTTCCCGCAGCCAGTCCGCACCGTGCACCTCCGCCGCCCGTCGAAGCCGCGCGAAGAGTCCCTCGAGGTCCGCCATAGCAGAGGAGCAGCGAAAAAACTGCCTCCTCTGTGTCACACTGTGCTCCGAATGATTCCTTACAGCCACACCTCTCCCTTTTATGTGACCCCTCCCCTACACTGAACTTGTTTCCTGCAAACCTTTTCCTGAACTCCACCCATAAAGCTTAACCCTCTGTGTCCCTCATCCACACTGTCATGTCCAGCACTCCTTATATCATTGCATTCTTAATCCGTGCTTCTCTTTCTTGCAATAAACAACACTGAACATGTAATAAATGTCCTCAAGGTTTTCTGCTACAAAGTATCCCAGCCTTGGTTTAAAGCGGAAGTTAAGTTTAAGTCAGCGGCTACAAATACTGCAGCTGCTGTATTTTAAAATAATGACACTTACCCGCCCAGCGCGCCCACGATGTCGGCACCCGAAGCCGATCTCTCGATCGTCTCTCGGGTGCTGCCGCCGCCATCTTGGGTATGGGAATCAGGAAGTGGAGCCTTGTGGCTTCACTTTCCAGTTCCCTACTGCGCATGCGTGAATCGCGCTGCACAATAAGGATGGTCCCCGCTGTCCCTGGGATCCGTGTGTTTCCCAGCGGACAGCTGGGGACCCGCAGGAAGTGGCGTAAATATCCGCAGATTCTGCGAATATTTATACCGGAAGTGGGTGCAGATACCTGTACTGTACAGGTATCTGCACCCCCCTCCCCCCTGAAAGGTGCCAATTGTGGCGCCGGAGGGGGGGAGGGTTCCGATGAGCGGAAGTTCCACTTTAGGGTGGAGCCCCGCTTTAATGATCTTTCCAAAGGAACTGAGTCTACTCTTTATAGGACCCGGTGTTCTATCGCATAGTGCCCTCTGTCGAAAAGAGCCCGCTCATTTGCAATACAGAGGGGCACTCCAGCTGAGTTCCTGATCAGCTGGTATGACATCACCAAGGCGCATCTGCACATCTTAGGTGGCATTTTTTGATGGGAGATACCATTTGACGGGCAGAATTGAAAGCTATGCAAACAGTGGAGGGAGACTGTAGTTATCATATTGTGCCTCGCTGTGGCGTGGGGCGGTGGGGGGGGGGGGGTTTACAGTGTGCTGAAGGTCGGGTTTGGTGTGTTGAAAGGCGGGTTTAGCCTGTGTATAAGGGCGGGTTGCAACATAGACAAAATCCGCCCTGCAAGAGCGAGGCACAATCTCACAGCTACGGTCTCCCTCCGCTGTTTACATAGCTTTCTGTCCATCAAATGGTATCTCCCGATTCTCCCATCAAAAAATGCCTCCTGCGTAGGGATGAGCTTCGACTCGAACATTGCCTGTTCGTCTGTTCAGCGAGCAGTGAACAATTTGGGCTGTTCGCAGCAAATTCGAAAAAAGCCGAAACACCCTGTACAAGACTATGGGAGAAATCTAAAGTGTTAATTTTAAAGGCTAATATGCAAGTTACTGTGCTAAAAAGTGTTTGGGGACCCGGGTCCTGCCCCAGGGGACATGGATCAATGCAAAAAAAAGTTTTAAAAACTGACGTTTTTTTCAGGAGCAGTGATTTTAATAATGATTAAAGTGAAACAATAAAAGTGTAATATTCCTTTAAATTTTGTACCTGGGGGGTGTCTATAGTATGCCTGTGAAGGGGCGCATGTTTCCTGTGCTTAGAACTGTCCCTGCACAAAGTGTCATTTCGCAAGGAAAAAAAGTCTTTTAAAATCACTTTCCATTGTCGGCTCCCGTAATACAGAGAACACTCATTGAGTGTTCTCTGTATTAGCCGACAATTCATTCATTGATAAAAAAATAAAAAAGCGTGGGGGTTCCCTTAAATTCAATTACCAGGCCCTTCAAGTGTGGTATGGATATTAAGGGGAACCCCGCATCAAATTCTAAAAAAAATTTGACGTGGGGGTCCCCCTAAAAATCCATACCAGACCCTTTATCCGAGCACACAACCTGGCAGGCCGCAGGAAAAGAGGGGTGGGGGGGGGACGAGAGCGCCCCCTCCTGAACCATACCAGGCCACCTAGAGGCGATTCAGTTCGCATTGTGCGCTATACAAGTATTTCATTCATTCATTCACATGCCCTCAACATTGGGAGGATGCTTTGGGGGTCTGTGACCCCTCAAAGCACCATGTCCCCATGTTGATGTGGAGAAGGGCCTCATCCCCACAACCCTGGCCGGTGGTTGTGGGGGTCTGCGGGCAGGGGGCTTATCAGAATCTGGAAGCCCCCTTTAAGAAGGGGACCCCCAGATCCCGCCCCCCCCGTTTGAAATAGTAAGGGGGTAAAAAGTACCCCTACCATTTCACAAAGAAAGTGTAAAAATGGTTAAATAAGACAAACAGACTTTTGAAAAATTCCTTTATTAAAAATAAAAAAAATAAAAAAAAGATTCCAGCGGTGGTAATCCACTCTTACTATCCAGCGACAGATGATCATCTCTCCGGGGTCCAGCGATGGCTGATCTGATCCAGCGACGGGGGATTTTCAGTCCAGCGCTGTCCATACATCCATCTTCTGTCTCCACTGCGGAGACACTGCGGGGATCCCAGCGCTGACGTTTCTTATATTAGGAGTGCGGGGCCACCCGTCACCTGACCCCGCCCCTCTGACGCTGATGAGGGAAGCCATGGGGTTCCCCAGTGACATATGGGTGACCCCGCCCCCTCTGATGTAACGCAATAGCTTGGGTCTAGGAATTTGATCTGAGCATGCGTGGCACTTTGTCCGATCGGAATTCTCTACACATGATTGGATGAAGTCCGATCAGATCATGTTGTCGGAAAATTTTATAGCCCAGCTGGAAAACTTGGTCCATCGGATACTCCGACGGAAACAGTCCGATGGAGCCCACACACTGTCGGATTATCCGGCAACACGGTCCGATCGGACATTTTCCGTCGGAATGTCCGACCATGTGTACAAGGGCTAAGACTGGGATGACATTAAAGTTCATGTGCGTGTAAAGGCGGTTGTCCCAATACTTTTGGTAATATAGCGTATCATGAATAGATGCCTAGAGCAGTTTAATATGAGCATTTCTTCAGAAATGCACCTAGATGTTAAATGACTTCACCGTGTCTCCACGTTTTTCTATTCCTGTTCATTTCTTCTGATTCTTTCTAATCAGATCTGTGAGATCTCATGTAAAGCCGACTTTTATTGTACTCTCGTTAAGATCCGCTGCTAAATGAGTCTGAATATAGCTTTGTAGAATGAGGAATTTCTTCCTTATCTTTTCGGTAAATTCAATGCGCAGAACAGAGTTTAGGAAGCAGCAGAACCATCAAAGAGCGCGGCTGTGTTTAGAAATGGTGCTAAACGTGGAATTAATGTTCTATAGAAAAATAATGTCACTTGAATAAAGGTCAGTGGGAGAATTTAAATGACTTTGTGATATAAAGCATATACAGCCGTATCTAAAAAGAATGTCTAGCAAACCACGAATACCTAAGGAGCGCCGGCGTCCCTGACGAAAATTGGCTTTCCTGTCATTTGTGGTCTTTGCAGTTAGTTGGCTGTACTACGAGTAGCACCCTTCTAGTTAGGCTGCTAGGTAAGTTTTCGTTTTTGGCTTCTGCTTTAACTAGCCACTTGAGACCCGCACTACGTCTATTGACGTCTATTGACGTCTATTGACGTAATGGGGTTTCGGTGGTTATATCTAAATGATGCACTGAGGCCACAGACATCATTCAGATATTGCCGTTTTCAGCCGGCGATTCCCTGCTCCATAAGAATGATCATAGCGGCTGTTTGATCGTTCTTACGGGCGGCGGGAGGGGACGCCCCCCCCTCCCACCGCCCTCCGGTGCTTCTACCGACTCACCGTTTCCATCGGTGAGTTGGTCACAGGATCCGCCGGCCCCAGCAAGTAATCATAGAGATTTCCGGCGGACTAGATTGTCCCCGGAGTCTCTATGATCGTTCGGAGGCCGGGCGCGATGTTATGACGTCACGCCCGGCCTCAGTATTCAAATTAACGGTGCCGATCTGGCTAGGAAGCCATGATCGTTTTTTTTTTTTTTTTTTTATTATTCCCAGCCTAGAGGTGAGATATGGGGTCTTATTGACTCCCCCATATTTCACTGTAAATAAGTCCGATCGTGCCATATTCCTATTACAAGGGATGTTTACATTCCTTGTAATAGGAATAAAAGTCATCAATTTTTTATTTTTATTTTTTTTAAGTGTAAAACTAAAAAAATAAAATAAAATTAACAATAAAAAAATAAATAAAAAATGTAAAGCGCCCCTGTCCCCGTGAGCTCGCACACAGAAGCGAACGCATACGTAAGTCCCGCCCACATATGAAAACGGTGTTCAAACCACACATGTGAGGTATCGCCGCGAACGTTAGAGCGAGCGCAATAATTCTAGCCCTAAACCTCCTCTGTAACCCAAAATATGTAACCAGTAAAAAAAATTTAAGCGTCGCCTATGGGGATTTTTAAATACCAAAGTTTGGCGCCATTCCACGAGCGCGTGCAATTTTGAAGTGTGACATGTTGGGTATCTATTTACTCGGCGTATCCTCCTCTTTCACATTATGCAAAAAACTTTACTGTTTTGTTTTTTTAAGCATGAAACAGTGTTTCTGAAAAAAAATTGCTGCGCAAATACCGTGCGAGATAAAAAGTTGCAATGACCGCCATTGTAGTCTCTAGGGTCTTTGCTAAAAAAACATATATAATGTTTGGGGGTTCTATGTAATTTTCTAGCAAAAAAAATTAGGAATTTTACATGTAGGAGAGAAATGTCAGAATTGGCCTGGGTCCGAAGTGGCTAGAGAGGAGCAGTCTGGTCTTGAATGTTTGGGGCTTCACAGGCTGGGAGTTTGATTGCTTCCCCCTGCCTCTAGAAGAAGTTTCTGGAACTTAGGGAGGGAGAATTCAAATGAATTCCTCAGAGCCGAGCCAATCCCTGGGGAGGCGTACCCAGCTGGTGGCTGGGATGCTGTGAAATAGTCTGGAGCCCTGAGGAGATTGTCTTGTTTCCTTCCTGAGGAAATAGATCAGTGACCTGAGAGGAGTGGAGGGGTCTGCTTACTCCTTGTCATCCCTGGGACCAGATGCTATTACTTGTGTATTGTCTCGTTGAGTATTCTGCCCCATATGCACAAAATTAATATCCGATCGTGTGTGAGCTCTATCGGACTTTTTCTGTCGGAATTTGAAGTTTGAGAGCTGGATCTAAAATTTTTCCGACAACCAAATCCCATCGGACTTTTTCTGATCGTGTGTGGAGAATTCCGACGCACAAAGTGCCACGCATGCTCAGAAAAAATTTGGAGACGAAAGCTATTGGCTACTGGCCTCTACGTAGTGCCGTCGTTACGTTTTGTACGTCACCTCGTTCCGAACGATCGGATTTTCCGAGAACTTTGTGCCAACGTGTGTACGCAAGACAAGTTTCGGCCAAAATCTGTCAGAAAAAATCAGACGGATTTTGTGGTCGGAATGTTCCGACCGTGTGTATGGCGCTTTCGATTCAGGATGCTAGTTGTTAGGTAATTTGGACAGGGTATAATCCCCAATCCTCATTAAATTTAATAGGTATGATGCCCGGCGGGTGTGGAGAGGCAACTCGTTGTACATCTTGTGGCATGTACGCGTCCCTTGATCATCTGATCGAGGGTGAATACTGCTGTGCAAAATGTAAGAACATTGTTTCCCTGGAAGCCCAGGTTCTGAATCTAGGGAAGCAAATGTCAGCACTGAGAAGTCCCTCCATACTAAAGGAGAGCCAGGAACGTACATGGCAGAGGTAGGTGGAGACAAAGAGGTGCAGGCACCAGAAAAGATTAGATGGGTGACAGTCAGGACGGGTAGAGGGGCAAGGGCCAGGGAGGCCAATCCAGGGCTGGAGCATCCCAATAAGTACGCTCCATTGAGTGACATTAGTGATCCCAGTCAAGGACCAGCACTGCTGAGGCTGAGAGACTCTCCTAGCTGCCAGGGGAAAGAACTCCTCCAGTGAGAGTTGGGGGGGGGGGGGGGAGCGAAGGGAAAGGAAAGACAGATTCTGGTGGTAGGGGACTCAATTCTTAGGACAGAGAGGCCAATCTGTAACAAAGAGCTGAAGCACCGAACAGTATGTTGTCTACCCGGCACTCGGGTTCGGCACATCACGGATCTGGTGGACAGATTACTGGGAGGGGCTGGGGAAGACCCAGCTGTCATGGTGCACATTGGCACCAATGACGAAGTGAGAGGCAGATGGAGAGTCCTAAAGAATGATTTTAAGGACTTGGGAGCTAAATTGAGGAAAAGGACCTCCAAGGTTGTATTTTCAGGAATACTACCGGTACATGGAGCCACACCAGAGAGGCAGAGGGAGATTAGGGAAGTAAACAAGTGGCTGAAGAGCTGGTGTAGTAACGAGGGGTTTGGGTTCCTGGAGGACTGGGCCGACTTCTCAATCGAGCACCAGTTCTATAGAAGGGACAGACTGCACCTAAAGGAGGAGGGTGCAGACCAGCTGGGAATGAAGATGACTAAAAAGTTAGAGGGGTTTTTAAACTAGGCAATGGGGGGAGGGCCCAGAGGTAGAGATAGTCAGTGTGGAATATATTCCAGATGGTAGTATTGGGGGCATTAGTGGTAGGTTGACCAAAGCACGTAAACCCAAGGTAAGTATAGTAGCAAGTCCTAGTTGCAAACTCGGAACACCCAATAAGAGGATGATATGCGACCGGTCTAAACTATGTGGCATGTTCACCAATGCCAGGAGCCTGGCGGACAAGATGGGTGAACTAGAGATACTGTTGTACGAGGAGGATCTGGATTTTGTGGGAATTTCAGAGACCTGGTTCAACAGCTCTCATGATTGGCTGGCAAACATTCAAGGGTATTCCCTTTATCGCAGGGATAGAGAGGATAAAAAAAGGGGGAGGGATATGCCTATATATCAAGAATAATGTACAAGTGAATGTGAGAGATGACATCACTAAGGGAGCTAGGGAGGAGGTGGAATCTTTATGGGTAGAGCTCCAAAGGGATGGGGCTAAGGGGAAAATAATACTGGGAGTATGCTATAGGCCCCCTAACCTGAGGGAAGAGGGGGAGACAGATCTATCACAATTTGGATTAGCAGCAAGGATAGGAAGTGTTATCATAATGGGGGATTTTAACTATCCAGACTGGACGGAGGGAACCGCGCATTCATCTAAGGCTCGCCAGTTCCTAAACGTCTTGCAGGACAATTTTATGGGTCAGATGGTAGATGCACCAACTAGAAATAAAGCTTTACTGGATCTACTGATTACCAACAATACAGACCTGATCACGGATTTGGAAATATGGGGCAATTTAGGGAACAGCAATCACAGGTCAATTGGCTTCAGTATAAATCACACAAATAGGAAACATAAGGGCAATACAAAGACACTGAATTTCAAAAGAGCCAACTTCCCTAAACTACAAACCTTACTAGAAGGCATAAACTGCATAAATTGGGATAAAATCTTAGGAACTGTCAAGAAGAACGTCCCGGTAATCCGGCGGTATATGGAAAATCTGCCCGCAGAATCCCTATCCTAAGAGCTAACCGGTGCACACGGGTGCGCGTTAGCACGAACGGGCGCACGCGTATGCGCGATAGCGTGAACAGGCACGCGCGGGTGCGCGATAGCACTAACGGGCGCGCACGGGTGCACGATGACGCGAACGGGCGGACGCGCACGGTTGTGCGCGCAGATGCGCAGTGTGACTGTTTTTGGCGCCCAGAGGGCTATTTAAGGGAATCTGTCACTGAGCCTCCTTGCTGTCCAGACTACAACGTTTCCTGTGACCCTGCTACCTGTTACCAGTTGACTTGATTCCTGTCTACCCGGCCTGTTCCTGACGATGTCTGTTTGCTGCCTGCCTCTGACACCGGCCTGCCTGACTACCCTTCTGCCTCTTCCTTTGGATTGATTGCTGCCCGCCTGTTACCGACCTGGCCTGTACCTCGACTACCCTTCTGCCTCCGTTTGGTACCTGCTCTGCCCGCTAGTATTAATCTGGCCTGTGTTACTGCCTGACCTCTGAGCACCTTCCTGCAACCTGCCGTTCCAGCCCTCCTGCCGTACTACAGGGCACCTCCTCGCTGTCAGCTGTTTCAGACTTCCTGCCAAGCTCAGGCATCTCCATACATCCGCTGTTCCAGTGTTCGTGCCAGGTTCCTGTGCACCACTTCGCAGCCTGCAGATCCTGCGCTCTTGCTGCACTACAGAACTCCTTCCAGCTGTTTGTGGTGTTCCAGTCACCAGTTCCAGCTTGCTATTTCTGCCTGCCTTTCTCCTGCTACTTCAGAGGTCCGGACCAGTCCCACACCTACCATCTATCAGGAACTTGTGCCCTCTGAACTCTTGAGTCCCTGTCTCCACTACCAGGGGTTCTCGAGCCAGAGCCTTATGAGAGGCCGCTCCCTGCCTTCTGGGCTCCAACACCAGGTACATGACAGGAACAAAGAACGCGGAGGAGAGATGGTTTTGCTTTAAGAGCATATTAAATAAGGGCATTAGCCAATGCATCCCATTGGGTAATACATTTAAAACAAAAGTCATGGATGGCTTAACTCCAATGAAAAATTGCATATAAAAGCAAAGGAGCAGGCCTACAAAAAATACAAGGTTGAGGGATCATCATCAGCATTCAGACTTTATAAAGAATGCAACAAGAAATGTAAGGGTGCGGAGGAGAGCAAAAAAATCCCAAGAAATCCCAAGAAATTCTTTAAGTGTATAAACAGTAAAAAAGGGGGGACAGACCATAATGACCCCATAAAGAATGAGGAAGGACATCTGGTTACAAAGGATGGGGAAATGGCGAAGGTATTGAATCTATTCTTCTCCTCAGTCTTCATGAGGGAATCGAGGGGCTTCAGTAACCAAAACTGCAGTGTTTATCGTCATGACACATCACAGGAAGCACCTCCATGGTTATCAGAGGACAGCATTGAAATAATACTTGGGAAACTTAACATTAATAAATCACCGGGACCAGATGGCTTGCACCCGAGGGTACTTAGGGAACTCAGTCAAATAATTGCCAGACCATAGTTCCCAATTTTTACTGACAGTCTACTGACTGGAATGGTACCAGCTGATTGGAGAAAAGCCAATGTAGAAACCAATATTTAAAAAGGGATCAAAATACATCCCTGGGAATTACAGACCGGTTAGCCTAACATCAATAGTATGTAAACTCTTGGAGGGGATGATAAGGAACTATATACAAAATTTTAGTAATGAGAACGGTATCATTAGCGGTAATCAGCATGGATTCATGAAGAATCGTTCTTGCCAAACCAATCTACTAACCTTCTATGAGGAGGTGAGTTGCCATCTAGATCAAGGAAGGCCCATAGATGTGGTGTATCTAGATAAAGGAAGGCCCGTAGACGTGGTGTATCTAGATAAAGGAAGGCCCGTAGACGTGGTGTATATAGATAAAGGAAGGCCCGTAGACGTGGTGTATCTAGATAAAGGAAGGCCCGTAGACGGGGTGTATCTGGATAAAGGAAGGCCCGTAGACGTGGTGTATCTGGATAAAGGAAGGCCCGTAGACGTGGTGTATCTAGATAAAGGAAGGCCCGTAGACGTGGTGTATCTAGATAAAGGAAGGCCCGTAGACGTGGTGTATCTAGATAAAGGAAGGCCCGTAGACGTGGTGTATCTAGATAAAGGAAGACCTGTAGACGTGGTGTATCTAGATAAAGGAAGGCCCGTAGACGTGGTGTATCTGGATAAAGGAAGGCCCGTAGACGTGGTGTATCTAGATAAAGGAAGGCCTGTAGACGTGGTGTATCTGAATTTTGCAAAAGCATTTGACACAGTTCCCCATAAACGTTTACTGTACAAAATAAGGTCCGTTGGCATAGACCATAGGGTGAGTACATGGATTGAAAACTGGCTCCAAGGCGAGTTCAGAGGGTGGTGATAAATGGGGAGTACTCGGAATGGTCAGGGGGGTAGTGGGGTCCCCCAGGGTTCTGTGCTGGGGACCAATCCTATTTAATTTGTTCATAAACAACCTGGAGGATGGGGATGGGGGAAACAGTGCAATCTCTGTATTTACGCACAATACTAAGCTAAGCAGGGCAATAACTTCTCCGCAGGATGTGGAAACCTTGCAAAAAGATCTGAACAAATTAATGGGGGGAGGGGCAACTACATGGCAAATGAGGTTCAATGTAGAAAAATGTAAAATAATGCATTTGGGTGGCAAAAATCTGAATGCAATCTATAGACTGGGTGGAGAACCTCTGGGGGGGATCTAGGATGGAGAAGGACCTGGGGTCCTAGTAGATGATGGGCTCAGCAATTCCAAGCTGCCGCTAACAAAGAAAAACAGAATATTGGCATTAAAAAGGGATCAACTCCAGAGATAAAACGATAATTCTCCCCTCTACAAGACTCTGGTCCGGCCGCACCTGGAGTATACTGTCCAGTTCTGGGCACCAGTCCTCAGGAAAGATGTACTGGAAATGGAGCGACTACAAAGAAGGGCAACAAAGCTGATAAAGGGTCTGGAGGATATTAGATATGAGGAAAGATTGTGAGCTCTGAACTTATTCTCTCTGGAGAAGAGACGCCTGAGAGGGGATATGATTTCATTATATAAATACCGGACTGGTGACCCCACAATATATAAATACCGGACTGGTGACCCCACAATAGGGAGAAAACATTTTCACGGAAAGGAGTTTAACAAGACTCGTGACCACTCATTAAAATTAGAAGAAAAAAGGTTAAACCTTAAACTACGTAGAGGGTTCTTTACTGTAAGAGCGGCAAGGATGTGGAATTCCCTTCCACAGGCGGTGGTCTCAGCGGAGGGGCATCGATAGTTTCAGGAAACTATTAGATAAGCACCTGAACGACCGCAACATACAGGGATATACAATGTAATACTGACATATAATCACACACATAGGTTGGACTTGATGGATTTGTGTCTTTTTTCAACCTCACCTACTATGTAACTATATGTAACTAAGTAAATTACTTTACGAGAGACTGCACCTATGGACCTATCTTGCTCCAGGATTATGTGAATAGAGGCTCTTTTCTGTGCTGAACCTTAAAGTTATTTTATGGTCTCCAGCTGTAAGCGATGGACTGTACTAGTCTGCCTCTATCTGTGCTCATGTAACTTCATGGTCCCCAGCTGTGAACCATGGACAGTTCCAGTCTGCCTCTATCTGTGTTCATGTTAATTCATGGTCTCTAGCCGTGAAACATGGACTGTTCTGGTATGCCTCTCTCTATGCTCATGGTTCTTTTATGGTCCCCAGCTGTGAACCATGGACTGTACCAGTCTGTTGTTATCTGTGCTCATTTTAATTCATGGTCCCCAGCTGTGAACCATGGACTGTACCGATCTGCCTATATCTGTGCTCATGTTACTTCATGGACCCCAGACATGAACTGTGGATTGTACCAGTCTGCCATTATCTGTGCTCATGTTATTTTATGGTCTTCAGATGGAAACCATGGACTGTATCAGTCTGCTCTTATCTGTGCTCTGTTAATTCGTGGTCTCCAGCCATAACCTGTGGACTGTACCAGTTTGTCTCTACAAGTGGAGTCCACTTAGTGACATTTTGGCAAAGATGAAATCAGAACTTCTGCATTTGAATAAATCCACTTGCCTCCAATGAGGAGGCCTGCAGGCAGTGCCGCGACAAGGCTCAACGCAAAGATGTCAAGCTGTGCCCTCTCTCCCCATGATGTATGTGTCCTAATTGTCTTCTTCAACTACGATCTATGATACTAGCACCACTACTAGAACTACTTCTGTATGTCTGATAGATGCAAGGTGCAAAATCTTGGGTGGCCAGCCGGCACCCCCAAAGTGCTGGTACCCAGTGTGGACCACATCCCGGCACTCTCCTTGGTATGTCACTGGTGAAAATGATGGACCTCACCATCGGAGACATCACTGCTCCTCTGCACAGCCTCCTCTTGTCCGGTAGGGTCGCTTCCAGGCAACAGGGTGGGTCAGTAGAGTTTGGTTGAATGTACTCGGGTGGGCTGCTTCCTGGCAGTGCCCCCCTCAACACATAAAAACATTGTGCCTAGGGCGTTTTTTTTTCTTATCCCATCCCAATCCTGGGCCCTGCCTGTCACACATAACAATATGACTAATCCTAAAGTGAAAGTTATAAAAATAAATCTTATTGCCGGGACTTTAACACTGAAATGTCATTGTTGTATTTTGGACAGATTAGACCATGCAAGTCAACATTTACTTTCTTCCCGTCACTTTCCCCAAGTCGTGTATAATAAAACGCCTTCATCTCCTTAGTGCATTAAGCTGAGCTCGTATAATGCTCTCTCAAACCATAATAAACCCAGCAGAACATGTCTCTGAGCAAATGGTTGTGTTTGTTTAGATTGGGGTAGATTTGCATAAAGACAGCTAATCATGTGCATTGTAAACAACGTCAAAACAATAAAACCAGAAATGAACCAATAAACGTTTTACCCCGGGGAGCTGGGGATCCAGCAACGCTCGTCTTCAACATTGCCTTGGCATGCTAAACTAGGAATTACTGTGCAACTTATTAACCCTTAACAGCGTGGCTTATTAAAATCAGTGGATGTGTGGATAGGAAATTGTTCCACCAAGATGAACTTCTATGGATTTGATGATAATTAAAAGTACTTAAGACAGTTCCTGGAACTGCAGAAAGCAACAAGTGGTATCAAACACCATTGGAATGCGGTATTAGAGGAAAAGTTTATCACTAAAGTGTAGAAGTGCCTTAAAGGATTAGTCCACTCAGAAGGCACATTTCAAAAATATTTGGAGTCTCTGTAGAATAAGCCAACCGCCAGCTTCTTACATCTCCCGTGGAATCCAGCACCAAGAACCTTTTATCTTGGAGCTTCGTTGTTCCTATATTCCACTCCTTGGTGTTCCCATTCCTTGGACTATAGCAGGGGTCTCCCAACTTCCAACAAAGGGCCAGTTTATTGTCCTTCAGGTTTTAGGGGAACCAGACTATGGCCAGTGTGAGAAGAAAATGTCCTGGCATCAGTGTCCCCTCATTAGTTTTAATGGGAGAATTGTTGGTATCAATGGGAAGAATAGTGCTCCACTGATGATCTCAGTAGGATGAATTGTGCAAGCAAAGGCAAGCAAAAGGCTATATCTGGCCACAATTTTGAGACCATTGGACTAAAAAAAAAATAACTCACTTAGTGGGATGCACTCTTCAGGCGACCCTCTCCTACCATTGCTGACCAGATTCTGAATATATGTCTGAATATAAAAAAAATAACTCACTTAGTGGGATGCACTCTTCAGGTGAACCTCTCCTACCATTGCTGACCAGATTCTGAATATATGTCAGAAACCATGAATCAGACTGAGACAGAAGTACAGTTAAATTCCACTTGTTTAATAATAAAAGGTAAACAGAGTAAATGTAGTCAAAGCATAGCCAGAGTTCAGGACCCCGGAACGGATAGTCAGACAAGCCAAAACATCAGGGAGCCAGGGATGAGCGTAATAGAACAGCAAGCAGGATCTGGAGCCAGAAGGAATTTCAGCCAAGCAAGACTTTAACAGGACACAGAAGAGCGTCTCTAGAGATGTGACCAAGGCAAAGGCAGAGATCATCTGGACTGGATGGCTTAAGTAGGTAGGACTGACGAGCAGGATATCATCAACAGGTGAGTCAATGTGAAGAGATAGGAGCTGGCAATTAGCTGACAGCTGATCGGCCAGCTTTGAGAAGGAAGAGCTTAGCCCAGCCCTGACAATACCCCCATCCTCAATGACCCCTCTCCCTCGGAGGACCACCAGGCTTGAGAGTAAAATGTCTATGAAAATCACGGAAGAAGGGCAGGGGCATGTAAGTCTGAGGATGAGACCCAAGAGTCTTCCTCCAGACCATACCCTTTCCAATGCACCAGGTACTGTATGAGCCCACGGAACCTACGGGAGTCAACAATGGACTATATTTCATACTCCTCATGGTTCTCAACCTGTACAGGGTGAGGACGAGGCACCGAGGTGGTAAAACGGTTGCAGACAAAAGGTTTTAATAAGGACACATGAAATACATTTGAAATACGCATATTAGAAGGAAGGTCTAATGAGTAACCCACTGGGTTAATCCTGCAAAGAATACGGAAAGGCCCAATAAACTGAGGTGCGAACTTCAGTGAGGGAACATGAAGTCGGAGTTTGTGAGATGACAGCCAGACCCTGTCCCCAAACTGGTAGGAACGCGCGGGCAGGCGTCTGTGGTCAGCATGGAGTCTGTACCTATCATTAGCATGACGCAAAGCCTCCTGGACTTGTGCCCAAGTGGAACAAAGACCACGGAGATGCTCCTCTAACTCAAGAACACTCTGCGGAACAAATGTGTCAGGCAACATGGAAGGTCGGAAACCATAATTTGCCATAAACAGGGACAATCAGGAGGGAGAATTGAAGGCACTATTGTGAGCAAACTCCGCCCACGGTAAGAGGTCGGACCAGTTGTTGTGATGGTCAAAAATATAACAACATAGGAATTGCTCCAAGGACTGATTGGCTCGCTCTGTGGCCCCATTAGACTGCGGGTGATACGCAGAGGTAAAAACAAGCTCAATTCCCAACTGTGCACAAAAGGATTGCCAGAACTGGGACACAAACTCACTACCCCTGTCCGAGACAATCACCTTGGGTAGCCCATGTAAGCAAAAGATCTCCCGAGCAAAAATGGAAGCCAGAATACAATCAGGAGGAATCACAGGAACCGGAAACGACTCCATCTTGGAAGTGGAGGAAAATTGTCATGACAAAGCGTCAGCTCTTACATTCTTAGTACCGGGTAAGAATGAGACAATGTCATTGAAACTAGACAAGAAAAGAGCCCATCGGGCCCTTCTGGGAGAGAGACGTTTAGCCTCAGACAAGAATGTGAGAATCTTATGGTCAGTAAGAATGAGAACTGGCACAGTGGTACCTTCAAGGAGATTTCTCCATTCTTTCAGGGCTAAAATGATCGCCAACAGCTCTCTGTCACCAATCTCGTAAATGGCACTCGGTAGGTGACAATTTCTTGGAAAACTAGCCACAAGGATGCATAGTGCTCTCAGAGTTAGGACGTTGAGACAGAAGGGCGCCAACTCCAGTCTCAGAAGCATCAACCTCAAGAATAAAAGATAACGTAGGATCAGGATGTGCCAACACAGGAGCAGAAACAAATGCAGACTTGAAACTCTCAAAGACATTAATGGACTCTGGAGACCAACTCTGAGGGTTATCGTCCTTTCTGGTCATATCAGTCAGGGGCTTGACCAGAGATGAGAAGTTACGAATAAACTTCCGATAATAGTTGGCAAAGCCAAGAAAACTTTGCAGAGGACATAAACCCACGGGTCGGGGCCACTGTAGGACTGCTAGAAGTTTCTCTGGAAAAACATGAAATGACATAACCCAAGAATTTAACCTGTTCACAATGGAATTTGCATTTCTCCAATTTACAATAGAGATTGTTCTCTCTTAGTTTCTGAAGCACACACCTGTGTAGTGGCTCCATGGACCTGGAAAATATGAGGCTATCATCAAGATAAACCACCACATATAACTGCAACAAGTCTCGGAGGACATTGTTAAAAAATTCCTGGAAAACTACTGGGGCACTACAAAGGCCAAAAGGCATTACGAGGTACGTGAAAGTTTTCCACTCATCACCCTTCTTAATCTTCACGAGATTGTATATCCCTCTCAAATCCAGCTTCATTGCTCCCTTGAGGCGGACAAATAACTCCGTAATCAACGGAATCGGATAGGCATTCTTAATCGTGAAATGATTGAGACCCCTATAATCAATACAAGGTCTCAGTTCACCAGTCTTCAGGATAACCTAGGATGAAACAATGCCACTTAAGGTCTGTCCGTGTCAGGACCTCAAGGTTCAGGTGTTCACTGGACGGGTAGGACAAGATTTCAAGTGACCTGCATGGCCACAATAAAGGCACAATCTCACCCTCCTCCTAAGCCCCTGTACACACGGTCGGAGATTTCCACAACCAAATCCGATCTTTCAGAACGTGATGACGTAATTTTGTTACGAAGGGACTAGATTCAGGCTAATAGCCAATAGCTTTGATGTAGGAATTTGATCTGAGCATGCGTGGCACTTGGTCCGATCAAAATTCTCTACACATGATCGGATTACGTCCGACCGGCCCAGTCGGTCGGGAAATATTTCCAACATGTTGGAAAATTGGGTCCGACGGAGATTCGGACGGAATCAGTCCGATGCATGCCACACACAGTCGGATTATCTGACGACACGGTCCGATAAGACTCATTCCGACAGATTCTTCGACCGTGTGTACGCGGCATAAGACTCGTGGAGCCCAAGTGCATGGGTTCCTCTTCACAGACCGACTCGGTACCAGGAGTAGGGATGAGCCGAACACCCCCCTGTTCGGTTCGCACCAGAACCTGCGAACAGACCTAAACTTCGTGTGAACTTTAGAACCCTATTAAAGTCTATGGGACTCGAACGTTCACAATCTAAAGTGCTCATTTTAAAGGCTAATATGCAAGTTACTGTCCTAAAAAGTGTTTGGGGACCCGGGTCCTGCCCCAGGGGACATGGATCAATGCAAAAAAAAGTTTTAAAAACGGACGGTTTTTCAGGAGCAGTGATTTTTATAATGATTAAAGTGAAACAATAAAAGTGTAATATTCCTTTAAAGTTCGTAGCTGGGGGGTATCTATAGTATGCCTGTGAAGGGGCTCATGTTTCTGGTGCTTAGAACTGTCCCTGCACAAAGTGTCATTTGTGCAGGAAAAAAAGTCTTTTAAAATCACTTGCGGCTAAATTGTCGGCTCCCCGTAATACAGAGAACATTCAATGAGTGTTCTCTGTATTAGCCGACAATTCATTCATTCATTGATAAAAAAAAAAAAAAAAAAAAAAAGCATGGGGGTTCCCCTAAATTCAATTACCAGGCCCTTCAGGTCTGACATGGATATTAAGAGGAACCCCGTGTCAAATGTAAAAAAAAAATTGACGTGGGGGTCTCCCTAAATATCCATAACCAGACCCTTCAGGTCTGATATGGATATTAAGGGGAACCCTGCATCAAATTTTTTAAATTTTTTTACGTGGGGGTCCCCCTAAAAATCCATACCAGACTCTTTATCCGAGCACGCAACCTGGCAGACCGCAGGAAAAGAGGGGGGGACGAGAGAGCGCCCCCCCCTCCCTCCTGAACCGTACCAGGCCACATACCCTCAACATTGGGAGGATGCTTTGGGGGTCTGTGACCCCTCAAAGCACCTTGTCCCCATGTTGATGGGGACAAGGGCCTCATCCTCACAACCCTGGCCGGTGGTTGTGAGGGTCTGCGGGCGGGGGGCTTATCAGAATCTGGAAGCCCCCTTTAACAAGGGGACCCCCAGATCCCGCCCCCCCCCCGTTTGAAATGGTAAGGGGGTACAAAAGTACCCCTACCATTTCACAAAGAAAGTGTCAAAATGGTTAAATAAGACAAACACACTTTTGAAAAATTCCTTTATTAAAAATAAAAAAATAAAAAAAAGATTCCAGCGGTGCTAATCCACTCTTGCTATCCAGCGACGAATCTCCGGGGTCCAGCGATGGATGATCATATCCAGCGACGGGGGATCTCTCAGTCCAGCGCTGTCCATACATCCTTCTTCTGTCTCCACTCCGGAGACACTGCAGAGATCCCAGCGCTGACGTTTCTTATATTAGGAGGGCGGGCCCCGCCCTCCTAATATAAGAAACGTCAGCGCTGGGATCTCTGCAGTGTCTCCGGAGTGGAGACAGAAGAAGGATGTATGGACAGCGCTGGACTGAGAGATCCCCCGTCGCTGGATATGATCACTCGTCACCTGACCCCGCCCCCTCTGACGCTGATGAAGGGAGCCAGGGGTTCCCCAGTGACGTATGGGTGACCCCGCCCCCTCTGATGTAACGGAAACCTGCGTTACATCAGAGGGGGTGGGGTCACCCACACGTCACTGGGGAACCCCTGGCTTCCCTCTCCAGCGTCAGAGGGGCGGGGTCATGTGACGGGTGGCCCCGCCCTCCTAATATAAGAAACGTCAGCGCTGTGATCTCCGCAGTGTCTCCGCAATGGAGACAGAAGACAGATGTATGGACAGCGCTGGACTGAGAGATCCCCCGTTGCTGGATATGATCATCCATCGCTGGACCCCAGAGACCCGTCGCTGGATAGCAAGAGTGGATTAGCACCGCTGGAATCTTTTTTTTATTTTTTTTATTTTTAATAAAGGAATTTTTCAAAAGTGTGTTTGTCTTATTTAACCATTTTGACACTTTCTTTGTGAAATGGTAGGGGTACTTTTGTACCCCCTTACCATTTCAAACAGGGGGGGCCGGGATCTGGGGGTCCCCTTGTTAAAGGGGGCTTCCAGATTCTGATAAGCCCCCCGCCCGCAGAACCTCACAACCACCGGCCAGGGTTGTGAGGATGAGGCCCTTGTCCTCATCAACATGGGGACAAGGTGCTTTGAGGGGTCACAGACCCCCAAAGCATCCTCCCAATGTTGAGGGTATGTGGCCTGGTACGGTTCAGGAGGGAGGGGGGGCCGCTCTCTCGTCCCCCCCTCTTTTCCTGCGGCCTGCCAGGTTGCGTGCTCGGATAAAGGGTCTGGTATGGATTTTTAGGGGGACCCCCACGTCAATTTTTTTTTAAATTTGATGCGGGGTTCCCCTTAATATCCATATCAGACCTGAAGGGTCTGGTTATGGATATTTAGGGGGACCCCCACGTCAATTTTTTTTTTAATTTGACACGGGGTTCCCCTTAATATCCATGTCAGACCTGAAGGGCCTGGTAATTGAATTTAGGGGAACCCCCACGCTTTTTTTTTTATCAACGAATGAATGAATTGTCGGCTAATACAGAGAACACTCATTGAGTGTTCTCTGTATTGCGGGGAGCCGACAATTTAGCCGCAAGTTATTTTAAAAGACTTTTTTTCCTGCACAAATGACACTTTGTGCAGGGACAGTTCTAAGCACCAGAAACATGAGCCCCTTCACAGGCATACTATAGACACCCCCCAGCTACGAAATTTAAAGAAATATTACACTTTTATTGTTTCACTTTAATCATTATTAAAATCACTGCTCCTGAAAAAACGGTCATTTTTAAAACTTTTTTTTGCATTGATCCATGTCCCCTGGGGCAGGACCCGGGTCCCCAAACACTTTTTAGGACAGTAACCTGCATATTACCCTTTAAAATGAGCACTTTAGATTTCTCCCATAGACTTGTATAGGGTGTTCCGGCTTTTCGAATTTGCTGCGAACAGCCCAAATTGTTCACTGTTCGCTGAACAGGCGTACAGGCAATGTTCGAGTAGAACATGAGTTCGACTCGAACTCGAAGCTCATCCCTAACCAGGAGGCATGGGAGGTGAGGGAGGCATGGGTAGGACTGCAAAGTTCAGAGACAAATGTACAGGAGGCTTCCGCAAGCGCTCCTTAAAAGAGAGTCTTTCTCTGAGTCTGGAGTCAATGAGGATGGCGAACGAGATCAACTTCTCCAGCTCAGTGGGTATATCTCGGGCTGCTATCTCATCCTTGATGGAATCCGAGAGACCATGAGAAAAAGCAGGCAGGAGGGCCTCATTGTTCCAAGCAACCTCTGTTGCCAGAGTACGGAATTCAATAGCAGAATCGGCAACAGTTCTCTGTTTGATGGACATGAGGCACTTGGCAGCAGAAGCGGAGTGTGCGGGAACGTCAAATACCCTTTTAAAATAAGTCGCAAACTCTGGGTAACTCAAAACAACAGGTTTTTGCGTCTCCCATAGAGGGTTAGCCCAGGCCAAGGCTCTCTCAGAAAGCAAAGATATCATGAAGCCTACTTTGCTTCTGTCCGTGGAAAACGCCTGGGGCAGCATCTCAAAGTATATCTCAACCTGGTTGAGAAACCCTCTTCATTGGGCTCGATTGCCCCCTCAAATCGCCGGGGAAGCGGAGCAGAACCAGACATACCTCTTATAGAGGTCATATTCGAGGTGGGTGCCTGCACAGAGCATTTTAGCTTGCACGTGATTGGATGATAAAATCAGCAGAGCTTCCACTCATTTCAGATCTACCCCTTAGATTTCGTGCGACCGCACTTCCAAGTGCGCTTGCAGTGTAAAGTGGATTTACCTTTTGTAAATAACCCCCCATAGTTACATAGTTAGTCAGGTTGAAAAAAGACACAAGTCCATCCAGTTCAACCAAAAAAAACAAACACATATACACAATCCTTCAAGTTGATCCAGAGGAAGGTGAAAAACCCCAATAAGGCATGATCCAGTTTGCTATAGCAGGGGGAAAAAAATTCCTTCCTGATCCCTCGAAAGGCAATCAGATTTTCCCCGGATCAACTTTACCTATAAATTTCAGTACCCAGTTATATTCTGTACATTTAGGAAATAATTCAGGACTTTCTTCAAGCAATCTACTGAGCCGGCCAGATCCACCTCTGCAGGGAGTCTATTCCACATTTTCACAGCTCTTACTGTGAAGAAACCTTGCCCTTCTCTGCACTTTCTCCAGTTCCCTGATATCCTTTCTGAGAACTGGTGCCCAAAACTGAACTGCATATTCCAGATGAAGTCTTACTAATGATTTGTACAGATGATATCTCTCTCTCTGGAGTCCATACCTCTCTTATACAGGAAAGGACTTTGCTCACTTTGGAAACCACAGCTTGGTATTGCATGCTATTATTGAGCATTTGATCTACCAAAACCCCCAGATCCTTCTCCACTATGGATCCCTCCAGATCCTTCTCCACCATAGATTCCCACCAGATCCTTCTCCACTATGGATCCCCCCAGATCCTTCTCCACTACGGATCCCTCCAGATCCTTCTCCACTATGGATCCCCCAGATCCTTCTCCACTATGGATCCCTCCAGATCCTTCTCCACTATGGATCCCCCCAGATCCTTCTCCACTACGGATCCCTCCAGATCCTTCTCCACTATGGATCCCCCCAGATCCTTCTCCACTACGGATCCCTCGAGATCCTTCTCCACTATGGATCCCTCCAGATCCTTCTCCACTATGGATCCCCAGATCCTTCTCCACTATGGATCCCCCCAGATCCTTCTCCACTATGGATCCCCCAGATCCTTCTCCACTACGGATCCCCCAGATCCTTCTCCACTATGGATCCCCCCAGATCCTTCTCCACTATGGATCCCCCAGATCCTTCTCCACTATGGATCCCCAGATCCTTCTCCACTATGGATCCCTCCAGATCCTTCTCCACTATGGATCCCCCAGATCCTTCTCCACTACGGATCCCCCAGATCCTTCTCCACTATGGATCCCCCCAGATCCTTCTCCACTACAGATCCCCCCAGATCCTTCTCCACTATGGATTCCCCCAGATCCTTCTCCACTACGGATCCCCCAGATCCTTCTCCTCTATGGATCCCCCCAGATCCTTCTCCACTATGGATCCCCCCAGATCCTTCTCCACTATGGATCCCCCCAGATCCTTCTCCACTATGGATCCCCCCAGTTGTACCCCCCTAGTATGTATGATGCATATTCTTAGCCCCCAAGTGCAGAACTTTACATTTATCAACATTAAACCTCATCTGCCACATAGTCGCCCAATTAGACAGAGCATTGAGGTCGGCTTGTAAATTGGAGACATCCTGTAAGGAGGTTATTCCACTACATAGCTCGGTGTCATCTGCAAAGACTGAAATTGTACTTTTAATCCCAGACCCAATATCATTTATAAAGATAATAAAAAGTAAGGGTCCCAGCACTGAACCTTGGGGTACACCACTGATAACCTCAGACCATTCAGAGTAAGAATCATTAACCACGACTCTCTGAATTCTGTCTTTTAGCCTGTTTTGTATCTATTTACAAACTGATATTTCCAAACCTGCAGACTTTACCTTACACATGAGCCGTGTGGGGAACTGTATCAAACTTTTTTGCAAAATCCAAGTATATCACGTCCACCGCCACCCCTCTGTCCCAAGTATACCACATCCACAGCCACAGCCACTTCTGTCCAAGTATACCACATCCACAGCCACAGCCACCCCTCTGTCCAAGTATACCACATCCACAGCCACCCCTCTGTCCAAGTAAACCACATCCACAGCCACCCCTCTGTCCAAGTATACCACGTCCACAGCCACCCCTCTGTCCAAGTATACCACATCCACAGCCACCCCTCTGTCCCAAGTATACCACATCCACAGCCACTTCTGTTCAAGTATACCACATCCACAGCCACCCCTCTGTCCAAGTAAACCACATCCACAGCCACCCCTCTGTCCAAGTATACCACGTCCACAGCCACCCCTCTGTCCAAGTATACCACATCCACAGCCACCCCTCTGTTCAAGTATACCACATCCACAGCCATCCCTCTGTCCAAGTATACCATGTTCACCGCCAACCCTCTGTCCAAGTATACCACATCCACAGCTACCCCTCTGTCCAAGTATACCACATCCACAGCCACCCCTCTGTCCAAGTATACCACATCCACAGCCACCCCTCTGTCCAAGTATACCACAGCCAAAGCCACCCCTCTGTCCAAGTATACCACGTCCACAGCCACCCCTCTGTCCCAAGTATACCACGTCCACAGCCACCCCTCTGTCCCAAGTATACCACATCCACAGCCACCCCTCTGTCCCAAGTATACCACATCCACAGCCACCTTTCTGTCCAAGTATACCACATCCACAGCCACCCCTTTGTTCAAGCATACCACATCCACAGCCACAGCCACCTCTCTGTCCAAGTATACCACATCCACAGCCACCCCTTTTGTCCAAACATACCACATCCACAGCCACAGCCACCTCCCTGTCCAAGTATACCACATCCACAGCCACCCCTCTGTCCAAGTATACCACATCCACAGCCACCCCTCTGTCAAAGTATACCACGTCCACAGCCACCCCTCTGTCCAAAGTTTTACTTACCTCTTCATAAACACAAATCAGGTTTGTTTGACAACTTCTGTCTTTCATGAATCCATGCTGTCTGTTGCTTAGAATATTTTTTTCCAGCAAGAACTCATCTATGTGGTCTTTTATTAAACTCTCCAGTATGTTCCCGACTATATAGAAGTTAAACTAAAAGGTCTATAGTTACTTGGTAAAGACTTTGTTCCCTTTTTAAATATGGGTACCACATTGGCCTTATGCCAATCCAGTGGTACCATCCCTGTCCCTAGAAATTAGAAAGAGTGGCTTTGAAATGCCACTGTATTGAACTTTAAAGTAATAACGCAAATGTACTGTGGGCGGTCGGCAAGTGGATATTACCCAATTCAATAGTAAAATATAAAAGATGAGATTGCGGCAAATAAATAGATATGCAGCTTTTCAAGGCTTAAAATCTCTTGCCCCGTGAAACAGCAACATAGAAAACACTTTGGCAGTTCCTACAGGTCATCAGTTTGGAGTTAAACATGAAAAATAGACCTAGAACGATTGCTTTCACTCTGGCACGCACAGCGATATGTAACATGAGTAGCGCAATCAACATTTTCCTGTGTAGGCACCCCCGACGCATGCGTGGGGTGTGTGGGGTTGGGACAACACCCAAAAATCGATTTAGGGGATTTTGAGTGTTTTAGTGTCACTTTAATTTTCTTTTTACATTTTTTTTTTTACTAAGCTTTTTTATCTCACAGGTGACAGAAAGTGTGAAGCGTATTTTGGTGACAGGTTCTCTTTAATGAGGCCTCAGGGGGTCTAAAAGACCTCTGACACCTCAGCTTCCAGGTAATCTAATGGAGCACATATTGGCCTCCATTAGCTTCTTCCTAGGCTATGCTGACTGGGAAAAGTGATTCCAGGACCTGTATGCGACCCAGCGGCACCTCCGTGCACCCGCCGTGCTGGTCCCGGGTCCACCGATGGGCACGTGGCGCCTGGCAAACATGGTGGAGACGTATGCGAGGGGAGGCTCTTTGAAAAATGGAGAAACCCCCTAGATGTGGGACTTTATAAGTACTACCATATTCATATAAGTAGGAAAATATATAAAAAAATTTATTATACAAAGAAATACATCGTTACAATATCACAAAAAACATATAAATAATCAAGGATGCATAACAATACACAAAAAATCATGGATGGGTGTAATGGAGTAACCCAAACCCAACCACGCTTCAGAGATGAGTCGTATTCTCCTTCATCAGGGGTTTTTCATATATATATATATATATACACATATATTTATTCCGTTTCTCTTGTATTTTACCTGCCAGTGGGTACAATTTCATGGGGCCCCGGGGGCCCTTGATGCGTCCCTCTCCTGTTTATAAGCGACATCACTGTTTGACTAAAGTGAGGCTGCATTTTACAATATGACATGCATCCCTCTGTATATAGCATGTAATTCATTTTATTAGTGATGTCCCTCTGTTTGTTTTCCCTTGCAGATTCTCCAGCCTCTTCTGGGCCCCAGTGCACACGTAGGCCCCCCTGTTGGTCCGATATTTTGGACTGCAATGTGGCTGATAGGATAGGTGATTAAAGCGGGAGTCCGCCGGGAGTTCCCCCGTTTTTTTTTTTTTTTTTCAAGCCAGCAACTACAAATACTGCAGCTGCTGACTTTTAAAATAATGACACTTACCTGTCCAGCGCGCCCGCGATGTCCGAAGCCGATCTCTCGATCGTCTCTCGGGTGCTGCCGCCGCCATCTTGGGTATGGGAATCAGGAAGTGGAGCCTTTCGGCTTAATTTCCCGGTTCCCTACTGCGCATGCGCGAGTCGCGCTGCGCAATAAGGACGGTCCCTGCTGCCTCTGGGATCTGTGTGTTTCCCAGCAGGCAGCGGGGGGACCTTCGGAAAGGGGCGTAGATTCTGCGGAAAGGGGCGTACCTTCTGCAGAATCTACGCCGGAAGCGGGTGCAGATACCTGTACTGTACAGGTACCTGCACCCCCCTCCCGCCTGAAAGGTGCCAATTGTGGCGCCAGAGGGGGGGGGGGGGATTCCAATGAGCGGAAGGTCCACTTTAGGGTGGACCTCCGCTTTAAGTGGGGGAATCTGATATTATTCTCTTGCCTTCTCCAATTTCCCTTTTTTTTTTTGTTTACCATCTATATACTCTTTCAAGAATATCTGGTTGGACGGGATTCGGATTGGCCCCAGTGTCTCTTCTGCATTTATTTTAAACTTGTTTTGGATGCTAAAATGTACCCATCTAGTGATTAGGATGTAAGTATATGTATTGTACTATCAAATGGCATTACAACAATCTTAAGCCGCGTACACACGGGCGGACTGTCTGTCCAACTTAGTCCGCTGAAACACATTTCAGCGGACAGTCCGCTCGTGTGTGGGCTTCAGCGGACTTTTTCAGCGGACAGTCTGGCGGACTAAGGCCGCGTACACACGCGCGGACTGTTCGCCCAACTTTGTCCGCTGAACAGTGTTTGGGCGGACAGTCCGCTCGTGTGTGGGCTTTCAGCGGACAGTTTCAGCGGACAGTTGGACGAACAAGGTTTTTCGGAAATTCCGTAAAACTGTCCGCTGAAAGCTTGTTTCAGCGAACAGTCCCCTCGTGTGTAGGCTTGTTCGTCAAACTAAGTTCCGCGCATGCTCAGAAAGGATTTACACGCCGAAAGTTATAATGCAGTGTATAGGACGTCGTATTTTACGTCCCGTCGTACGTGCCGTTCACGTCATCGCGCACGGTTTCAGCAAACTGTTCGTTCGTCGCGTGTGGCCATGTCCGTCCATGCTAATTTTGAGCGGACTGTTTGCCGAAACTGTTTGACGGACAAAGTTGGGCGAACAGTCCCCGCGTGTGTACGCGGCCTAAGTCTTTCGGAATTTCCGTAATATTGTCCGTCCAACTTTGGTTTCAGCGGACAGTCCATTCGTGAGTAGGCAAGTTGGACGGACTAAGTATGGCGCATGCTCAGAAAGGATTTACACGGCGGAAGGTTGCATTGCAGTGTATTGGACGTCGTATTTCTAGTCCCGTCGTACGTGCTGTACACGTCATCGCGCAAGCTTTCAACGGACTGTCTGTTCATCGTGTGTGGTCAAGTCCGTTCATTCAAAAGTAGGACGGACTGTCCGTCGGATTGTCTGACGGACTTAGTTGGCCAGACAGTCCGCCCGTGTGTACGCGGCCTAAGTTGTGATTTTTTGGCTGATTCCCTTGTCTAAGACCCCTTTCACCCTGGGGTGTTATTCAGGTGCTGTAGCGTTAAAAAAAGCGCCTGTAAAGCGCTTGAAAGAAGCCGCAACTGCAATCCCAATGTAAAAGCCGGAGTGCTTTCACACTGAGATCCCTTTCCCACCGGGGCGTTTTTCAGATGTTTTAGACCCCTTTCACACCAGGGCGTTTTGCAGGCGCTATAGCGTTAGAAATAGCGCCTGCAATCCGCCCTAAAAAAGCCGCACCATTGTTTGTAGTGTGATCCCCCGAGGGCTTTCACACTACAGCCGTGCGTCAGGGAAAAGTCCTGCCAGCAGCTTCTTTGGAACGTTGAAGGAGCGGTGTGTTTACCGCTCCTCCACCGCTGCTCCCCATTGAAATCAATGGGGCAGAGCTGTAATACCGCCGGAAAAACGCCGCTATTGCGGCGTATTGCCGGGCGGTTTTAATCCTTTCTCGGCCGCTAGTGGGGGTAAGAGCGAGGGGGGGGGTTAGGTCGCGCTATGGATTGTGATTATGGTAAGAGCGGCCCCTATTTTAATTTCAACCCAATGTGGGTGGAAACAGAGAGGTAAAGTGGGGGAGGAAATAGGCTTGGCGCTATACCGTTTAAAATTTTAAATTCAGATAAGCAATAAGCAGAAATTTTCCAGCGTGCTGGATAATAAATAATAAAAAAAAATATATATATATATAATAATAAAAATAAATATGTGATACCAGCTGGTAATTTATACCAATACGTGTATAAATGTGCTTGTCAATGGATGTCAACAAACGGTCATTATATCTTAAAAACCATAAATGTCATTGCAATCATAAATTAATGAGCCATAGATCAATTAAAGCAACATACAGTTACTAAATGACAATATTAAAGTGCAGAGTGCCAGTGAACGAATAGTGTCAATATCAAAATGCAAAAATACAATCGCTAGTAATGTGAAAAAAGGAACTATAAGGATAAAAGGTGAAAACCAATAGTATAAAGATTGGAATATAAAATATATATAGTCCGATTATCTGTTCCACATATCGGATCCTCACATGGTGCAACTGTGGTTAAAGGTACGTGCAAAAATAATTGTGTAGGATAAAAATGCGTAAAAATACAAAAGGTGAAAAAAAATGTGATAAAATTTAAAATAAAATAAAAATAAAAATAAAACTGAAAAATAAAAATAAAAAAAAAGGAAATAGAATTGATGGTAAATAATGTCCCAAAAGATGGTGTCCTAAAAATGATGAGAAAAGTAGTGGGGTATCCTCTATAAGTGGAGGTGAAGGGAAGAGGGAAGGTGACTTCAACTGTTGCTCCCGGTGCTCTGTGACCACTTATGCAATTGCTCTCACCAGAGTTATGACCCCGTCCGGGGTGGATCAGCCTTCACAGTATCAGCCACTGTGCTGCTCTCTGGCTTGCCTCTATTGTGGTTCTGGGAGTCCCTCGTTCCTCCGTTCGTATGCCATGCTCGATTATATGTAATGAGTAAGAGCAGGGGTCAAGTCCTGGGAAAAAAAGTGTGGGAACTCCCACCCAAGATCCATTCCCCCACCAAAAAAAAAAAAAAAAAAGGTACGCTCATATGCATATATACTTCACAGAAAATACAGTACAACATGTATTGTAAAGTGCCAGTTTACAAAAACAAAATAACGTGTCAAACAAAACAATCAACACAATGGGTGATGATCTTTCCCTCGCAGGGAATTTCTACCACAAATACACCCTGTTCCAAATTCTGTTACACAGCCCATTAGAAAATATCCCACAAAAGGAATAAGTATTGGCAGAGTATTGAAGAGTATTGGCAGGGTATTGCAGAGTATTGATAGGGTATTGCAGAGTATTGGCAGGGTATGTATTGAAGAGTATTGGCAGAGTATTGCAGAGTATTGGCAGGGTATTGCAGAGTATTGGCAGGGTATGTATTGAAGAGTATTGGCAGAGTATTGCAGAGCATCGGCAGGGTATTGCAGAGTATTGGCACAGTATTGCAGAGTATTGATAGGTTATTGCAGAGTATTGGCAGGTTATTGCAGAGTATTGGCGGGGTATGTATTGTAGAGTATTGGCAGAGTATTGTAGAGTATTGGCAGGGTATGTATTGGCAGGGTATTGCAGAGTATTGATAGGGTATTGCAGAGTATTGGCAGGGTATGTATTGCAGAGTATTGGCAGGGTATTGCAGAGTATTGGCAGGGTATTGCAGAGTATTGATAGGGTATTGCAGAGTATTGGCAGGGTATGTATTGAAGAGTATTGGCAGAGTATTGCAGAGCATCGGCAGGGTATGTATTGGCAGGGTATTGCAGAGTATTGATAGGGTATTGCAGAGTATTGGTAGGGTATGTATTGCAGAGTATTGGCAGGGTATTGCAGAGTATTGATAGGGTATGTATTGTAGAGTATCGATAGGGTATTGCAGAGTATTGGCAGGGTATTGCAGACTATTGGCAGGGTATGTATTGGCAGGGTATTGCAGAGTATTGATAGGGTATTGCAGAGTATTGGCAGGGTATTGCAGAGTATTGGCACAGGTTGCAGAGTATTGATAGGTTATTGCAGAGTATTGGCAGGTTATTGCAGAGTATTGGCAGGGTATGTATTGTAGAGTATTGGCAGAGTATTGGCAGGGTATGTATTGGCAGGGTATTGCAGAGTATTGATAGGGTATTGCAGAGTATTGGCAGGGTATGTATTGCAGAGTATTGATAGGGTATGTATTGTAGAGTATTGATAGGGTATTGCAGAGTATTGGCAGGGTATTGCAGACTATTGGCAGGGTATTGCAGAGTATTGGCAGGGTATTGAAGAGTATTAATAGGGTATTTATTGCAGAGTATTGGCAGGGTATGTATTGCAGAGTATTGATAGGGTATGTATTGTAGAGTATTGATAGGGTATTGCAGAGTATTGATAGGGTATTGCAGAGTATTGGCAGGGTATTGCAGACTATTGGCAGGGTATTGCAGAGTATTGATAGGGTATTGCAGAGTATTGGCAGGGTATTGCAGAGTATTGATAGGGTATTGCAGAGTATTGATAGGGTATTGCAGAGTATTGGCAGGGTATTGCAGAGTATTGATACTGATAGGGTATTGCAGAGTATTGGCAGGGTATCACAGAGTATTGATAGGGTATCGCAGAGTATTGATAGGGTATTGCAGAGTATTGGCAGGGTATTGCAGAGTATTGATAGGGTATTTCAGAGTATTGATAGGGTATTGCAGAGTATTCGCAGAGTATTGCAGAGTATTGATACTGATAGGGTATTGCAGAGTATTGATGAGTATTGGCAGGGTATTGCAGAGTATTGATAAGTATTGGCAGGGTATTGCAGAGTATTGATAGGGTATTGCAGAGTATTGATAGGGTATCGCAGAGTATTGATAGGGTATTGCAGAGTATTGGCAGGGTATTTATTGGCAGAGTATTGGCAGGGTATTGCAGAGTATTGGCAGAGTATTGCAGAGTATTGATAGGGTATTGCAGAGTATTGGCAGGGTGTTGCAGAGTATTGGCAGGGTATGTATTGCAGAGTATTGGCAGGATATTGAAGAGTATTGGCAGGATATTGAAGAGTATTGGCAGAGTATTGGCAGAGTATTGAAGAGTATTGACAGGGTATTGCAGAGTATTGGCAGGGTATTTATTGGCAGAGTATTGGCAGGGTATTTATTGGCAGAGTATTGGCAGGGTATTGCAGAGTATTGGCACAGTGTTGCAGAGTATTGATAGGGTATTGCAGAGTATTGGCAGGGTATGTATTGCAGAGTATTGGCAGGATATTGAAGAGTATTGGCAGAGTATTGAAGAGTATTGGCAGGGTATTGCAGAGTATTGGCAGGGTATGTATTGGCAGGGTATTGCAGAGTATTGGCAGGGTATTGCAGAGTATTGACAGAGTATTGCAGAGTATTGATAGGGTACTGCAGAGTATTGGCAGGGTATTGCAGAGTATTGGCAGGGTATGTATTGCAGAGTATTGGCGGGGTATTGCAGAGTATTGGCGGGGTATTGCAGAGTATTGGCGGGGTATTGCAGAGTATTGGCAGGGTATGTATTGGCAGGGTATTGCAGAGTATTGGCAGGGTATTGCAGAGTATTGGCGGGGTATTGAAGAGTATTGGCAGGGTATTGCAGAGTATTGGCAGGGTATGTATTGCAGATTATTGGCAGGGTATTGCAGAGTATTGGTGGGGTATTGCAGAGTATTGGCGGGGTAGTGCAGAGTATTGATAGGGTAGTGTAGAGTATTGATAGGGTATTGCAGAGTATTGGCAGGGTATTGCAGATTATTGATACTGATAGGGTATTGCAGAGTATTGATAGGGTATTGCAGAGTATTGGCAGGGTATTGCAGAGTATTGATAGGGTATTGCAGAGTATTGGCAGGGTATTGCAGAGTATTGATAGGGTATTGCAGAGTATTGATAGGGTACTGCAGAGTATTGGCAGGGTATGTATTGCAGAGTATTGGCGGGTATTGCAGAGTATTGGCGGGGTATTGCAGAGTATTGGCGGGGTATTGCAGAGTATTGATGAGTATTGGCGGGGTATTGCAGAGTATTGGCGGGGTATTGCAGAGTATTGGCGGGGTATTGCAGAGTATTGATGAGTATTGGCGGGGTATTGCAGAGTATTGATGAGTATTGGCAGGGTATTGCAGAGTATTGATGAGTATTGGCAGTATGGATGAGTATTGGCAATTTGGCAGGGTATTGCAGAATGCAACTTACTTACACACTACTAGTGACTGACCTCCTGGTATTCTCTTCCCTTCTGTTCTGGGGGAGAAGAACTAAGTAAACTCAAAGTGCAGCGGCTGTTTCCACAGGAGGCACTGGGTAGAGGGGAGCGGGAGGACAGTCCGGCGCGCGTGTGTCACACTGACGGTCTCGTGCCTGTGCGTGCCCACGCCGAAGTCATGTGACCGGTTGCTAGGCAGGGGCCGCTCCGCATCTAGCAACCGGTCACATGACTTCGGCGTGGGCACGCACAGTCACTCGGCGGCTGAGGAGCGGCGCGGACTACGCGCTGCATAGCCTCAGCCGGCCTGGCTCAGATAGCTAATGGGAACGGCGTTCCCGCTGTGGAAATAGTACGGGAACGCCGTTCCCATGCGTTCCCGCAGCACTCGAGCCCTGAGTAAGAGGCATATCCATGGTGTAGTATGTTTTTTTTTTAAATTCCATTTTTATTAAATAGACAAAATTACTCACAAACATTCGTTCGCATATGCTTCAAAAGGAAGGGAAGGAAAGGTCCCGTTCCGCTGCCTCGCCGTATGAGTTAGAGGTGTATGCTGTCTGGCCACGCCCTCTGTCCAAAGTATACCACATCCACAGCCACAGCCACCTCTCTGTCCAAGTATACCACATCCACAGCCACAGCCACCTCTCTGTCCAAGTATACCACATCCACAGCCACAGCCACCTCTCTGTCCAAGTATACCACATCCACAGCCACCTCTCTGCCCAAGTATACCACATCCACAGCCACAGCCACCTCTCTGTCCAAGTATACCACATCCACAGCCACCTCTCTGTCCAAGTATACCACATCCACAGCCACAGCCACCTCTCTGTCCAAGTATACCACATCCACAGCCACAGCCACCTCTCTGTCCAAGTATACCACATCCACAGCCACAGCCACCTCTCTGTCCAAGTATACCACATCCACAGCCACAGCCACCTCTCTGTCCAAGTATACCACATCCACAGCCACAGCCACCTCTCTGTCCAAGTATACCACATCCACAGCCACAGCCACCTCTCTGTTCAAGTATACCACATCCACAGCCACAGCATGGCCAGACAGGGCATGGCCAGACAGCATACACCTCTAACTCATACGGCGAGGCAGCCGAACGGGACCTTTCCTTCCCTTCCTTTTGAAGCATATGCGAACGAATGTTTGTGAGTAATTTTGTCTATTTAATAAAAATGGAATTTAAAAAAAAAACATACTACACCATGGATATGCCTCTTACTCATTACATATAATTGAGCACGGCATACGAACGGAGGAACGAGGGACTCCCAGAACCACAATAGAGGCAAGCCAGAGAGCAGCACAGTGGCTGATACTGTGAAGGCTGATCCACCCCGGACGGGGTCATAACTCTGGTGAGAGCAATTGCATAAGTGGTCACAGAGCACCGGGAGCAACAGTTGAAGTCACCTTCCCTCTTCCCTTCACCTCCACTTATAGAGGATACCCCACTACTTTTCTCATCATTTTTAGGACACCATCTTTTGGGACATTATTTACCATCAATTCTATTTCCTTTTTTTTTATTTTTATTTTTCAGTTTTATTTTTATTTTTATTTTATTTTAAATTTTATCACATTTTTTTCCACCTTTTGTATTTTTACGCATTTTTATCCTACACAATTATTTTTGCACGTACCTTTAACCACAGTTGCACCATGTGAGGATCCGATATGTGGAACAGATAATCGGACTATATATATTTTATATTCCAATCTTTATACTATTGGTTTTCACCTTTTATCCTTATAGTTCCTTTTTTCACATTACTAGCGATTGTATTTTTGCATTTTGATATTGACACTATTCGTTCACTGGCACTCTGCACTTTAATATTGTCATTTAGTAACTGTATGTTGCTTTAATTGATCTATGGCTCATTAATTTATGATTGCAATGACATTTATGGTTTTTAAGATATAATGACCGTTTGTTGACATCCATTGACAAGCACATTTATACACGTATTGGTATAAATTACCAGCTGGTATCACATATTTATTTTTGTTATTATATATATATATTTTTTTTTATTATCCAGCACGCTGGAAAATTTCTGCTTATTGCTTATCTGAATTTTAAATTTTAAACGGTATAGCGCCAAGCCTATTTCCTCCCTCACTTTAGCTAGTGGGGGTAAAAGCACCCAGCTAGCGGCTGAAATGTGCCGCAAATCCGGCGGTAAAACGCCGCAAAAAATATTGGCGTCTTACCGCCCACGCTATGGGCGGTGTGGTGTGAAAGGGGTCTCAAAGCACTTGGGCTTTCACATTGGGATTGCAGATGAGGCTTCTTTCAAGTGCTTCACAGGCGCTTTTTGTTAACGCTAAAGCGCTTGAAAAATGCCTGAAAAATGCCTGACAAACACCCCAGTGTGAAAGGGGTCTAAATCTTTTAGATATGGTGTTACCTAAAAAAAAAACCCTGATGAAGGAGAATGCGACTCATCTCTGAAATGTGGTTGGGTTTGGGTTACTCCATTACACATATCCATGATGTTTTGTGTATTGTTATGCATCCTTGATTATTTATATGTTTTTGTGATATTGTAACGATGTATTTTCTTTGTATAATACATTTTTTTATATATTTTCCTACGTATGTGAATATGGTTAGTACCTATAAAGTCCCACATCTAGGGGGTTTCTCCATTTTTCTATCTTTTTTTCTACACCTTTTATAGCAGATTTATTTCAGATAGCTCTGTTTCATTCAGTTTTTGCTCTTTTTACAGCCAGCAACGGATACCTAAGTGCAGTAGGTCAAAGAGAATCCTAAATCAAAAATCATTAGGATCCAAAGTCTTTATTGCCCAACTGGTTACAACAAGCAAGAGCCATGCATTTCGGGAGACACACCATCCCCCTTCATCAGGGCCGGGTGAAATGGTTAGATGCAGCGGCCGTCTTTAATATTGATTGGACCCTGAGCAAAAAAATTTCTTGGGCCCCCCCCCCCCCCCATGCAATTTCGCTCTCCACCTGCTCTTAGACATACAGTAAACTGATTATAGCTGCTATTTATTGTATCAGATCAGGCAGCAATTGCGATTGGTTGCCAGAGGTTACAGCATATAATTTCCGCTTACTAACTGGTTTCCAGAAGTTGCAGCACACATTAAGGCTCACTGATTAGTTGCTAAAGCATCGCGAGCGCGCTGCCGGCGGCGCACTCGCATTCTGGTCGGGACCCCTGTGAGTCCGGTCGCGGGTCCCACGGAGACTCGATCGCCACGAGCATACCCGCGATCATCTCACAGGGCGGCTGAACGAGGAAATACCGTGTAAACAGCATTTCCTTGTTCTGCCTAGCAACTAGTGACGCTGATCTCTGCTCCATGTGATTGGAGCAGAGATCAGTGTTCACTAAAACAAAGCCCAACCCCCCCACAGTTAGTAACACGCCCCTAGGAACACTTAACCCCTACACTGCCAACCACTGGTTAACCCCTTCACTGCCAGTGTCATTTACACAGGAATCACTGCATTTGTAGAGCACTGATTGCGGTATAAATGACAATGGTCCCAAAAATGTGTCAAAAATGTCCGATGCGTCCGCCACAATGTCGCAGTCACAATAAAAATCGCTGATCGGCGCCATTACTAGTATAAAAAAAATATATTAATAAAAATGCCATAAAACTATCCCCTATTTTGTAGATGCTATACATTTTGCGCAAACCAATCAATAATCGCTTATTGCGATTTTTTTTACGAAAAATATGTGGAAGAATACGTATCGGCCTAAACTGAGGGAAAAAAATGTTTTTTTTATATATTTTTGGGGGATATTTATTATAACAAAAAGTAAAAAATAATGCGTTTTTTTCAAAATTGTCGCTCTATTTTTGTTTATAGCGCAAAAAATAAAAACCGTAGAGGTGATCAAATACCACCAAAAGAAAGCTCTATTTGTGAGGGAAAAAGGACACCAATTTTGTTTGGGAACCACGTCGCACGACCGCGCAATTGTCAGTTAAAACGACGCAGTGCCGAATAGCAAAAAGTGGTCTGGTCTTTGACCAGCGAAATGGTCCGGGGGCTGAAAGTGGTTAAAGAGGTTAGCGATGGCAGCCTGCACACCTAATCCTCTGGTTCCTTTAAGAGCCGGTTTACACCAAAGCGCGGTGTGGGAAAGGCACATTCTTACCCTGCACCGCAGGTGACCACGCTGCCCTCATGATCTGCATGCGGTACTAATGGCTCCCCAAATGCATCCCAGAAACCACTCAATCAATCCCATTCTTCCAGTGCATTCCCTTCCTGGGAAATGAATCAGTAATCCAATCAAAGTAATTGGGAGCAGAAGAACTACTACCCCCAGCATATAACATTAACCATAAATATATAGATGTACATTAGTAAAGAAATAATACAAGCTTTATATAAGAAGAGATTAATAACAATCCATACATCCAATGTACACACAGGGATTATCAGCAAAGGACCCGATAGTAGTCCTGGAGGAACTGTGCACATATACCCAAGGATACATTGTTATTAATAGAGATTTCTCCGAAGGAATTTGGCAGCAAGGTTCAGCTGCAGGGGGCCCCGATGATGATCACAATGTAGCATTTGTCTGGCGTCATAAATCTGAGGACACAATCTGCAGTGATGGGGGGGATCCTCTAACTTTTGTCAAATCAGCCTGGAACGGGGCTTCTCATGAGCATAAACCATGGTGTGGCAGTGGAACTTAAAGTCAACCTATCGATAGGGGGGTATCTCCCACGAGGCAAACAAGGCATTTGCCTTTGGCAGAATTTTTCACAAGGGGCACTGCAAGCAGTGGTGTCGCTATGGGGGTGCGGGGGTCAGAGGGGTGACACCAGGGGTGGGTGCAGACTGACTGTTCGATGACAGGGGAGCAAAGCGGAAGCAGGAGGTGGCAGTGGCTGCCACCTCCGATCCCGGAAGATGCTCACATGGCAGAGCAGGTTGGAGTCTCGGGCTGTGATTGTGCCTCGGCAGCCTCACTACACACAGCTGGTAAAAAGGATTCGGCGGGTTGTGGGAAAGTGAGAGTCCGGTGTAGTTATTTTTTGGGAGGTGGGAGAACCTCCTGGTGTAGTATGGGAAGAATAGAGGAGCCTCCCTCTCTCTCATCCTCTCCCTCCTCTCAGCCGTCTCTTTCTCACCCCCTCTCTCTCTCTCTCTCTCACCCCTCTCTCTCTCTTTCTCTCGCCCCCCTCTCTCTCTCTCGCCCCCATCTCTCTCTCTCTCACCCCCCTCTCTCTCATCCCCTCTCTCTCTCACCCCCCCTCTCTCTCTCTCTCTCTCTCCCCCTCTCTCTCTCTCTCTCGCCCCCCTCTCTCTCTTTCTCTCGCCCCCCTCTCTCTCTCTCTCACCCCCCTCTCTCTCATCCCCTCTCTCACCCCTCTCTCTCATCCCCTCTCTCTCTCACCCCCCCTCTCTCTCTCTCTCTCATCCCCTCTCTCTCTCTCTCTCCCCCTCTCTCTCTCTTTCTCTCGCCCCCCCTCTCTCTCTCTCTCCCCCCCTCTCTCTCACCCCTCTCTCTCTCACCCCCCTCTCTCTCATCCCCCTCTCTCACCCCCTCTCTCTCTCTCTCTCATCCCCCTCTCTCTCTCTCTCTCGCCCCCCTCTCTCTCTCTCTCACTCTCTCTCACCCCCTCTCTCTCTCTCTCTCTCTCATCCCCTCTCTCTCTCTCTCTCACCTCCTCTCTCTCTCTCTCATCCCCTCTCTCTCTCTCTCACCCCTTCTCTCTCACCCCCCTCTCTCACTCTCTCTCACCTCCTCTCTCTCTCTCTCATCCCCTCTCTCTCTCTCTCACCCCTTCTCTCTCACCCCCTCTCTCACTCTCTCTCACCTCCTCTTCTCTCTCTCATCCCCTCTCTCTCTCTCTCTCTCTCTCTCTCTCTCACCCCTTCTCTCTCATCCCCCTCTCTCACTCTCTCTCACCTCCTCTCTCTCTCTCTCTCTCACCTGCCTCTTTCTCACCCACCCTCTCTCTCACCCCTTCTCTCTCTCTCTCTCTCTCACCCCTCCTCTCTCTCTCACCCCCTTCTCTCTCATCCCCTCTCCCTTGCCCCCCTCTCTCTCTCTTACCCCCCTCTCTCTCTCGCCCCCTCTCTCTCTCTCTCACCCCCCTCTCTCTCATCCCCTCTCTCTCTCACCCCCTCTCTCTCTTTCTCTCGCCCCCCTCTATCTCTCTCGCCCCCCTCTCTCTCTCTCTCACCCCCCTCTCTCTCATCCCCTCTCTCTCTCACCCCCTCTCTCTCTCTCATCCCCCTCTCTCTCTCTCTCTCTCTCTCGCCCCCCCTCTCTCTCTATCTCTCACTCTCTCTCACCCCCCTCTCTCTCTCTCTCTCTCTCTCATCCCCTCTCTCTCTCTCTCACCCCTTCTCTCTCACCCCCCTCTCTCACTCTCTCTCACCTCCTCTCTCTCTCTCTCATCCCCTCTCTCTCTCTCTCTCTCTCTCTCTCTCACCCCTTCTCTCTCATCCCCCTCTCTCACTCTCTCTCACCTCCTCTCTCTCTCTCTCTCTCACCTGCCTCTTTCTCACCCACCCTCTCTCTCACCCCTTCTCTCTCTCTCTCTCTCTCACCCCTCCTCTCTCTCTCACCCCCTTCTCTCTCATCCCCTCTCCCTTGCCCCCCTCTCTCTCTCTCTTACCCCCTCTCTATCTCTCACCCCCTCTCCCCCTCGCTCTCCCCCACCTCTGATGAGGGGGGGGGGGATCTAAGAGGAAAAGGAGGAGCCTTAAGAGGAAGGGGTGGGACATATTTAAATGGGGGGCGCCTGATTTAAGTCTTGCCTAGGGCAGCAGAAAACCAAAATACACCACTGCCCATTGACTCTGCATCTTAGTCCCTAGTTGTCAGGGTCTGGAACTCAACCTGTAACCTGTGTGATATCTGGCTGTAGCTCTTTTCACTAAGTGACCTGAGATGCTGAACACCTTCTACCTGATCCCTTATACAACCTTGTCTTGTCTCTTGTTTCAGGTGAACCTTGAACACCTTGTTCCTAAAGCTCCTGATTTAAGCCATGTCTCTGCACTTCTGGTTTGTTGGATAAGTGTGCTCTCACCAGCCAATATCTCACTCCTTTGTGTACCTACAGCTGTCCTTATGTCCATTGCCACTCATTACTGACCTTTGGCTTATTGCTCACCTACTCTTCTTTTTTTTTTCAAAATGTTTCATTTATAAGACAGCAATTTCAAACAACGTAAAACATTGCAGTAAGACAGATATGGTATACCCAGAGTACAGTGGAAAGTAGCAAACCACCCTGGTGGGTACACCCAACTACAGGCTTCCAATATAAAATTCTTGAAGACGTCATGTATTCTCGAAGGCCGGGGGAGTTCTGTGAGCAGTTGGGCCCGAACATGAGTTTGGCTGTTCGCCCCATTTGGCGAACACCTGAATTTGCAGGGTGTTCGGCAGGCGTTAGCCCCGCCGAACGCACTGCAATGGACAGCAGTGCATTCTGTGCCCTGATTGGGCAAAGCCTTGCCCAATCAGGGCACAATAAAAGCTGGTTGTTAGGAACAAGCCGGGAAGCCGGCTGTGGCATCCTGAATAATCAATGAACAAAAAAAAAAACATTTGCTGGTAAAAAAAAAATCCATACCAATCCTTATCCAAGCATGTAGCCTGGCAGGTCAGGATAGGGGGGGTGGGCGAGCAAAGGACCCCCCCTCCACTTCAGTACCATACCAGGCCACATGCCCTCAACAAGAATGAGGGGTCTAGTATGGATTGGGGGGGGGGGGACCATTTTTCTTTCTTTTTTTTTAAATAGCCGGAAATTGCAATCGCAAGTCAATTTAAATGTGATTTAACTTTTTTTTTTTTCTTTAGAAATTTCATTTTTGCTGCAGCAGGTTCCATACATGCTACAGATGCACCACTTTACAGGCAAATTAAGGGGACCCCCCCAGGCACTATATTTAAAGGAATTTTCATTTTTATTGTTGCGCTTTAATCATCATTAAAATCACTGCTCCTAAAAAAAAAAATTGTTGAAAAAATTTTTTTTTGCATTGATACATGTCCCCTACGGAAGTACCGGGGCCCCCTTACCCTTTTTTTTTGGGGGGGGGGCAATTACTAGCATAAAAGCCTTCAAAATGCACACTTTTGATTTTTCCTGTTCGGCTCCCATAGACTTTAATGGGGTTCGCCTCTTGGGTCAGAACTTTTCCCCTGTTCTGGAGTTCTGCTGCCAACCAAACAAGGAAGGGGTGTCCAGCCCGTCCCTAGCCAGGGGGGGGGGGGGCTCTGGGAAGCAACACCAGACTGGGAGCATCATAGTGGCTGTGGACATCTGGACGGCACTGCTGTACCATTTTTCTCTTTTTTTTTTTTTAATGAACCGGAAAGAAATAGAAGGGGGAAAGCGAGAAAAGAAGGAATAGAGTAGATAAAATGCGACTACTCTTCTATCTGATCCCATCCATTTGAACGGGCTGGCAAAACTATGCGCGTCGGGACTAGGGATGAGCTTCGTGTTCGAGTCGAACGTACGTTCGACTCGAACATTGGCTGTTCGTGCGTTCGGCGAATTCCGAACGTTTTGGCCGTTCGCGTCAAAATTCGAGTGACGCGCGCGCGGACCACAATGCACTGCGTTGGCGCAGTGCATTGCTGTCCGATGATTGGCCAAGCATGCACTGTGACCCCGCATGCTTGGCCAATCGCAGCGCCGGCAGCGAGGAGAGCCATGATTGGCCACAGGCATCCTGCCTGTGGCCAATCATAGCTCAGACTGTGTAGTGCACGCCCCACACTATATAAGGCCGCCTTTAAGGCGGCCTCCTGTAGTGTGTTACTTTGCATCTGAAGCAGTGGGTGTTCTGTGTACCTTCAACACAGTACACACCAATCGTTTTTGTCTGATTTCCTATCTTGCTGCTGTGTAGTGGTTGTTGTCTGTGCCCTGACTGCAGTATACACCACTATATTCACCTCACCTATATAGCTAGTGATCTAGCTTTAACCACTTAACAACTGCCCATTGCCGATTAACGGCTTCAGGGCGGTTGTTTAACTCAGAGAGGCCGTTAATTAACGGCCTCCCAGAATTCTGCTCTCGCGTGCCCCGAGGTGTGCGCACTCGAGAGCATCCGTGACCGCCGGGTCCATAGGACCCGGCGCATCACGGTAAACGGCCGCTCATAGCGGCCGTTTACCACGTGATTGCTCCGTCAAATGACGGAGTGATCACTTGGAAACAAACCGGCGTCATGTTATGACGCCTGTTCCTCCCTCCCCTTTCTGTACCGATCGGTACAGCGGAGGGGAAAGAGATCGGTGTCAGCAGCGATGTGGGCTGCATCTGCAGTGCCCACATCGCTGCTCACCGAATTTAACCCCTCAATTCCCTGCCAATACTCTGCAATACCAGTGCATACTCTGCAGTACCCTGCCATTACTCTGCAGTACCCCGCCATTACTCTGCAGTACCCCGCCATTACTCTGCAGTGCAGTACCCTGCCATTACTCTGCAGTGCAGTACCCTGCCATTACTCTGCAGTGCAGTACCCCGCCATTACTCTGCAGTACCCCGCCATTACTCTGCAGTGCAGTACCCTGCCATTACTCTGCTGTACCCCGCCATTACTCTGCAGTACCCCGCCATTACTCTGCAGTGCAGTACCCCGCCATTACTCTGCAGTGCAGTACCCTGCCATTACTCTGCAGTACCCCGCCATTACTCTGCAGTACCCCGCCATTACTCTGCAGTGCAGTACCCCGCCATTACTCTGCAGTGCAGTACCCCGCCATTACTCTGCAGTGCAGTACCCTGCCATTACTCTGCAGTGCAGTACCCTGCCATTACTCTGCAGTGCAGTACCCTGCCATTACTCTGCAGTACCCTGCCATTACTCTTCAGTACCCCCCATTACTCTGCAGTAACCCCCATTACTCTGCAGTACCCCCCATTACTCTGCAGTATCCCGCCATTACTCTGCAGTACCCCCCATTACTCTGCAGTAACCCCCATTACTCTGCAGTACCCCCCAATACTCTGCAGTACCCGCCATTACTCTGCAGTACCCCCAATACTCTGCAGTACCCTGCTATTACTCTGTAGTACCCCGCCAATACTCTGTAATACCCTGCCATAAATTGCCATACCCAGCCATACTCAGAGATACCCAGCCATACTCGGTGATACCCTGAAGTACCCAGCCATAGACGCCCCCCACCCCTCACCGCCCTCTGGTGCTTCTACCAACTCGCCAGTACGATCAAAGCCAGAATCTTTTTTTTTATTTTTTATTTCAGGCTTCCCAGCCTAGAGGTGAGATGTGGGGTCATATTGACCCCCCAGATTTCACTGTAAAGAGGACCTGTCATCCCATATTCCTATTACAAGGGATGTTTACATTTCTTGTAATAGGAATAAAAGTGATCAAAAATATATTTTTGGGAAAAAAAATGTCAAACTAAAATAAAGTAAAATGAACAATAAAAAAATAAAATAAAAATGAAAGCGCCCATGTCCCCATGTGCTCGCATGTGCCACACATGTGAGGTATCGCCGAGAATGTTAGAGCGAGAGCAATAATTCTAGTCCTAGACCTCCTCTGCAACTCAAAACATGTAACCAGTAAAAAAAAAATTAAAGCGTCGCCTATGGGGATTTTTTAAGTAGCGACGTTTGGCGCCATTCCACGGGCATGTGCAATTTTGAAGAGTGACATGTTTGATATCTATTTACTCAGCATAACTTCATCTTTCACTTTATGCAAACATTGGGCTAACAAGTGGTTAATAATAGAGCTTGCAGTCAGTAGTGTTAGGAGATAGTGCGTGCGTCTGCGTGCTCTGTACCCAGTACATACCGCTATAATATAGGGCAGGCCCCTACTTTCAAACATCCAACTTACAAACATCTCCTACTTGCAAACGCAAGAAGACAGCAGCAAGTGAGATGAAAAAAGATGGACGACAAAACAAATTATACAGGGGTGATAACCCTTCCCTATGTTTTCCAAAAAGCTTAAAGATATTTTTTTTGACTGGAGCTACACTTTAAAAATGTACCGGTTGAAAATGACAAACAGATTCAACTTAACACAACAAACCTACACAGTCCCTGTCTTGTTTGCACCGCCTGTATACTGCTGTTCTGAGTATATAGGGCCTGGGGGCCACACGCATTTCCTTTTTTTAATATGGGTACTGGGTTCCCCTTAATATGCGTACAAGACCCAAATAGGCTGGTAATGGGCAGGGAGGGCTACCCATGCCATTTTTCTCAATGATTTTCAACCATATTGCAGGAACCAGATATAACATTAAAACCGCAAGCAGTTTTAAATGATGTTATTTTAATTAAATGTCATTTTGTGCAGGGACTGTTCTAAACACGGGAAACACGTGGCACTTCACAGGCATACTACAGACACCCCCCAGGCACCATATTTAAAGGAATATTTCACTTTTTTTTCACTTTAATCGTCATTAAAATCAGTGCTCCCGCCAAAACGGCCATTTTTAAAAACATTTTAGGCATTGACCCATGTCCCCTGAGGCAGGAGGCAGGTCCCCAAACCCTTTTTAGCACACTATCTTGCATATTAGCCGTTAAAATTAGCACTTTCCAATTCGAACGTTCGAGTCCCATAGACTTCAATGGGGTTCTAACGTTCGTACCGAACGCGGGGGTCGTTCGCAAGTTCTGGTGCGAACCGAACCGGGGGGTGTTCGGCTCATCCCTAGTCGGGACCCTTCGGGGGTAAGGCCGCGCTATATTAAGATTTCTCTCAACTGAACTCAAAACCAGACAGCACTGAAACGCGTGGGAATTGCGCATGTTCCGGTGTGTAAGGCCTCCGATTGACTCGCTTATGTTATGCAGATCGCACATTTCCAATCACAGCTGTTTTGCAATTTTTTTTTTTTTTTTTCGAAAGACTCCTCCACATAAAAATATGTTCAATCAATACTTCTAAAGTCATCCTGACTGCAGGTAAAGTCCTATGAATATTAATAGGATGCCTTTTTTTTTTTTGTAGTTTCGATTTGAGCGATTGGATACTTTGTGCTGTCTGTGGCTTATCACACCTATGTGACTGATTTCTATAATCCACAGAAGACACAGAATAATGCATAGCCAATGGCTCCCGAGCAGGCTGTCATAGTATGGAGGAGCTTTGATTCGTGTAGAATAATGCATAGCCTTCGTCTTCTCGGACCCCGCGTCTTATCCGCCACTTCCTACATGTGTAGAATAATGCAGAAGGGAGCCGAGGAGACACAATCACTCAGCTCAGGCGGAAAATTGTGATGGACGCTTCCAGTGTCAAGGAGTATTTCTGGAGGGAAATAACCCCGTTGGTTAGCACAATACCCCGCGGCCCCATCAAATATTCAACTAAAATAACATACGGCGCAGCCACAAGTAGTTTGTCAGTTTTTTTTATAATAAAAACTACAATTGACGTCAACGGGATTTTATTTTATTTTTTTTCTTCCAGACCTCTATCTTCCCAGCATCAAATAAATCTCCAGGAAAAAAAAAACGCTTTAGAGAATCAGATTATTTCATTTCCTCCCAGCCCCAAAATCTCCAGGTATCTCTTTTAGTATGTATCATTCATAAATGTTATTATTGACTCAGAAAAGGAACTTATTTCAGCGCTATTGCATCCAAAGTGTCTGTAGAACATAAAGCTATTACCATTCCGGGAAGAAATGTATCTCTTTTTATGATAAAATATCTTCCACCGGCTCCATGTGCGCACATTTGAATTTTAGATGCGGTTTATGATTTAATCTATTCCTCCTCGGCTTAATATAGCTAAGCAGGTCTAAACCAATTCTCATGATGCCGCGGGGGGTTCCCTCTGCTAATATGAACCCACCTGAACAATCCCACCAGGGGAATGGCGCGGTGCCCCCACCAATCATAACCCATGTTCATGATCAAGGATGAGCTCAGGTATGTTGGGATTCTAACTGAACCCACCTGAGCAATCCTGCCAGGTGATGTCACAGCGCCCCCACCAATCATAACCCATGTTCATAATCAGGGATGAGCTCAGGCATGTTGGGATTCTACCTGAGCTATCCCACCAGCTGATGTCACAGCGCCCCCACCAATCATAACCCATGTTCTTGATCAGGAATGAGCTCAGGCATGTTGGGATCCTAACTGAACCTGCCTGAGCAATTCCACCAGGTGATGTCACGGCACCCACCACCAATCATAACCCATGTTCTTAATCAGGGATGAGCTCAGGTATGTTGGGATCCTAATCTGAACCCACCCGAGCAATCCCGCCAGGTGATGTCATGGCGCCTCCATCAATCATAACCCACGTTCTTGATCAGGGATGAGCTCAGGCATGTTGTGATCCTAACTGAACCTACCTGAGCAATTCCACCAAGTGATGTCAAGGCGCCCTCAACAATCATAACCTATGTTCTTGATCAGGGATGAGCTCAGGCATGTTGGGATTCTACCTGAGCTATCCCACCAGCTGATGTCACAGCGCCCCCACCAATCATAACCCATGTTCTTGATCAGGAATGAGCTCAGGCATGTTGGGATCCTAACTGAACCTACCTGAGCAATTCCACCAGGTGATGTCAGGACGCCCCCCCATCAATCATAATCCATGTTCTTAATCAGGGATGAGCTCAGGTATGTTGGGATCCTAATCTGAACCCACCCGAGCAATCCCGCCAGGTGATGTCATGGCGCCTCCATCAATCATAACCCACGTTCTTGATCAGGGATGAGCTCAGGCATGTTTAGATCCTAACTGAACCTACCTGAGCAATTCCACCAAGTGATTTCAAGGCGCCCTCAACAATCATAACCCATGTTCTTGATCAGGGATGAGCTCAGGCATGTTGGGATTCTACCTGAGCTATCCCACCAGCTGATGTCACAGCGCCCCCACCAATCATAACCCATGTTCTTGATCAGGAATGAGCTCAGGCATGTTGGGATCCTAACTGAACCTACCTGAGCAATTCCACCAGGTGATGTCAGGACGCCCCCCCATCAATCATAATCCATGTTCTTAATCAGGGATGAGCTCAGGTATGTTGGGATCCTAATCTGAACCCACCCGAGCAATCCCGCCAGGTGATGTCATGGCGCCTCCATCAATCATAACCCACGTTCTTGATCAGGGATGAGCTCAGGCATGTTTAGATCCTAACTGAACCTACCTGAGCAATTCCACCAAGTGATGTCAAGGCGCCCTCAACAATCATAACCTATGTTCTTGATCAGGGATGAGCTCAGGTCTGTTGGGATCCTAACTGAACCTACCTGAGCAATTCCACCAGGTGATGTCAGGACGCCCCCCCATCAATCATAACCCATGTTCTTAATCAGGGATGAGCTCAGGCATGTTGGGATCCTAACTGAACCTACCTGAGCAATTCCGCCAGGTGATGTCAAGGCACCCCCACCAATCATAACCTATGTTCTTGATCAGGCATGTTGGAATCAAAATCTGAACCCACATGAGAAATCCTGCCAGGTAATGTCAAGGCGTCCCCACCAATTATAACCCATGTTCTTGATCAGGGATGAGCTCAGGTATGTTGGAATCCTAAGTGAACCCACCTGAGCAATCCCCCCAGGTGAGGTCACAGCACCCCACCAATCATAAGCAGGCAAAGCAATCCCCACAAGTGTACATGCCCCTTGTATATGTGCTACCAGGGCCACTGCTGGAAATCATGGGACCCTCAAAAGCCTACTCGGTAGGGGCAGGACCTGTTCTTGATCAGAGATAAGCTCTGGTATGTTGGGATCTTAATCTGAATCCACCTGAGCTATCCCACCAGGTAACATCACAGCACCCCACCAATCATGTGCAGGCAAAGCATTCACCACAAGTGTACACGCTCCTTGTATATTTGCGAGCAAGGCTGCCATTAGAAATCATGGGGCCCTCAAAAGCCTACCTGACAGGGCCAGGGCATGTTCTTGATCAGAGGTAAGCTCTGACATGTTGGCATCCTAATCTGAATCCACCTGAGCTATCCCACCAGGTGATGTCATGGCGCCCCACCAATCATAAGCAGGCAAGGCATTCCCCACAAATAAACACGATCCTTGTATATGTGCAAGCAGGACCACCATTAAAAAAATGAGGCCCTCTACAGCCTACTTGATAGGACCCAGGGCCTGTTCGTGATCAGTAATGAGCTCAGGCATGTTGGGATCCTAATCTGAAGTGGGAGGAAAATGATAACTATTTTTATTTTTTTTATAAATAAATATGTGAAAAGTTTGTGTGTGTGTGGGGGGGGGGGGGGGGGGGGGGCATTTGTATTCAGCCCTCTTAACTCTAATACCCCTAACTAAAATCCAGTGGAAGAAATTGCCTTCAGAAGTCACTGAATTAGTAAATAGAGTCCACCTTTGTGTAATTTAATCTCAGTATAAATACAGCTGTTCTGTGAAGCCCTCAGAGGTTTGTTAGATAACCTTAGTGAACAAACAGCATCATGACGGCCAAGGAACACACCAGGCAGGTCAGGGATAACGTTGTGGAGAAGTATAAAGCAGGGTTAGGTTATAATAAAATCTCCCAAGCTTTGACCATCTCACGGAGCTCTGTTCAATCCATCATCGGAAAATGGAAAGAGTATGGGCACAACTGCAAACCTACCAAGACATGGCCGTCCACCTAAACTGACCGGGCCGGGCAAGGAGAGCATTCATCAGAGAAGAGCCAAGAGGTCCATGGTAACTCTGGAGGAGCTGCAGAGATCCACAGCTCAGGGGGGAGAATCTGTCCACAGGACAACTATTAGTCATTAGGGATGGGCGAACAGTTCGGCCCGAGCATAAGTTCGGGCCGAACTTTGGTTGTTTTGGATGTTCTGCGAACACCGAACAATATGCAGTGTTCGGTTCATATTCGAAAGCTGCCGGAACACTGTTAAAGTTTATGGGACACGAACATGAAAAATCAAAAGTGCTCATTTTAATGGCTTATATGGTATTGTCATAAAAAGTGTTTGGGGACCTGGATCCTGCCCCAGGGGACATGGATCAATGCAAAAAAATGGTTTGAAAACTGGCGTTTTTTCGGGAGCAGTGATTTTTTTATTGCTTAATGTGAAACAATAAAAATTAAATATTCCTTTAAATATCGTGCCTGGGGGTGTCTATAAAATGCCTGTAAAGTGGCGCATGTTTCCTGTGTTTAGAACAATACCACAGCAAAATGACATTTCTAAAGGAAAAATTGTCATTTAAAACTGATCGTGGCTGTAATGTATTGTATTTGTCGGGTCTCTGCAATACAGATAAAACTCATTGAAAAAAAGAGCATGGGATCCCCCCCAGTCCATTACCAGGCCCTTTGGGTCTGGTATGAATATTGAGGGGAACCCCCAACCAAAATTTTAAAACAAAATTGCGTGGGGGTCCCCCTAAAATCCATACCAGGCTCTCTGGGTCTGATATGGAAATTAAGGGGAACCCTGTGCTAAATTAAAAAAAAATAGCATTGGGGTCCCTCCAAAATCCATACCAGACCCTTCAAGTCTGGTATGGATTTTAAGGGGAACCGTGCGCCCAATTATTATTTTTTTTTTGGTGTGGAGGTCCCCCTCAAAATCCATACCAGACCCTTATCTGAGCACACAACCTGGCAGGCCGCAGGAAAAGAGGGGGGATGAGAGAGCGCCCCCCCCTGAACTGTAACAGGCTACATGCCCTCAACATTGGGAGGGTACTTTGGGGTAGCCCCCAAAGCACCTTGTCCCCATGTTAATCATTAGGCTATTGAGAGATCGCTGTCCAACCAAATCTTCAAGACTTTGTTAAATTTCTTTGGACACCCTCTGCTCAGGTAGGTTGCTTTATGGAATAGAATCACCCTATTCACAAGCCCTTTCCAGTATGAAAATGAGGGCATCATGGGTTTCTTCCGGTAGAGGATCAGGGCCTTGTGCGCATAAGACAATAACCAGCTAAGCAAGGTATGTTGGGCCCTAGTAGGTGCCAAACCCTTCACCAAGCCAAGCCAGCATGTTGCCACTGTCAAGGGCACAGGCACAGATGTAATCTCCGTTATACGGTGCCCAACAGCAGACCGGAACTCCTTGAAGACCTGGCACTGCCAAAAAAAGTGGCTAAAATTGGCTGGAGACTGTGAGCAACACCAGCATTCTGCCGACGTACCCAGATAGATTTTAGGTAACCTTGCTGGGGTGTAATATATCCTGTGCAGGAATTTAAATTGAATTAGGCGATCTCTAGCGGACACTTATGCCACGTAGACACGGTCGGACTTTCTTGTTGTCGGAAAATTCCAACCATGTGTGGGCTTCATCGGACATTTTCCGTCGGAATTTCCGACAAACAAAATTTGAGAGCTGGACCCCAAATTTTCCGTCAACAAAATCCGTTGTCGGAAATTCTGATCGTGTGTACACAATTCCGGCGCACAAAATTCCACGCATGCTCGGAATCTAGCAGAAGAGCCGCACTGGCTATTGAACTTCATTTTTCTCGGCTCGTCGTACGCGTTGAACGGCACTGCTAGGGATGAGCCGAACACCCCCCGGTTCGGTTCGCACCAGAATTTTCGAACGGACCCCAAATTCGTACGAACTTTAGAACCCCATTGAAGTCTATGGGACTCGAACGTTCGAAATTAAAAGTGCTAATTTTAACGGCTAATATGCAAGATGCTGTCCTAAAAAGGGTTTGGGGACTTGGCTCCTGCCCCAGGGGACATGGGTCAATGCCTAAAATGTTTTTAAAAATGGCCGTTTTGGCGGGAGCACTGATTTTAATGACGATTAAAGTGAAAAAAAAAGTGAAATATTCCTTTAAATATGGTGCCTGGGGGGTGTCTGTAGTATGCCTGTGAAGTGCCACGTGTTTCCCGTGTTTAGAACAGTCCCTGCACAAAATGACATTTAATGAAAATAACGTCATTTAAAACTGCTTGCGGTTTTAATGTTATATCTGGTTCCTGCAATATGGTTGAAAATCATTGAGAAAAATGGCATGGGTAGCCCTCCCTGCCCATTACCAGCCTATTTGGGTCTTGTACGCATATTAAGGGGAACCCCGTACCCATATTAAAAAAAGGAAATGCGTGTGGCCCCCAGGCCCTATATACTCAGAACAGCAGTATACAGGCGGTGCAAACAAGACAGGGACTGTGTAGGTTTGTTGTGTTAAGTTGGATCTGTTTGTAATTTTCAACTGGTACATTTTTAAAGTGTAGCTCCAGTCAAAAAAACTATTTTTAAGCTTTTTGGAAAACATAGGGAAGGGTTATCACCCCTGTATAATTTGTTTTGTCGTCCATCTTTTTTCATCTCACTTGCTGTTGTTTCCTTCCGTTTGCAAGTAGGAGATGTTTGTAAGTTGGATGTTTGCAAGTAGGGGCCTGCCCTATATGCTCTGCAGAAATGGCGGAACAAGGTGTTGGTTTTGCCACAACATTGTAAGCCCTCAAAGTGACTCTTGGTGGGCGCTGGAGCGCCCTGCTGTGAACGATTATATCAAGAATTGTAATTACATGCCATTGTTGAACAGTGGTAGATAACGATCGGTGTGTACTGTGTTGAAGGTACACAGAACACCCACTAACTGCTTCAGACGCCAACACACTACACAAGGCCGCCGCGCTGGCGGCCTTATATAGTGTGGGGCGTGTACTACACAGCCTGAGCTATGATTGGCCACAGGCATCCTGCCTGTGGCCAATCATGGCTCTCCTCGCTGCTGGCGCTGTGATTGGCCAAGCATGCGCGGTCACAGTGCATGCTTGGCCAATCATGAGCCAGCAATGCACTGCGCCATCGCAGTGGGCCGTGAGCGCCACACGAATTTGGCGCGAACGGCCCATAACGTTCGGAATTCGCCGAACGGGTGAACAGCCGATGTTCGAGTCGAACACGAAGCTCATCCCTAGTCACCGCGTTCTTGACGTTCGGAATTTTCGACAACATTTGTGGGACCGTGTGCATGCAAGACAAGTTTGAGCCAACATCCGTCGGGAAAAAAAACATGGATTTTGTTGTCAGAATGTCCAATCGTGTGTACGTGTAGTGTACATGTAGTGTGTGAAGGGAAAGCCCCACTCCTCTCCTCCTAGATCCAGGACCTCTTTCACCCACTGCACCCCTAAGCTTGTCCATCGAAGGGGTTGAGACAGGAAATAGTTCTTTATATAATTCAGATAACATTTTTTTTTTTTTCATGGAGTCATCTACTAGAACAGGGGTAGGGAAGCTATGGCTCTGGAGCCAGATGTGGCTCTTTTGATGGCTGCATCTGGCTCTTACCTCTCAATCCGTGGATTGCGTGGTGTGCCGATCCGTGGATTGAGCCCATAGGAAAGGCCGCAGCTTCGGCCTAGCTCCGGAGCTGCAGCCATCTTGGTACACCCGGCGGCGGCCTAGGTGAGTGGCGCGCTGACGTCATCATCACCCGCCTCAACTGCTCGTGGATCTGCCTGCCTGTGTAGTGGTAAGCAAGCAGACGATATTACAGTTATAACTGAAATTAGTCGACGAATCGATAAAAAAAAAAAAAAAAAAAATAGTTTTAAACATATTGAATTACATTTTTAAAAATGTGGTGTTCATGGCTCTCTCAGACAAAAAGGTTCCCTACCCCTGTACTAGAACATTCTCCAAAACTGAGAACCTGAGTTCCAGCTTAGTGGAGCCAAATTGGCATACCAAAGCGTGCCGCAATTGGAGGTAGCGAAAAAGAGATAGGGATTTGGAAGCTCAAATTTCTGTTTTAGATCTGAAATTTTTTTAGCAGCTCACCCCTTCCGGTGACATCATCACCCAAAGTTTTTAATCCCTTTTGACATCCATGTGGTCGGATCTGGTATAGCGAGCAGATGGGGAAAGACGGGGGGGGGGGGTTCCTCCACAAGGGGCGAAGCCGGTGACATGGCAGTAGAGGCAGGCGCCAGTCATTTCTGAACACAGTCCCAAGCCTTAATAGTGGCCATCAATGGAAACTGAGCCCCAGAGCCCCTGTACACAAGGGGACACAGGCTCTCGCGGGAACCCAGGACCGCTGCCTTCCAAGAGGGTAGTGAGGTATCTTGATAGGAGATGTTCCTGATTCCCAACACTGACCTTGGCAAAGGAACAATGTGCTCACAGAAGGAGCATTACTCATAGGGGCCCAATGAACTCAATAATCAGTGTGTGGGGCAGGCATGTACTAGCCATTGAGACTACCGGGAGTTTCCTGGTGGGCCGATGGCTTAGTGGGCCACTCTGATGTAAGGGGGCCGGTGATGGGACACTCTGATGTAAGGGGGCTGGTGATGGGACACTCTGATGTAAGGGGGCCGGTGATGGGATACTCTGATGTAAGGGGGCTGGTGATGGGACACTCTGATGTAAGGGGGCTGGTGATGGGACACTCTGATGTAAGGGAGTGCTCATGGGACACTCTGTTGTAAGGGGGTGCTGATGGGGCACTCTGATGTAATGGGGTGCTGATGGAACACTCTGATGTAAGGGGGTGCTGATGGGGCACTCTGATGTAAGGGGGTGCTGATGGGACACTCTAAAGTAAGGGGGCTGGTGATGGGACACTCTGATGTAAGGGGGCTGGTGATGGGACACTCTGATGTAAGGGGGCTGGTGATGGGACACTCTGATGTAAGGGGGCTGGTGATGGGACACTCTGATGTAAGGGGGCTGGTGATGGAACACTCTGATGTAAGGGGGTGCTGATGGGACACTCTGATGTAATGGGGTGCTGATGGAACACTCTGATGTAAGGGGGTGCTGATGGGGCACTCTGATGTAAGGGGGTGCTGATGGGACACTCTAAAGTAAGGGGGCTGGTGATGGGACACTCTGATGTAAGGGGGCTGGTGATGGGCCACTCTGATGTAAGGGGGTGCTGATGGGACACTCTGATGTAAGGGGATGCTGATGGGACACTCTGATGTAAGGGGGTGCTGATGGGGCACTCTGATGTAAGGGGGTGCTGATGGAACACTCTGATGTAAGGGGGTGCTGATGGGGCACTCTGATGTAAGGGGGTGCTGATGGGACACTCTAAAGTAAGGGGGCTGGTGATGGGACACTCTGATGTAAGGGGGCTGGTGATGGGCCACTCTGATGTAAGGGGGCCGGTGATGGGCCACTCTGATGTAAGGGGGCTGGTGATGGGACACTCTGATGTAAGGGGGTGCTGATGGGACACTCTGATGTAAGGGGGTGCTCATGGGACACTCTGTCATAAGGGGGTGCTGATAGGGCACTCTGATGTAAGGGGGTGCTGATGGGACACTCTAAAGTAAGGGGGCTGGTGATGGGACACTCTGATGTAAGGGGGTGCTGATGGGACACTCTAAAGTAAGGGGGTGCTGATGGGACACTCTAAAGTAAGGGGGTGCTGATGGGACACTCTGATGTAAGGGGGTGCTGATGGGGCACTCTGATGTAAGGGGGTGCTGATGGAACACTCTGATGTAAGGGGGTGCTGATGGGACACTCTAAAGTAAGGGGGCTGGTGATGGGATACTCTGATGTAAGGGGGCTGCTCATGGGACACTCTGTTATAAGGGGGTGCTGATGGGACACTCTGATGTAAGGGGGTGCTGATGGGACACTCAAAATGTAAGTGGGCCGGTCTGGATGAAGTCCAGGGCCAAATTTCTGTCCCAGCCCAGCCCTGGTGTGGGGAGTGGGGGGGGGGGGGGGGGCATTCCAGCACAGCCCGATGTGGGCGAAGCTGCGATAGCCTCCTAAATGGCCATCAACTCAAGTGCTGAGAGTGACACTTACCTGCCCTTCCTATACAATAGACCCGCTGTCATTGAAGATGAATGGCGGGGAAACGCTCGTCAGCACAGAAGCCGTCGTTTTCTCTTTGACCCGTATAATGTGTGTTGTTGTCATTGTGAATTGTGTGAAATGTGTTGATTTCCCATGTGATAGCCGTCCTTGGTGACTAATGAGAACATTTCATCAGCATCTGTTATGTTCATGTAAATGATAACGGCGGATCTCTATACAGGATGGAGGAGAAAAGGGAAAGATTTATACAACCATTGCCGCTGCAAATGTTCAATCACAATTCTTATTTAATGGAAGAATAATAAAAGTCTGTCTGCTCTACATACAGGAGGGGGGGAGGGGGAGATGGTGGAAGCGGATGGGAGAAGACAGGCAGAGGAAGTGGATGCATTGTATAAGACACGTGCGCTTTGTTTGGTTACAAATCCAAATCCTGACAACATTTTTGTCATTTGGTATCCGAATACCCAAATCACAATAGTAACGGACTTTAACGAATCCGAAATATATATTATAACGGAAACAAATGATCCGAATGCGAATTAGAGAGTGAATTTGTATGGGAAACATATTGCAATAAATACAGTAAGGTCTAAAAGGGAAACAAGATGACGATTCCGCTTTATAGGATAGAATAGAATATAAAGAAATATAATAGAATAGAAAAGACTAGAATAGAAAAAGAACAAACAGAATACAATAGAATAAAACAGAATAGAATATAAAATTAAAGACTAGAATAGAAAATACAAAAATAGAAAAGAATAGAATAGAAAGGGTAGTTGATGCTTGAAATAAACTGCCATCAGAGGTAGTGAGACAGTCAACAGTAAATAGCTTCAAACATGCATGGGAGAAACATAGATCTATACTCAGACAACAAAGTTGTTGGTGCCCCAATCCCTGCCACTCCTCGGATGCCTGCTCCCCGCTGCTGCTTGGTGCCCCGATCCCCTCCACTCCTCAGATGCCTGATCCCCACTGCTGCTCGGTGCCCTGATTCCCGCCGCTCCTCAAATGCCCCCCCGCTGCTTGGTGCCCCAATCCTCACCGATTCTTGGTTCCCCCGATTCCCGCCGCTCCTCAAATGCCCCCCCCGCTGCTGCTTGGTGCCCCAATACCGTCCACTCCTCAGATGCCTGATCCCCACTGCTGCTTGGTGCCCTGATTCCCACCGCTCCTCAAATGCCCCCCGCTGCTTGGTGCCCCGATCCTCACCTCTGCTTGGAGCCCCGATCCTCACCTCTGCTTGGTGCCCCGATCCTCACCTCTGCTTGGTGCCCCGATCCTCACCTCTGCTTGAAGTCCCGATCCTCACCTCTGCTTGGTGCCCCGATCTTCACCTCTGCTTGGTGCCCCGATCCTCACCTCTGCTTGGTGCCCGATCCTCACCTCTGCTTGGTGCCCCGATCCTCACCTCTGCTTGGTGCCCCGATCCTCACCTCTGCTTGGAGCCCCGATCCTCACCTCTGATTGGTGCCCCGATCCTCACCTCTGCTTGGTGCCCCGATCCTCACCTCTGCTTGAAGCCCCGATCCTCACCTCTGCTTGAAGCCCCGATCCTCACCTCTGCTTGGTGCCCCGATCCTCACCTCTGCTTGGAGCCCCGATCCTCACCTCTGATTGGTGCCCCGATCCTCACCTCTGCTTGGTGCCCCGATCCTCACCTCTGCTTGAAGCCCCGATCCTCACCTCTGCTTGAAGCCCCGATCCTCACCTCTGCTTGGTGCCCCGATCCTCACCTCTGCTTGGTGCCCCAATCCTCACCTCTGCTTGGAGCCCCGATCCTTGGTGCTCCTCAGATGCCTACCGATGCCCTCGCCTAGAAGGGATAAGTGCCGGTCGAACAACCGGCAGACAGCAGCATGGGAGTGGGGGAATGGGGGGGAGGGTTTGAGGTGCCAGGGTGGGTGGTTGTGTGCCACTCCCCGAAACAAAAAACCACCAGCCACCACTGGTGGGAAGATTTGCCGATCCCCAGGTAGAGCACCCGTTCTTTGTAATTCTGTGGAGAGGAGCAAATTCAAGAGTGTAGGAGATAAACCAAAGAGACATTGTTTGACCTTTAAAGGGGTGGTCATGTTGTTGTGAAGAGTTTCAGTCCACGAAGTGGTGGGGTTACCGTTGCGCCTACATTAACTTGATTGGTGGATTTATTTGAATGGGCTATTTTTTTATTTATTTTTTTAAAATAGCTGTTGGATTTATTTTTGTGGTATGTACTGGAAAATTCTTTTGTTATGGGTTTTGTAAGGTGTGCAGCATTAGTAAGGACATTTATGTACATGTACTGAGTATATATTTTTTTGCACTTTTGGAGTTCGAAAGAGACATAGACATGGGGCTCTCAGCTACTAGGGGCTCATTTACACTTACTTCAACTTTAACACACATTAAAGCGCTTGTCCTGATGTGGACCGGGATAATCCGAAACATTAATAGGAGGACAAGATTCTAAGTAGACAATCCTTTCAGGAGCACACTGCAATCCTAAATGTCACCCAACCTCCACAGGTAGATCCTCAGTGGGTGAGATAAAAAGATCCTTCTCCAAACCAGGACTTTAGGACAATGCCCTCCAGCAAAAAAGTCCATTAGCAATCTTCTCCAGCCCCTCAGCCCAGCCCCCACCAAGACCCGGACTGTAATCCCTGTTTTGATAACTCTCTCCCGGGGACAGCAGTCACTTTCTGGATTACTCCTTCCAGGGATTGGCTGGAGCATGATAAATATTCATGCTGGCCTTTAGAATTTCCCTGCCCTATATTCCAGAAGCTTCTTCTTCTAGAAGCTATCATGGAGCCAAAAACTAAATTTAGCCTAAATGTACCTTGTGGTCACGTCACATCTATTAAAATATGTAATTATAACATAATATATATCTATATATATCTACAGTATCTATATCTATCTATCTATCTATCTATCTATCTATCTATCTATCTATCTATCTATCTATCTATCTATCTATCTAATTATATATACTTTTTCAAGGCACTGTGTATATATATATATATATATATATATATATATATATATATATACATATATATATATATATATATATATATATATATACACATGTGTAGCACTGACCACTGAAGGAGCTGCTTCCCTTCAGTGTAACTCTGTCCCCTTGGCACAGCTGTGGTGCAATAATAATACAGTACAATATAAACAGTATAAGGTACCTGTATCGATCCCTCGGGATCCTCTGGCTCCGTCTGGTGGGGAAAAACAGTAGACCACACACTTGTACTCTTAACCAGAAATACTTTTACTGAAAGTATAACAAATAAGTGATTACAGGGATTGCACTGTCGTCCCAACGTAGAACGTCAGTACAGCACGAATCAACGGTCAGATACAATAAACAATATGCAAGTATGTTATTATCTAGACCTGGGAGCTCCCCTTATTTAAAGTCTACGTGAGGCCTCACTTAAAGAATTTCCTCCTTTATCTTCTTTCTTCGCTAGCTTAATTGGTTTCTCAGGTAATTGTAATCCAAAGGGGTAAGTGGAGAGAGTTAACTCAGAATACTCCAGGTATAACTCCAATAACTTGTAATCACACTTGGGCAATAAAGTGAACCGGGTCTCAAGCCTACTAAATGTCAGTTGCTCGGCTTCACTTCTGTGGAACAACAGGTTCCAGCGAGGCCTGTGAGTAAGTCTAATGCCGCGTACACACGAGCGGATTGTATGACGTACTTAGTCTGGTGTACTTTCCGCCAGACTGTCCGTCGGACTTTCCGAACGGGCTACTTGTCCACACACGGCACTTTTTGAGCGGACTAATACGGCGTACTAAGTCCGCCGTACTATCCGCCCTACTTTTGAAATGAACGGACTCGCCCACACACGCGGAGGAAAGTCCGCTCATTTTGAGCGCGTCTCCAGGTAGGCGGGGCCCGCGAAGGAGACGTCGCTGGCCCCGCCGCCTGGTATGGACTTAAAGGGGAACCCCAACGCCGAAAAAAATCGGCGTGGGGGTCCCCCCCAAGTCCACAGCAGACCCTTGTCCGAGCACGCTACCCGGCCAGCCAGGAAAGGGGGGCGAGCGAGCGCCCCCCTCCTGAGCCGTACCAGGCCGCGTGCCCTCAACATGGGGGGGTGCCTTGGGGAAGGGGGGGGCACGCGGCCCCCCCACCCCAAAGCACCTTGTCCCCATGTTGATGAGGACAAGGGCCTCTTCCCGACAACCCTGGACGTTGGTTTTCGGGGTCTGCGGGCGGGGGGCTTATCGGAATCCGGGAGCCCCCTTTAATAAGGGGGCCCCCAGATACCGGCCCCCCACCCTATGTGAATGAGTATGGGGTACAATGTACCCCTACCCATTCACCTGTAAAAAAAAGTACAAAAAAAAACACAACACACGAGATAAAATACTTTATTGCACAGCTCCGGGGGTCTTCCGTCTTCGGGGGTCTTCTCGCCGGACTCCTCTGCTATCTTCTTGTAGCTCTTTTGCTAGTGGAGGAGTCCGGCTTTCTTCCTCGCCGCCGGCCTCTTCTCCCGACTTCGGGGGTCTTGTCCCCCTCTTCGGTTCTTCTGCCGGGCCACCGTGCCTTCTTATAGCTCTTTTACAGGCGGTGGCCCGGTCTTCTGTCGCCGCCGCTGCCTTCCGTTCTTCTTCTTCTTCTTCTTCTCCTTCTTCTCCAGGAGATGTTGACTCGATGTTCTCTCCGGCCACAATGCCAGGGACGCGCTGCGCTGCCACTTATATAGGGACAAGGGGCGGTGTCACATGGCTTTATGTCACATGGGTTGGTCACATGGGTTGATGTCACATGGGGACTGTGACATCGTAAGGGGGCGGGGTCACCATGTGACACCAAGCCATGTGACATAAAGCCATGTGACACCGTCCCTTGTCCATATATAAGTGGCCGCGCAGTGCGTCCCTGGCATTGTGGCCGGAGAGAGCGTCGAGTCAATATCTCCTGGAGAAGAAGAAGAAGAACGGAAGGCGGCGGCGGCGACAGAAGACCGGAGAGGGGGACAAGACCCGGCAGAAGAACCGAAGAGGGGGACAAGACCCCCAAAGTCGGGAGAAGAGGGCGGCGAAGACGGAAGACCCCCGGAGCTGTGCAATAAAGTATTTTATCTCGTGTGTTGTGTTTTTTTTTGTACTTTTTTTTTTACAGGTGAATGGGTAGGGGTACATTGTACCCCATACTCATTCACATAGGGTGGGGGGGCGGTATCCGGGGCCCCCCCTTCCCCAAGGCACCCCCCCATGTTGAGGGCTCGCGGCCTGGTACGGCTAAGGAGGGGGGGCGAGCTTTCCTGGCCGGCCGGGTAGCGTGCTCGGACAAGGGTCTGTTGTGGACTTGGGGGGGACCCCCACGCCGATTTTTTTTCGGCGTTGGGGTTCCCCTTTAAGTCCATACCAGGCGGCGGGGCCAGCGACGTCTCCTTCGCGGGCCCCACCTACCTGGAGACCCGCTCGAAATGAGTGGACTTTTCTCCGGGCGGGAAAAGTCCGCTCATTTCAAAAGTACAGCGGACTGGCATACACACGGCTGGATTGTCCGCCGAAATGCGAGTACGACGGACAGAATTTCGAAAAAAAAACCAAAATTCTTAGTACGCCGGACTGCACGCTGAAAAAGTCCGCTGAAGCCCACACACGAGCGGATTGTCCGCTGAAATGTGTTTCAACGGACTAAGTACGTCATACAATCCGCTCGTGTGTACGCGGCATAACTGTGTGCAATAGTATTGGGCAGTAACCCGCTCACCAACTGGATCAGAGTTCGGGGTGATGGCTTTGGTCCGATAACTGCAGCTTGCTCCCGCTTAGGCTGGGCCAGATGCTCTGTGTCGCTCTCTGTGTCGCTCCGCCATCTGGTTCCGGTCCTCTGCTACTCTGACAAGCGTCTCCGAACCTTGCCAATCCTATTACCAGCCCCTTTGCACTCCGCGGTGACTGTCTGCCTATGTGTCCGAGAACCTTCCACACAGTTCCGCACAGGCAGGCAGTGTGGTCCCAAGAGGCCAAATATGGCCGCTGCAGCTCCTTTTATCCCCTACCTAGCATGCACTGCATATCAGAGTGTTCATGCATAGGTCACACAGACTCTTGGGTAACAAAGGTCAAACTTCTTATCAAAACATCACTTCCTATGAAAGTCTTTTGTGTTTTAAAATCACCATATCTGTGCATTACCAGATTGTGTCAGTAGATGGCTCCAAACACTGAGCCATCGCAATGTCCACAGATTTAACATTGATATAAACATAACTACATAAATACACAATTATGTCCCCACTACACACATATATATCCCGGCGCAACTGCAGGGACAGGCTTGAGAGAATTTCGGGGGCCTACTGATCCAAGGGTGGTCCAATGCCATCTCATCTGAAGGGAGAGTCCCAACAACTGAAGAACCCCAGGGGAGGACTCTTCAGGAGAAGGCCGAGCGAAAGGCTGGGTTCTCTGAAGGAGCCTGGATCAACATTCATATGATATCGCCAGATCGGCTGAGAGAACCTGGTACCGTATGTCAGTTCTTTAAATTTATCCACATCCCTCAGTAACGCTCAAGTGTACATCACAAGTCTGTGGCAGAGACTTCGTCGAGCACCCCACCGGCTGCTAGGCCTAGTGAGAGAAGATCTATCCGGGGGGTTGTTAAATCCAGTTGTAAAACGTTTTTTATTCTCTGGATTTCTTTTAAAGACTTCCATCTTGCAATCCAAGTGCCTGAACTCACCCCTAACCCTCTACCCTCTACACACACATATATATATATATATATATATATATATATAGATATATAGATATATATATAGATATATAGATATATATATATATATATACATATAATATATGTAATGTATAAAATATGAATCATTATTACTGTAATAGAACATTATTTATAACACAAACTATTTTTTTGCATCTATATTGCTGTTTTCCTAAATTTTCTGTTCTGCACGGATAATGTTAATTCAGTAAATAAGGCGAGCGGGGAACGCATACTCAGGGAAATTTTAATTGTGCAGCAAATCTCAGTGAACCGAAAGTAAACCCTGAAACTCCATTAATGGCGAGGATGTAGATCTGAACAGCTTGCACACTATAGACAATGACAGCGACACTGATAAGTGAACTCGTGTTTGACCCTTCCCAGCTAATTCTGAAATGTGTCTTGATATTCTATTAAAAATCTGCTATGAATATTCTTCCTTTATTAGAGAAAAACCGATAAGCGCGCGTAGGGAGCGCATGTGACGACACGGTCATTATCCACCAATTTCCAGCACCTTGGTTACACCATGCTTGGACTATCATTTCTCGGTACGGCTACGTCTGTTTTTTAAATTTTTTTATTCATATTTATTCCTGATTATAGATTGCTACAATATATTATATTACATCACCTACCACTGAAAACAATTTACATACAACACATTCACATGGGGGGAGATATGGTGGGACCATAGAGAACGAAAGTAGCCACCCCTCTAACTGGAAGTCAGATCACCGGTGGCGGTCCGTCCATAAGGGGTGCACAGGGGCTACCCCCCATCCATGCGCCCAGTCCCCTAATCTACATGCGGGGCGCCGGATGCATGGATTCCAATGGAGTTTTTTTTTTTTTTTAGGCATGTGATTACAGCCAGAGGCTCTAATTGGCTTCAAAAAAGGGTGGGCTTGGGGCACAGAGCTCTGCGCCCTGAGCACACCCACTTGTGTGGCAATAGCGAATTAATATTCGCTGTTGTCGCACTCGTTCTCCTCCCAGACAATCAGGAAGCCCCTATGCGGCTGGGAGGAGAATGTCTCTCTAACGGTCCGTACACACGATCGGACTTTTTGACAACAAACATGCAAATTAGCTGTTTTAAGGCAACATCCGACCCGTGTGTACGCTCCATCGGACAAACGTTTTCGGTTTTCATTGGACTTTTGTTGGCTGTGCGAACGGACAAACTTTCCGGCAACAAAAGTCAGATGGAGCAAAGTCCGATCGTGTGTACAGAAAAGCATCGGACTTTTGTACAAAGTACAAACACGCCATGCTCAGAACCGATGCAAAAGATCAGACAACAGTACAGAAGTTGACCAAAGGTGGCGGTAAAGAGCAGAAGAACCATGTGATTTGGTGAAAGTTGGCTGAAAAAGTCCTGCCGTGTGTATGCAATACAAGTTCACGGCCGACGCCCTTTGTACAAAAATCCACGGGAAAGTTTGTACAAAGTCTGATCGTGTGTATGAGGCTTAAGTGCCCCCTGGCAGAATCAGTCAGAGCGGCCCCGGCTCTTCCTTCCCCCTGCCTCCATAAGGTAGGGCATCTGCCATCTGTCTCCCCTGGGGGGGGGGGGGGGTGCAGGGTGATCGTCGCTGTCCATCTCCCATGTGGGGGGGGGGGGGGTGGTGTTAGTCTGTGCTCCAACCCCAAAAAAATTTAGAGCACCAGCCGCCACTGCAGATCACAGCAGCAAAAAAAGGAACTGAAGATTTGTTAGATGCTGAGAGCGATAGAAAAGACTTTTCTGAGTTAGGAATACAGTGCTCAGCAGAAATGAGTACTCCCCAACAGATTTCTCAGAAAACCTTTATGCCGTGTACACACGGCCGGACTTTTCAACAGCAAAGGTCCGACGGAACGAATCCATCGGACAATTCGATGGTGTGTGGGGCTTCATGGGACCTTTGCTGTCGAAAAATCAGATGGACTTCAGATTTAGAACATGTTTAAAATTTTTCCGACGGGCTCGAGTCCGGTTGAAAAATCCGTTCGTGTGTATGCTAGTCCGACGGACAAAAAACGACACTAGGGCAGCTATTGGCTACTGGCTATGAACTTCCTTATTCTAGTCCGGTCGTACGTCATCACGGTCCAATCCGTCGGACTTTGGTGTGAATGTGTGTGGTCCAGTCCGTTCGTTCCTAAAGTCCGTCAAAAGTCTGCTGAAAGTCCGTCGGGAAGACCGTCGGACCTAGTCTGCCGGAAAGCCCGGTCGTGTGTACACGGCATAACTTTCCTTTCAGAATCAACGTTTTCTATGGGACGCTACACGACAAAATCCTCCCACAAATGTGGGCCAATGACTGCAACCAAGATTTGTTCATTTGCACACACAAAATTAAATGTTTTTCCTAACAAATTCATTCAAGACCATGTAGCAAAAATGAATACACCCCAATGAAAGTCTAAAGCCCCCATACACCTGAAAGGTGTTGGCTCAAACTTGTCTTACATACGCGCGGTCCCACAAATGTTGGCCCAAAATTCCGAACGTGGGAACGCGTTGACGTACAAGACGTACGACGAGCCGAGAAAAAGAAGCTCAATAGCCAGTGCGGCTCCTTCCGCTTGCTTGCGAGCATGCGTGGACTTTTGTGCGACGGACCTGTGCACACACGATCGGACTTTCCGACAGCAAGTTTTGTTGGCGGAAAATTTGAGAACCTGCTCTCAAACATTTGTGAAACATTCGAAAAGTCCGGTCGTGTGTACACGGCATAACAGTGTAGCGCAAGCCGGCGAGGACTCTTTCCGTGCTGCCTCCCTGCAAAGTGCTGCCCTAGGCCTGGGCCTTGTCAGCCTAGGCCAGGATACAGCGCTGATTGGTTGGCATAACCGTCTCCTTCCAGAAATGAAATCTTCACATCAGGGCCGTCTTTAATATTGATTGGACCCCGGGCAAAACTTTTCTTGGGCCCCCCCCCCCATACAGTTTTGCTCTCCACCTGCTTTGGGACATACAATAAATAGCAGTTAGCAGCTATTGCGATAAGTTGCCAGAGGTTACATTGTATCATTACCGCTCACTGACTGGTTGCCAGAGGTTACATTGTATCATTACCGCTCACTGACTGGTTGCTAGAGGTTACAGCACACATTACGGCTCACTGATTAGTTGCTAGAGGTTACAGCACATGATTTCTGCTTGTTGATTGGTTGCTAGAGAGTACTGTGGATATGACTTCAGGGGGGCATAATATATATATCATGCCCCCCTGAGGGGGGGGTATGAGATCTCCTATTTACATATGAATGCCGCCACTATTTACATATGAATGCCGGTAATTTACATGTAAACACAGGGTCTGCAGGTGAGTCATCTGTACACAACAATAGGGTAGAGTTGGGCCGCATTAGTAGAAGCACTTCACACTGAGATATCGGGACACAGCACAGGACTCAAGGGACAAGGGAATATAAACCAGGATAGTTGGCAAGTATGAGGCAGCTGCTTTGGGCCCCACAACAATGACAGGGCCCGGGGCAGCTGCCCCTTTTGCCCTGCCTTAAAAACGGCCCTGCTTCACATAATTCTACTATTCTAACAAAGTTGTTTTCCAAGTTGGGGGATTCTTTGGCCCTCACCGGCTTTATCAGAAATGGTTAAATGAGAAAATGCCGGCGTAATCTTCCAACCGAAGGCATTTGGAGGCAGAGAAAAATTCCGGGAGTGAAATCAATAAACTGTGCAGTGTATGAGAATAATTGCTGAAACATGTTGCCTCGCGTTCCCGTCCGGTTTATGTAATTGCATCATGTACTCTTTTGATGCCGGCTTTTTTTTTTTGGTGCCTCCACCTTCCATGGCTGCCTTGTCGCTGTTTAACTGTAATAATAATTGCTTTGCTAAGGGAAAAAAAGAAGAGGTGGTTATTTATTTATCGGTGTGAAATATCCTCACCCACAGCAGCACTGACATGAACTGTGTCTTTCAGATAGATGAGTTGTTACATTAACCTAAATGACCTCCTATTCTTCGAAGGAAAGCCAAAGCGAAGGTTTGCATTTGTGCAAAGAGCAGATTTTTGCTGCACAGGCTGGAAATGACAATGGAGCCGAGGATGCCGCCGCCAAACCGACCGGGGTGGATGGAGCCTCTAATGAGCAATACAAGGATGATCAATGAGGGGGATGTAGGTCTTCTATACAGTGAATCAATGGGAAGAAAACCTTCTGTGGAAGCCAATGAGTAATAGGGAGGGAAAGTCAGTGAATGTCTGGTCCAGAATTTCTGTCTCTGGGGTTATGGAGTGGGGGGGGGGGGGTGCTTCTTATTTTCAGACAGTAAATCCTATTGTAGCACCCTCTACCTACCTAGGTACTAGAAGTGAGGATGTTTGTAGTACAGGTACATTTAGACAGGCCTTGGCTTATTTTGATCTGTGTGGGCTGGGAGTGGCTCAGAGTAGCAGCTGTGACTCACAGACAGCATCACTCCACTGTCACCTCCCTCTTCCTTCTAGATTCTAGAAGAAAGGGAGGGGAAGAGAGGTGGAGCTGTATGGGGTGTCTCAGGGAGCCCTGACCAATCCCCAACTAGTATTGGCAGGGGGCAGGCCTCCTTGAGATACCCAGAGTCAGCCCAGCTGGGGAGGAGTTGTTGGGTGGAAGAACTGGAGATGGAGTACTAGGTTGTCGGGGCCTTTGAGGGAGCTCCCCAGTCTGGGGGGGGGGGGGCTGATCTTGGGCCTGGGGCTCGGGTGCAGGATGGGGCCCTTCAAGAAAGCATGAAGGATCTGAACAAGAGGCACATGAGGCGTAAGAGAAGACAGCAGGAGCTAGTACTGCTGGGCAAATCTTCAGGAGGGAACCACCGGTTGCAGCCAGGAGGGCTGGGGAGTAACATGGGCAGTCAGGAGGAATGGAGAGGCACGCTGGAGGCCAGAGAGGAGTACTGCCAGGAAAGGCTTCAGAAGGGAACCACCGGTTGCAGCCAAGAGGGCTGGTGAGTGACATGGGCAGTCAGGAGGACTGGAGAGGCATACCAGAGGCACAGGAGGAGTCAGAGAGGACAGCAGGGGCTAGTACTGCCAGGAAAGGCTTCAGGAGGGAATAACCGGTTGTAGACAGGAGGGCTGGTGAGTGACATGGGCAGTCAGGAGCACTGGTGAGAGATGCAGGAGCAGTGGCGGCTGGTGAAGTTTTTGGATGGGGGGGCGCCAGACCCCGCCCATCATGACCCCGCCCACCATTTTGGCCCCTCCCACTTCTCATAAAACACGCCCCTTATGTAATCGGAAAAAAAATTTGACGTGGGTTCCCCCTCCGAGAGCATACCAGGCCCTTAGGTCTGGTATGGATTCCAAGGGGAACCCCCTACGCCGAAAAAACGGCGTGGGGTTCCCCCCCAGATCCACACCAGACCCTTATCCGAGCACGCTACCCGGCCGGCCAGGAAAGGGGGTGGGGACGAGCAGGCGGCCCCCCCCTCCTGAGCCGTACCAGGCCGCGTGCCCTCAACATGGGGGGGTGCCTTGGGGGAGGGGGGCGTGCGGCCCCCCCACCCCAAAGCACCTTGTCCCCATGTTGATGAGGACAAGGGCCTCTTCCCGACAACCCTGGCCGTTGGTTGTCGGGGTCTGCGGGCGGGGGGCTTATCGGAATCCGGGAGCCCCCTTTAATAAGGGGGCCCCCGGATACCGGCCCCCCACCCTATGTGAATGAGTATGGGGTACAATGTACCCCTACCCATTCACCTGTGAAAAAAAGTACAAAAAAAAACACAACACAGGGTTAAAATATTTTATTGCACAGCTCCGGGGGTCTTCCGTCTTCGGGGGTCTTCTCGCCGGACTCCTCCGCTATCTTCTTGTAGCTCTTTTACTAGCGGAGGAGCCCGGCTTTCTTCCTCGCCGCCGGCCTCTTCTCCCGACTTCGGGGGTCTTGTCCCCCTCTTCGGTTCTTCTGCCGGGCCACCGCGCCTTCTTATAGCTCTTTTACAGGCGGTGGCCCGGTCTTCTGCCGCCGCCGCCGCCCGTTCTTCTTCTTCTTCTTCTTCTTCTTCTCTTTCTTCTCCAGGAGATGTTGCCTCGACGATCTCCCTGGCCGGAATGCCAGGGACGCGCTGTGCTGCCACTTATATAGGGACAATGGGGCGGTGTCACATGGGTTGATGTCATCAACCCATGTGACCAACCCATGTGACATCAACCCATTGTCCCTATATAAGTGGCAGCACAGCGCGTCCCTGGCATTCCGGCCAGGGAGATCGTCGAGGCAACATCTCCTGAAGAAGAAGAAGAAGAAGAAGAAGAAGAAGAAGAAGAAGAAGAACGGGCGGCGGCGGCAGCAGCAGAAGACCGGGCCACCGCCTGTAAAAGAGCTATAAGAAGGCGCGGTGGCCCGGCAGAAGAACTGAAGAGGGGGACAAGACCCCCGAAGTCGGGAGAAGACGCCGGCGGCGAGGAAGAAAGCCGGACTCCTCCGCTAGTAAAAGAGCTACAAGAAGATAGCGGAGGAGTCCGGCGAGAAGACCCCCGAAGACGGAAGACCCCCGGAGCTGTGCAATAAAATATTTTAACCCTGTGTTGTGTTTTTTTTTTGTACTTTTTTTCACAGGTGAATGGGTAGGGGTACATTGTACCCCATACTCATTCACATAGGGTGGGGGGCCGGTATCCGGGGGCCCCCTTATTAAAGGGGGCTCCCGGATTCCGATAAGCCCCCCGCCCGCAGACCCCGACAACCAACGGCCAGGGTTGTCGGGAAGAGGCCCTTGTCCTCATCAACATGGGGACAAGGTGCTTTGGGGTGGGGGGGCCGCACGCCCCCCCTCCCCCAAGGCACCCCCCCATGTTGAGGGCACGCGGCCTGGTACGGCTCAGGAGGGGGGGGGCCGCCCGCTCGTCCCCACCCCCTTTCCTGGCCGGCCAGGTAGCGTGCTCGGATAAGGGTCTGGTGTGGATCTGGGGGGGACCCCCACGCCGTTTTTTCGGCGTAGGGGGTTCCCCTTGGAATCCATACCAGACCTAAGGGCCTGGTATGCTCTCGGAGGGGGAACCCACGTCAAATTTTTTTTCAGAAATTTGGCGTGGAGTTCCCCCTTCAGAGCTCATTCTCTGATTGGCCACGGCAAAAGTCGCCTGGCCTGGGGAAACCTTTCTGGCTGTGAAAGCTTTTTGCATTCATTCAGCTAAATGCACGAACATTCTCCACAAAGTAGAGGCTAGAAAGCCTTTATGCGGTGACTCACCTCTCACTGTCTGGCAGCTCCGCTCGGGCTAAGGAACGGAGCTGCCTACGTCACTTCCGGGTTTCGTGAAGCAGCCGAAAGCCGGAAGTGACTGCCTGTCTAAGAGTGACAATGCTCCCGCCCGTAGAATCACAGTGATTTTACGGGCGGAAGCTAGTCGGCGTTCTGCTGTGCGCCGCAAGGCGGGTTTTTAACCCGCAAATGAAGCGCCATGAATGCAATCTTGTGATTGCATGGACGTGGCGCTTCTCATAGTGCACTGTGACCGGCGCCACAGTACACTATGTTAAATTGTTAAATGACATTTTTTTTTTTTTTTTTAAATGTCTTAAAGGGCCCGTTTTTTTTTTTTACTTTTTTTTTAACTTTTTTTTTTTTTTTTTTTTACTTTTTTTTTTTTTTTACACCTAGGGAGAGGGGGGGCGGCGCCCGGGCGCCCCCTATGGGCGGGCCGCCACTGTGCAGGAGGCCAGAGAGGAGTCAGAGAGGACAGCAGAAGCTTGTACTGCCGGGCAAGTCTTCAGGAAGGAACCACTGGTTGTAGCCAGGAGGGCTGGTGAGGGACGCGGGCAGTCAGGAGGACTGGAGAGAGACGCCAGAGGCACAGGAGGAGTCAGAGAGGACAGCAGGGGCTTGTACTGCCAGGAAAGGCTTCAGGAGGGAACCACCGGTTGCAGCCAGGAGGACTGGTGAGTGACATGGGCAGTCGGGAGGACTGGAGAGGCACGCCAGAGAGGACTGAGAGGAAACAGCCAGAGCCGGGTGTGGAGCCAGTAGAGAGGATTGCAATGTCATGGGCAGTGATGTCAGGAAGCTGCAGCCAGGAGGGCTGGCAGGACCTGAAGAGGACTGATTGGGAGCAGTAGTCCACCTAGGACAGCTACTTCTTACAGGACTTACATACAGTATTTTCTACTACACTATAGGGACCCGCAGCCAGCGGCGGAACTATAGGGGTCGCCGCAGTCGCACTTGCGACTGGGCCCTGCCGGTCTGCCACTGTGGGGGGGCCCAAGACCTGGCATCTCCCCTGCACCTCTGGCTGGCACTTTAGAAAGCACTGGGGGGAGGTGGAAAGCGGCGATCGGCAGCTCTATGGTGCCTGTGAGCGGCGGGATGTGCCTGGGGCTTGTAGTTCTCTCTTCCCGAGTGTCAGTGTATACAGTGGAGAGGAAAGGGGAGGGGCCTCTGACCCGGGCAGGTATCAGTTTCACTTTCAGTGAGTCGCTCTGCTTGTACACTGTTTCTGATACATTCCCTGGTCAGAGGCCCCTCTCTTCTCCACTGTATACACTCGGGAGAAGAACTACAAGCTCCAGGGAGATCCCCCCTGCATGTGGACACCATAGAGTTGCCGATCGCCGCCTCCCACCTCCACCAGCCAGATACAGGGAAACCTCTGGAAGGGGGGGGGGGTCAGCTGTCTGGGTACCCTGATGTAAAGGGGGGGCCCTCTGGGGACGCTAATGTAAGGAAGGGGCCCTCTGGGGAGACTAATGTAAGAGGGGTTGCTCTCTGGGGATACTAATGTAAGGAGGGGCTCTCTGGGGATCTTGATGTAAGGAGGGGCTCTCTGGGGACCCTGATGTAAGCGGAGGCTCTCTGGGGACCCCTGATGTAAGGAGGGGGCTCGCTGGGGACCCTGATGTAAAGGGGGGCTCTCTGGGGACTCTGATGTAAGGAGGGGGCTCTCTGGGGACTCTGATGTAAGGAGGGGGCTCTCTGGGGACTCTGATGTAAGGAGGGGCTCTCTGGGGACTCTGATGTAAGGAGGGGGCTCTCTGGGGACTCTGATGTAAGGAGGGCTCTCTGGGGACGCTGATGTAAGGAGGGGGCTCTCTGGGGACGCTGATGTAAGGAGGGGGCTCTCTGGGGACCCTGATGTAAGGAAGGGGGCTCTCTGGGGACCTTGATGTAAAGGGGGGGCTCTCTGGGGACTCTGATGTAAGGAGGGGGCTCTATGGGGACTCTGATGTAAGGAGGGGGCTCTCTGGGGACTCTGATGTAAAGGGGGGGCTCTCTGGGGACTCTGATGTAAAGGAGGGGCTCTCTGGGGACGCTGATGTAAGGAGGGGCTCTCTGGGGACGCTGATGTAAGGAGGGGGCTCTCTGGGGACGTTGATGTAAAGAGGGGCTCTCTGGGGACTCTGATTTAAAGGGGGGGCTCTCTGGGGACTCTGATGTAAGGGGGGGGCTCTCTGGGGACTCTGATGTAAGGAGGGGGCTCTCTGGGGATGCTGATGTAAGGAGGGGGCTCTCTGGGGATGCTGATGTAAGGAGGGGCTCTCTGGGGACTCTGATGTAAGGAGGGGGCTCTCTGGGGACGCTGATGTAAGGAGGGGGCTCTCTGGGGACCCTGATGTAAGGAGGGGGCTCTCTGGGCACCCTGATGTAAAGGGGGGCTCTCTGGGGACTCTGATGTAAGGAGGGGGCTCTCTGGGGACGCTGATGTAAGGAGGGGGCTCTCTGGGGACCCTGATGTAAAGGGGGGGCTCTCTGGGCACCCTGATGTAAAGGGGGGGCTCTCTGGGGACTCTGATGTAAGGAGGGGGCTCTCTGGGCACCCTGATGTAAAGGGGGGGCTCTCTGGGGACTCTGATGTAAGGAGGGGGCTCTCTGGGGACGCTGATGTAAGGAGGGGGCTCTCTGGGGACCCTGATGTAAGGAGGGGGCTCTCTGGGGACCCTGATGTAACGGGGGGGGGGGCTCTCTGGGGACTCTGATGTAAGGAGGGGGCTCTCTGGGGACTCTGATGTAAGAAGGGGGCTCTCTGGGGACGCTGATGTAAGGAGGGGGCTCTCTGGGGACCCTGATGTAAGGAGGGGGCTCTCTGGGCACCCTGATGTAAAGGGGGGGGCTCTCTGGGGACTCTGATGTAAGGAGGGGGCTCTCTGGGGACTCTGATGTAAGGAGGGGGCTCTCTGGGGACGCTGATGTAAGGAGGGGGCTCTCTGGGGACCCTGATGTAAGGAGGGGGCTCTCTGGGCACCCTGATGTAAAGGGGAGACTCTCTGGGGAACCTTATGTAAGGAGGGGGCTCTCTGGGGACCCTAATGTGGGGGAGGCTCTCTGGGGACCTTGATGTAAGGGGGCTCTCTGAGGACCCTTATGGAAGGGGAGGCTCTCTGGAGACTATGATGGAAGGGGAGGCTCTTTGGGGACCCTAATGTAGGGGGAGGCTCTCTGGGGACCTTGATGTAAGGGGGCTCTCTAGGGGCCCCTTATGGAAGGGGAGGCTCTCTGGGGACCCTGATGTAAGGGGGGGGGCTCTCTGGGGACCCTGATCTAGTGGGAGGCTCTCTGGGGATCCTGATGTAAGGGGGAGATCTCTGGGGATCCTGATGTAAAGGAAGATCTCTGGGGACCCTAATGTAAGGGGGGACTCTCTGGGGACCCTAATGTAAGTAGGAAAGTTCTCTGGGGTCCCTGATGTAAGTGGGGGACCCGTACTCAGATATGTAATGACATATATATATATATATATATCTCTAATATACATGTGTATGCCCGCCCAAGTGTATGACTTTCTTTTCTTTGCTGCTATGGGCTCTAGCCCCGAGATCTTTTGTAGACCCAGCAACGTCCCTGGTGGGGGCCCTTCATGGTTTCTTGCACCCGGGCCCTGAAGATGCTAGTTACGCCTCTGCCCGCGGCCCCTGACTGCAAAGGGCAATCCCCAAGGCCTGGCTGAGCCATTGTTAGGCATAACCATTTGCTATCTACTCCTAGAGAGGGAGAGCAATAGTCTGCATAGAAGAGTTGTGTAGGAGGAGTCTGAAGGAGTGTACAAAGAGTGTATATAGTCGCCCCTAGCAATTTTGCCGTTATTCTACTGGGCATCCCATATTTACCATCCCCCATCCAAGTTAAACTCCCTCAATAAAATATTGAAAACAAAGCAAAGGACTGTTCATTGTCTTGGAGTGTCTGGGAAGTGACTGGGCTGGGCAGGGTGACAGGTGGGCCACATCGCTTAGCAGCCCCTACGGGGGTACCGCTACGCTTCCTTTCTGTGATTCCAGTTAGAGGGACATTCATAGAAAACCATTATACATCTTGTGAGTTATCCTTTACTTGGTATTAAACTAGTTGTGAAGTGTGAACATACAATGTTATAGACGCTTTCTAATAGAGTTCTAACTATGCAAGATCATGGTTTTAATTTTTTTTATTTTTTTTTCTAACTTTTTTATAAGGTTAAAAAGTTCTGTCATGTGACCATGCCTCTCCTACGTGGGGGTGGGGTTACAGGACACTGTGCAGACATGAGTTGTGCCTGGATTCCATAGTCTGTTCAGCCTGAGGCACGATGCAGGCTATATATGAGCAAGGGGTATGATCAAGAGGCAGTCTGTGATTGGGAGAGAAAAAAAAAAATCTTGAAAAATAAAACGAATGCAGCCACCATATCTAAGGACTGGTAAGCCACAATACTGTATATTAAAGTTTTATTTTTGTGTTCACTTACATTTTAGGTAGGAGTTTTGTACTAGTTAGTTGAATATTCCCCCCCCCCCCAACTATTCAGTTAGTTCAGTCTCCTTTGATGATCATGACCCATGTCTCCACAATATTCTGCAGACAATTATAAGGTGAAGACAGAGGTATAACTAGAACCTTCAGGGTCCCCTTGCCGATAAGCATGAAGGCCCCCCCCCTGACTGCAGGGGCCCTTTCAATCAGTCCCGGGGCTCTTCCCTTCAAACTTGAGGCCCTTCCCTCCGAGTTCAAGGCCTTTCCCTCCAGGCCCGGAGCCCTTCCCTCCGAGTTCAAGGCCCTTCCCTCCAGGCCCGGGGCCCTTCCCTCCGAGTTCAAGGCCTTTCCCTCCAGGCCCGGGGCCCTTCCCTCCGAGTTCAAGGCCTTTCCCTCCAGGCCCGGAGCCCTTTCCCTCCGAGTTCAAGGCCTTTCCCTCCAGGCCCGGAGCCCTTCCCTCCGAGTTCAAGGCCTTTCCCTCCATGCCCGGGGCCCTTCCCTCCGAGTTCAAGGCCTTTCCCTCCAGGCCCGGGGCCCTTCCCTCCGAGTTCAAGGCCTTTCCCTCCAGGCCCGGGGGCCCTTCCCTCCGAGTTCAAGGCCCTTCCCTCCAGGCCCGGGGCCCTTCCCTCCGAGTTCAAGGCCTTTCCCTCCAGGCCCTGGGCCCTTCCCTCCGAGTTCAAGGCCTTTCCCTCCAGGCCCGGGGCCCTTCCCTTCGAGTTCAAGGCCTTTCCCTCCAGGCCCGGGGCCCTTCCCTCCGAGTTCAAGGCCTTTCCCTCCAGGCCCGGAGCCCTTCCTTCCGAGTTCAAGGCCCTTCCTTCCAGGTCCGGGGCCCTTCCCTCCGAGTTCAAGGCATTTCCCTCCAGGCCCGGGGGCCCTTCCCTCCGAGTTCAAGGCCCTTCTCTCCAGGCCCGGGGCCCTTCCCACTGAGTTCAAGGCCTTTCCCTCCAGGCCAGGGGCCCTTCCCTCCGAGTTCAAGGCCCTTCCCTCCAGGCCCGGGCCCTTCCCTCCGAGTTCAAGGCCTTTCCCTCCAGGCCCGGGGGCCCTTCCCTCCGAGTTCAAGGCCTTTCCCTCCAGGCCCGGGGGCCCTTCCCTCCGAGTTCAAGACCCTTCTCTCCAGGCCCGGGGCCCTTCCCACTGAGTTCAAGGCCTTTTCCTCCAGGCCCGGGGCCCTTCCCTCCGAGTTCAAGGCCTTTCCCTCCAGGCCCGGGGCCCTTCCCTTCAAGTTCAAGGCCTTTCCCTCCAGGCCCGGGGCCCTTCCCTCCGAGTTCAAGGCCTTTCCCTCCAGGCCCGGAGCCCTTCCTTCCGAGTTCAAGGCCCTTCCTTCCAGGCCCGGGGCCCTTCCCTCCGAGTTCAAGGCCTTTCCCTCCAGGCCCGGGGGCCCTTCCCTCCGAGTTCAAGGCCCTTCTCTCCAGGCCCGGGGCCCTTCCCACTGAGTTCAAGGCCTTTCCCTCCAGGCCAGGGGCCCTTCCCTCCGAGTTCAAGGCCTTTCCCTCCAGGCCCGGGGCCCTTCCCTCCGAGTTCAAGGCCTTTCCCTCCAGGCCCGGGGCCCTTCCCTCCGAGTTCAAGGCCTTTCCCTCCAGGCCCAGGGCCCTTCCCACTGATCCCAGGGCCCTTTACTCCCGTTCTGGGTCCCAGTCACAAGTGCGACCTTTGTGACTTTGTTAGTTCCGCCACCGGGTGAAGGGTTTGTGCAGCCATCATCCTCTGTACTCTTTGCATTGTAGAATAGAAATAACATTCAATAGTAGCCGAAGTATAATCAATCCAAAAGCACAAAGCACATTGTTAATTGTTATGCTAATATCCAGGCAGAACAGTTGATGAGAAATTGGGTAGAAAAACATCTTGATCCCTGACACGTTCCTCTCTGAGCAAAGTCCTGAGCCCAGCATGTTGCCTTTGCTCTTTTCTTTTTTCCATTTGAACAGGCCCTGGCGTCTCCAGACTATCAACCTGTCACATAATGGAAAGTTGAAATTTCCTGCACAATTCCCAGTATGAAGGAGCCAGGCAGTTCTCTCGCCTCTCTGATCACAGCCATTCTGAAATAGAAGTTTCTTTCCTGTTTTTTTTTTTTCAATTGTGAAGTTAATCTTCTCCTTGCCGGTACACCAGAACTCGAGTAATACAAGTATTCATTGTTTCTTGCTTATGTTATATTTCCTAGGAGCTCCAGAAGGACCTCATGCCTCTGATGCATTTAGAACTGTGTTCACCTCTTTTTCAGGTTGACAGCCCCCGATGTGAGGGAAGCCGGTGAATGGAAGCCGATTCCATTCCCGGGATATGCCTTTGTTGTCTTTATGTTTGCCACTCGCGGTGACGGAGGCTCCGTGAAGCAGGGTGTAAAATTGCTAGACGTATGATATGGTAATGAAATCTTTCAAAAAGGGGACTTAACAAAAAAATGAGACATTTCGGGGGTTAGGTCCTTAGAGAAGAAGCAGTAGATGGGAAGACCACTTACAGGGCAAGAAGCTTTGTTGTTGAGAAAGCACTAGGTGGAAAATGGGCCAAGTACCAGTTTATAGCCTCCAGGCATAAATATTAATGCTCTATATGGTTTAACACAGACCAGTACTTACAGATGTATAGATATTTACAATGATAAATTTGTACGGAGACTATAACCTGTAATATTTTGGCCCATATGGCAATATGGCCCACCTATAAGGTACAAAGCATTTGGTTCCTAAACACTTCCTGTTTAAAATCATGCAAACCATTTCGAGCAAACCTTCATAAAAGTGTCAGGGCTGGCTTAGCCCTTCCTCCTTCTGGCTGGCCGCTCAGCTGTCGGCTAATTGCCAGCTCTCTTCTCTTTCCACGGTTACCAGCTGTTCCCGAAGATGCTAGTTTGACCTGCCTATTTAAAGCCTTTCTGCTCACTTTTTCATTTGCCTTCGCGTTGGTCACATCACAAGGATCCATCTCCTGCTGTTTGTTTTAAGACTGGCTTGCTGACATCCCTCCTGACTTCTTATCCTGCTTGCGGTTGCTCTCCTTGGATCCCTGACTTCTGGCCTGGTTGATTACCCGATCTGGTTAATGAACTTTGGACTGGCTGACTACCCGATCTGGCTACTGGACTCTGGCTATGCTTGACTACGCTTTTTTCTATTTACCTTTTTATTTTTATTAACCACTTGAGACCCGCGCTATAGCCGAATGACGACTACAGCGCGGATCTCCTTTTCCGGGACGACGTCAATAGACGTAGTCCCGTGCACGAGCGCCCTTCGTGCCCCCTGAGGGGCGTGCGCAGCGCGCTCTGTGATCAGTGAGTCTGTGAGACTCGCCTGATCACCGATCCGTGCAAGGGGTCGATCCTGACCCCTTGTCACGTGATCAGCTGTCAGCCAATGACAGCTGATCATGTGATATAACGGAGCCGGTAATCGGCTATTATTCCTCCTCGCGCTGACAGCGCGAGGAGTAAAAAAAAAAAAGCCGATCACCGGCGGCCGTGATCGGGACATCAGTCCCGATCACAGCCAGCCCTGCTAGTGCCCACCTGCCCCCTGCCAGTGCCCACCTGCCCCCTGCCAGTAAAACATTAATAAAAAGTTAGTGCCCCCTGTCAGTACCACCCAGCAGTGCCCACAGTGCCACCCAGCAGTGCCCACAGTGCCACCCAGCAGTGCCCACAATCTGCCTCAACAAAGGTGCTGCACCCCAGTGCCACATATCCGTGCCCATCAGTGTCATCTACCAGTGCCCAGCAGTGCCGCCCATCAGTGCTCAGCAGTGCCACCTATCAGAGCCACCTATCATTGCCACCTATCAGTGCCCATCAGTCCCATCTATCAGTGGTACCTATCAGTGCCCATCCGTGCCACCCATCCGTGCCACCCATCTGTGCCACCCATCCGTGCCATCTTATCTGTGCCCATCTTTGCCCATCAGTGCCGCCTTATCTGTGCCCATCGGTGCCGCCTTATCTGTGCCTATTAGTGCCGCCTTAACTATGCCTATCAGTGCCCAGCAGTGCAGCCTATCAGTGCCCACCAATGCAGCCTATCAGTGCCCACCAATGCAGCCCATCAGTGCCCACCAGTGCAGCCTATCAGTGCCGCCTCATCCGCGCACTTCAATGAAGGAGAAAAATGACCCGTTTGCAAAATTTTATAACAAACTATTAAACATGATTTTTTTTTTTGCATCTTTTTTTGTTTGTTTAGCAAAAAATAAAACTCCGAGCTGTAACTAAATACCACCAAAAGAAAGCTCTATTTGTGGGAAAAAAAATGATAAAAATGTCATTTGGGTACAGTGTTGTATGCCCGCGCAATTGTCATTCAAAGTGCATCAGCGCTGAAAGCTGAACATTGGTCTGGGCAGGAGGGGGGTTTAAGTGCCCAGTAAGCAAGTGGTTAATAAACAAGTGTGATTTGATTGTACTTCTGTCTCAGTCTGTTTCATGGTTTCTGACAAAAAGTTAATTGAATAATCAAAGAAGGAAAGGCAGGTTCAGAAGCAGAATTTTTGTCATTTTAGAGAAGCCATCTCAACCATGGTTCATGGAACCCAAGAGTTCTCCCAGAGGTGTGCCTTGAGCTGTGGCAGACAGACCTATTATTGGATGGTGCTTGCATAATTCTGGGGTGAACACCACTTGGTAGAACCTGCTGCATAAACCCATTGATCTTTTTAGCTGTCTGTAAGGTGGCATTTGTTTCCCTAGCCATCAATGTAAGGAGCATTTTTTTTCCAACCGACCATCAATGAATTGTTTTTGCAAGGGTTCCCTGGGCCCTGAACATTATTTCAGAGGTTTTTCTGCTGTAAAAAAAGGTTGAGAGAGACTATTTTAAAAGATCTCACATTTATGTCATGGTCAGGGGTCAGGCTTGGAGACCAGTAGCTGTAGCAGTAGAGAGGCTCCCAGTGACTACTCGGAGAAGTACACAAAGCAGGTCACCCTGGCGGATGAAGCGGGCTCACCCGTAGTGTGGGGTTTAACCACTAACTGGTATTCACCAGAGCTGCTTATGGTGGAGATGGATTTTGCAGTGTGTTAATACCAGGTCTCGTCCTCAGGATCATTCCACCAGGAAGTGAGGAAGCCGGGGTCCAGTAGCAGATATAGCAGGTTGGGATCAAGTGGAAGGGTAGTCAGTAAACAAGCCAACGATCACTAACAAGTGGTTGCAGGTTGGGACCAAGCAAATACAAAGTCAAGAAAAAGGAATAAGCCAAAGGTCGGTAACAAGTAGTACTGAAGATACGGATATAAGCAGGAGAGACAGGAGGGAGATATTGGCTAGAGAGAGCACAATAATCCGGCAAACAGGAAGTGTAAAGGCATGGCTAAAATAGAAAGTTCATGGGAGGAGCAAAGGGTTCAAGGATCCAGGGAAACAAGGTTCAAAGAATTGTCCAGGGAGCTGTCCAGCACCCCAGGTGGCTCAACAAGAAGAGACACTGCCTAACACAGCAGAGGTCGCAGGCTCAGACATGGGTCCTGACAATTTGTGTGATTGCCTTGTGGTTGGTTCATCATGTGAAAATCATACTAATACAGCATTGAGAATGTAACATTTGTCATACTAAGCTTCTGGTCTTGTCAGGTGGGGACCATATGGGAGACTTGGTACAGAGTGGAGAACAACAGTGATGAAGAGGAATATTGAGATTTGTGTAATTCTGACCAGGCAAGAGTGTCATTGGATTTTCTGCCAAATTCATCTCACATTTCTTTGAGCATAGACGTAATGTATTTATATGTATCTCTGTTTTATACATTTTCTAGTAATCATTTAATTACCTGAAAATGATATTGGCCTTGGCTGGTCCAGTCCAAACCTGTGTTGTGATAACTCTCTAGGGAGACAAGGAAATGATTATGTCCTGCTACCTGTCCAGTGGCTATCGGCTCTATACTTGGACTAAATAAGATATCAACAATTCCACTGGGAAAAATCAGGCTCCAGTCTCCAGGGTTTATTTATTGCAGCGCTATTACTCTACTGCACATGCTGCTTCATTCGGATGTATTGTAAGGAGGGACGAGGTTTGGGTTCAGCTTAATTTTTTGCTGTTTATGGCCCTTCCCTTTGGTCATAGAATTTTACCCTTCCGCTTACTGCTGCCGGGCTTTCCTCTATCATTGTTGAATGATGGCCATAAAGTTATTTAACCCTTTCATGACTAAGCCTATTTTTGGAATTTGGTGTTTACAAGTTAAAATCCATATTTTTTGCTAGAAAATTACTTGGAACCCCCCAAATATTATATATATTTTTTTAGCAGAGACTCTAGAGAATAAAATGGCGATTGTTGCAATATTTTATGTCACACGGTATTTGCGCAGTGGTGTTTTAAACGCAACATTTTGGGAAAAGGGACACTTTCATGAAAAAAAAAACAAAAAAAACAGTAAAATTAGCCCAATTTTTTTGCGTAATGTGAAAGATAATGTTACGCCGAGTAAATAGATACCAAACATGTCACACTTTATAATTGCGCGCACTTGTAGATTGACAACAAAGTACGGTACCTAAAAATCTCAATAGGCGACGCTTTAAATTTTTTTTACGGTTACCAGGTTAGTGTTACAGAGGAGGTCTAGTACTAGAATTATTGCTCTCGCTCTGACGATCGCGGCGATACCTCACATGTGTGATTTGAACACCGTTTACATACGCGGGCGCGACTTCCGTATGCGTTTTCTTTGCTTCGCGAGCTCGCGGGGACGGCGGGCGCTTTAAATTTTTTTATTTTATTTTTTTATTTTTTTAATTTTTTTTAAAATAACTAAATTGTTTAAAAAAAAATAAAAAATTGTTCACTTTTATTGCTGTCACAAGGAATGTAAACATCCCTTGTGACAGTAATAGGTGGTGACAGGTACTCTTTATGGAGGGATCGGGGGTCTAAAAGACCCCCCACCCCTCCTTTACACTTCAATGTATTCAGATCGCCGAAAACGGCGATTCTGAATACCGGATATTTTTTTAAAACCGGCGCCATTGGCAGCCGAGTAAACGGGAAGTGACGTCATGACGTCGCTTCGATGTTTACGATGAGGAGACTGGAATGATGCCGATTACGGCTTCGTTCCAGTTCCTCCCCAGCAGCCGGAGGCATCGGACACGGAATCGGTGCTCCCGATCGAGCGGGAGCACCGGTAGCAGCGGCGAGAGGCGGCGGGAGGGGGGGACGTCCCCTCCCGCTCCTCCGGCATAACAGCCGAGCGGCTTTTAGCCGCATCGGTTGTTATGCCTGGATAGCCAATCGCCCGCTGCAAAAAACGGTACTGGGATGATGCCTGCAGGTGCGGGCATCATCCCGGTATACCCCCCGGAAGCCGAGTACACAGATCTGCGTAGGCTCGGCGGGAAAGGGTTAAGTTTGGTTTGAAGATTTGTTAATAAAGGCTGCCATGACCATTTACACTCCAAACTCCGGTGTGGTCTTTTTATTGGGAAAGGGGGAAGGTAATAAAGTAAGGAAAGGGGGGCCGATGGGAAAAAGGGGGGTATACGGGGAGTGAGTGATATCCAGGGCCGTCTTTAATAATGATTGGACCCTGGGCAAACGTGTTCTTGGGGCCCCCCCCAATACAATTTTGCTCTCCGCCTGCTCTGAGACATACAATAAATAGCAGCTAGACTTAAAATCGGTTTACTGTATCAGATCAGGCAGCGATTGCAATTGGTTGCCAGAGGTTACAGTGTATCATTACCCCTTACTGACTGGTTGCTAGAGGTTACAGCACACATTACGGCTCGCTGATTAGTTGCTAGATGTTACACTACATGATTTCTGCTTGTTGGTTGGTTGCTAGAGATTACTGTACAGTAATACTGCTCACTGCAGGGGGCATGATACCCATATGAATGCTGCCTTTATTTACATATCTATGCCTTTGGGTGAAGCTATTTACATATGAATGCTGCTATTTACATAGGAATGTTGGGTATTTACATGTAAACACAGGTCTGCAGGTGAGTCATCTGTACACAACAATAGGGCAGAGCTGGGCACCATTAGTAGCAGCACTTCACACTGAGATATCAGGACATAGCAAGGGACTAAAACTTCAAGGGATGAGGGAATTTAAACTGGGATAGTTGGCAAGTATGAGGCAGCTGCTTTGGGCCCCAAAACAATGACAGGGCCCTTTTGCCCTGCCTTAAAGACGGCCCTGGTGATATCCCGAATACATTGGTCAAGTACGAAAGCCAAAGAAAGACCAATGAGACAGACAGGCAGGGCAGGACTTAGGGTGGTGGGGGCCCCTGGGCTTTAGTCACTTTCGGGCCCTACCTTCTATACATTATTGTATTTATCGGCGTATAACACGCGCCGGCGTATAGCACGCACCCCAAGTTTAGGAGGGAAGTTTAAGGAAAAAAACTTACATTTAAATGCCCATCAATGCAGCCTTATCAGTGCCCATCTGCAGCCTTGCCCATCCATCTGCAGCCTTGCCCATCCATCTGCAGCCTTGTCAGTGTAGCCATGGTCATTTGCAGCCTTGTCATTGCAGTCTTGAAGTTTAAAAATGTCACCGTGTCCTCTCGGATCCTCTCGGCGGCTCTCAGGTCCTCTCGCAGTTCCCGAGCGGAGCCGAGAGTAGCCGAGTGTACTCAGCTTGGCTCACGGTCACGCCCAGTCCCTGTGTTATGTCCATCATAGGGTGGGACTGGGTGTGACTGTGAGCGGAGCAGAGCCGAGTAAACTCAGCTATGTATCATGGTGGGGCCCCCTATTGGGCGGGGCCCATGGGCTTGAGCCCAGTCAAGCCCAATGGTAAGTCCTGCCCTGCAGACAGGTCATTTTTATTTTTGCAGGCAGTTAACAAAAACTCATTGTCATCATCAATGTGAGAGAAATGCGTGGGCTTTTCTTATAATGGTCCCGGACAGCATTGAGGGCTCATCTTTCGGACTACATTTACCAGCTGTGTCAAATTAAATCCAGTTTGCTGTGCGCATCATAAACATTCATATTTATCTCCTAGCAGATCTGTCCATGCGTCATTCTCCATTAGGAACAATGCTTCCCTTCTTCTCCCCTATCACCTCTCCAAGCCGGTGACAATACACAACCAAGGGAAGAGTTTCCAGCGTTTCACTTCTATTCAAAGAATGACAAAGGGAGAGAGAAAACTACAAATTACACCTTTTTGCTCTTGTCACTTTGATATTAAGTAAATGAGAATAAAGATAAATTGATTCCACGTTCACCTCCTAGACAACATCACCGATATACAGATGTAATTTGTCACTTGAGTGAAATGAGCAAAATTGCCGCGAACGTTGCAGACAAAGACAATGGCAGGGAGGTGTTTGTCTCGTTTTGGTGACGGCTCTGTGGTTTTTGGGAATGGATGAACTTGCTGTCAGGAACCTCATGTCAGCTGTCAGAGAGATTGTGTGCGCACATGTGTTTGGGCACGCACACAATGGGGTTCACGTGAATGCACGGGCAGGTCCACCACAGATACCAAGTAGACGATTTAAACCTGAGGCCTGCATAGGATCATTGCTGGATAGTCATTAAGCTTGTATCTCTGCAGTGGGGGCCCGTCCTTGGAGGGAGCACAAGCGCTGCCTCCCCAATCCATGCGTCCAGCCTCCTGATCTACATATCAGGGCACTGGACCATGGATTCCAATGTGGGGAGGGTGTTTTTTTGAAGAACCTGGTTAGAGCCAGAGGCTCTAATAGGCTTCAAAAAAAGGGTAGCCTCGGAGCGCAGAGCATTGCGCTCCGAGGCCACCCAGTTGTGTGATGATAGCGAATGAATTTTCACTATTTTCACACTAAAGTTCCTCCCGGCTAATCAGGATGCAATCCCGATTGGCCAAATCGTCAGGCGATACTATTGGATGCCTAGGGCTTTGGCAGACGAGGAGACACACGGAGGAGGAAGCTTGAGGAGCGGACACCAGAGCCACATTCCAGGAGAGGAGGAGAGGACACCACAGCACCACCACATCAGCAGGTAAGTGCCGGACCACCCGCGGGAGGTGGGGGGTGGGGCTGTCAGAGCTGAGCCGTGCCGAACGTGGGGGGGGGATGCTGTCAGAGCCAAGCCACGCTGCCAGGGAGGGGGGTTGTTGTTTGTTTGCCGCCCCACAAAAAAAGACCCCACCAGCGCCCACTGAATTTCTGGATCTTATTTGACTCTGTTATTGACCTGTCTTTTGTCTGACCTGCCTCTGGATTACCCTTGCCTGTTTACATCTGCTGCCTACCTGTTTTACCAACCTCGGGCCTGGACTCTTGACCAAGATTTTGCCTATCAATTCTGTACTTCACTACCTACATGTTGGTGACCTCTGCTTGTCTCTGACTTTGATCTTGCTTGTGATTCGGTGGCTTCCTGCCAAAACTCAGCTTGTGACCCGGCTCTGCTCTCTTCTGGTCTGGGTGAAGTTGGGGTGCCCTCATCCCTGCGCTTCTGCTTACCTGGCACCAGCAATCCCAAGTTCAAGTCTGCCATTCCTTCTTCCTGACACTTGTACCCTTCCATCACCCTAGCAGTCCCTGTCTCAGCTTCCAGGGGCTCTCAGATGGGACTTGTGCAAGAGGGCACCCTCATCATCTCCAGCTCCTCATACAATTACAGTTGTCCTCCAAAGTTTTCCTCCGACCCGGCAGAAATGGTGAAATTTTGGCATTGATATTGAAAATATAACTGATCGGGCAAATAAAAACATTCTGTCTTTCATCTAAAGGGGTTGTAAAGGTTATTTTTTTATTTTCTAAATAGGTTCCTTTAAGCTAGTGCATTGTTGGTTCACTTACCTTTTCCTTCTAAATGTTTTTTTTCTTTGTTTTCTTTGTCTGAATTTCTCACTTCCTGTTCCTCCTCAGTAAGCTGTTCTGGCTGACTAAACACGGCTTGGATGATGGTGTGAAGTTTACTGAGGAGAAACAGGAAGTGAGAAATCCAGACAAAAAAAAATAAAAAATTTAGAAGGGAAATCAAAGGAAAAAGCAAGTGAACCAACAATGCACTAGCTTAAAGGAACCTATTTAGAAAATAAAAAACAAAGCTTTACAACCTCTTTAAGAATAGTGATGATATGAAGCCATTTATTTTCACATCGTTATTTGGCTCCTTTTTTTTAAATCATAATGATAACAGAAATCCCCCAAATCACCCTGATGAAAAGTCCCCCCCCCCCCCCCCCCCCCCGGAATGTTTGGCCTTGTTTTAGACACAGAATGTGGCACACACAGGTTACAATGCCACTTGAAGGTTAATTCCACACATTTGTGGCTTTTTAAATTACAATAAGTGTCTGTGAATAAATAGGCAATGCGTTTGTTAGCACTCACATGGATCTACTGAGCAGGCTAGATACCGAGCCACGGGAGCAGAAAAGAACTGTCAAAAAACCTGCGTAACAAGATAATGGAACTTTATAAAGAAGGAAAAGAATATAAAAAGATATCCAAAGCTCTGAATATGCCAGTCAGTACTGTTCATCCACCCGTTAAGAAGTAGAAAATTCTGGGATCTCTTGATCCCAAGCCAAGGTCAGGTAGACCAAGAAAAAATGCAGCCACAACTGCCAGAAGATTTGTTTGGCATACAAAGAAAACCCCCCACAGTTAGGCCGCGTACACACGGGCGGACTGTTCGTCCAACTTTGTCCACTGAACAGTGTTTCAGCGGACAGTCCGCTCGTGTGTGGGCTTCAGCGGACAGTTTCAGCGGACAATCTGACGAACAAAGTTTTTCGGAATTTCCGTAAGACTGTCCGCTGAAACTTGGTTTGAGCGGACAGTCCGCCCGTGTGTAGGCTTGTTTGTCAAACTAAGTTCCGCGCATGCTCAGAAAGGATTTACACGCCGAAGGTTGCATTGCAGTGTATAGGACTTCGAATCTCTCGTCCCGTCGTACGTGCCGTTCACGTCATCGCGCAAGTTTTCAGCGGACTGTTCGTTCGTCGTGTGTGGTCAAGTCCGCTCATGCAAATTTTGAACGGACTGTTTGACGAACCTAGTTGGGCGGACAGTCCGCCCGTGTGTACGCGGCCTTAACCTCAGGAAATACAGGCTGCTCTGGAAAAAGACAGCAAGAAGCACAATATGGCGATTAGATATGTGCAATTCGTTCCTAAATTCGTTTTATTTATCAAATTTCGTCAAATTCGTTAAACGGGTTTTCGTTAATTCGGATGTTTCCGAATGAACGAAAACCCGTTTAACAATTTTTTCCGAATAGTCGAAAATTTGAATATTTGAAAATCCGTAAATTTGAAAATTCAGAAATTCTAAAATTCGTAAATTCAAAAATCTGAAAATTTGGAATTAATAACTAACCATTAAATTATAGATATTGGAATTTCCTTTCAAATTTGGCTATTAGTGAACGTAACAAATACTAATTTATCCGAAGTTACGAATTATCCAAAATAACGAATGCCGCATCTAAACAAATGGAAAGTATCAAAATAATAATAAATAATGATAATAATAATAATAAAAACTTTTTATTATTATTTTTTATTATTAATTTGTTCCATTCCATTTGTCTATTATTATTATTATTATACAGGTTATAATACAATAAAATACAAGAGGATTAAGAGGGCCCTGCTCAGAAGAGCTTACAATCTAAAAGGGTGGGGCAAGTGGTACAAAAGGTTGTATTTGTGGGGAATGAGCTGATGGAAGTGGTAGATTAGTTGGAGACGTGATAGGCTAGATGTGGTATTCATTATTTTGGATAATTCGTAACTTTGGATAAATTTGTATTCGTCACGTTCGTTAACAGCCAAATTTGAAAGGAAATTCCAATACCTATAAATGTAATAGTTAGTTAGTATTAGTTAGTTCGTTATTATTTAGACTTTTCACATTTTCTTTCTTATTTTTAGATTTTCGAATTTCCGAATTTCCACATTTTTGAATTTGCGATCATAACGACTGACCCGAAAAATGAAAAAAAAAAAAAAAAACACAAATGAAATGAAAAGGAACACATTTTTCGCCAGTGCACATCTCTAGTGACGATACTGGAACAAAAAATTAGCTGCATGGTCGAGTTGCCAGGAAGAAGTCTTTATTGCGCCAATGCCAAAAAAAAGCCCGGTTACAATATGGCCGACAACACCTTGGCATACCTCACAGCTTCTGGCACACTGTAAACTAGAGCAGTGTTTCTCAACTCCAGTCCTCAAGGCGCGCCAACAGGTCATGTTTTCAGGATTTCCCTCAAATAAAACGGCTGTGGTAATTACTAAGGCAGAGAGCGTCTACGGAGCCGCAGCAGCAGGCTGTGGGTGTAGGGACGCCATGACAGCTGCTTTGAATGCACTGTCACCGTTTTTAAGACCCCTTTCACACCAGGGCGTTTTGCAGGCGCTATAGCGTTAGAAATAGCGCCTGCAAAACTCCCTAAAGAAGCAGCACCATTGTCTGTAGTGTGAAAGCCCGAGGGCTTTCACACTGGAGCGGTGCGCTGGCAGAACGTCAGAAAAAAGTCCTGCCAGCAGCTTCTTTGGAGCGGTGAAGGAGCGGTGTGTTTACCGCTCCTCCACCGCTGCTGCCCATTGAAATCAATGGGGCAGCGCTGTAATGCTGCCGGCAAAACGCCGCTATTGCGGCGTATTGCCGGCGGTTTTAACCCTTTCGCGACTGCTAGCGGGGGGTAAAAGCGCCCCGCTAGGGGCCAAAATGCGGCGCAAATAAAAATAGCGGCGTTTTACCACCGACGCAAGGTGCGGTGTGGTGTGAAAGGGGTCTAAGGGGCAAGGATAGTGGCCGCTTTAGTAAATAGGAGTAGGCGGAGCGGTGGGCGGAGCCTGCCGTTTTCAGTCACGATGCAGAGGAAGCCAGGGGCAGTCGGAGAGCAGAGGAGGAAGTGATTCCCACCCACCCTCCCTTTTTGTTTTCGGGGATGGTTCAGCGGGGTAGGATTATGTGGGTTGGCAGTGTTTTGGGGTCAGTTGAGAAGGTCAAGTGGTGCAGGTGGAGAATAGGTGGTACCCATCCATGGTGATGGGGGTGGTTGGATTGGTACTTCACGGTTACATGGGGTTAACCGGGAAGAGTAAAAGGGGTAGGTCACTGCATTGGTTTGGTATAGCCTCCGAGACAGGGGATTCCGTCTGGAGGTCAAGCGGTTAAAGGTAATGTGCAGTGACCAGTAGGGTCTATTTATGCTATGACCCAGGATACAGTTTTAAAGGAAAGTTGTTTACATGTTAATTATGGTTATTTATTGAAAGTTTATATTTTGTTATATATATATATATATATATATTTTGGTTAAATAAATCAAGGCCTGTTGGCCATTTACTCCAAATATAGTCTGGTCTGGTTTATGGGGGGTGTTGGGTTTGGAGACTAGAGGTGGAGGTATTCTTTCGGGTAAGAATGATATTGAGGGGAGGTGTCAGACAATACAGAGGCCATGAAAACTGATCAAATCACCTGTGCAAATTAGTGGAAATCCTGAAAACATGACCTGTTGGTGCACCTTGAGGACTGGAGTTGAGAAACACTGATCTAAAGTGACGAGACCAAAATAGAGGTTTATGATCACAACCAGAGGAAGCATCCCATCCCGACTGTGAAGCATGGTGGAGGCTCACTGATGTTTTGGGGGGGCTGGGGGGGGTGAGCTCTAAAGGCACGGGGGGAATCTTGTGAAATTAATGGCAAGAGAATGTAGCATATTGCTATTAAACTGTCAGACAATTTGCATTTTTCTGCAGGAAAACTGTGCATGGGACGCTCTTAGCCCACGTACACACGGTCGGAGATTTTGCCAACCAAATCCGTTGGATTTAGTCCGACGGATTGTGTCCGAAACTGTTGCATACACACGGTCGGGCCAAGTTGGGGAAAAATCCGATCTTTCAGAACGTGATGACGTAATTTCGTTACGACGGGACTACGTTCAGGCTAGTAGCCAACAGCTTTGATGTAGGAATTTGATCTGAGCATGCGTGGCACTTGGTCCGATCAAAATTCTCTACACATGATCGGATTAGGTCCGTCCGGCCCAGTTGTTTGGGAAATCTTTCCAACATGTTGGAAAATTGGGTCGGACGGAGATTCGGACGGAATCAGTCCGATGCATGCCACACACAGTCGGATTATCTGACGGCACGGTCCGATAAGACACATTCCGACAGATTCTCCGACCGTGTGTACAGGGGCTTAGACTTTCCAGCAGGGCAATGACCCTAAGCACAAGGCCAAGGTGACCCTCCAGTGGTTGCAGCAGAAAAAGGTGAAGGTTCTAGAGGGGCCATGACAGTCACATCACAGTCTCCTGACCCAAATATCAGCGGGCCGCTCTGGGGAGATCTCAAATGTGCAGTTCATGCAAGATGACCAAAGACTTTGCATGACCTGGAGGCATTTCGATAAGATGGATGAGCAGCTCTACCACCTGCAAGAACTCACAGTCTCATAGACAACTATTAGAAAAGACTGACTGCTGGCATTGATGGGGATGTAGACTTTTGAACGGGGGGGGGGGGGGGGGGGGCATTTCCTTGGTTTACTTGTTACAATAAGAAAAATAATAAACTCCCACAGAATACATTTGGAAGAGATAAGTCTGTACTCATGTTTGTTCTGCTGTATTTGCATAATCTTTAATAAAAATTTTCTTCAAATAAAAAAAAAAAAAAAAAAAAAAGAAAAATAATAAAAAATCTGCGCTTAGTAAAAAAACTTGAATTTAAATTAAAAAACAGCAGCTGAACACCATAACCAGGATACTGGGCACAACAAAATAAAGAATGAAAGTGCAGCGCTTATCACTAAGTGAAGTATCGTGTAACTGAGTATAAATGAATAAACTATCATATAAAACCTAAGTGTTGGTGAATCCAGATGAAGTGAAATCAACAATATAAAGTGTTATACAAAAAAATTAGTTAGTTGGCAGAATTAACATCTTTCAATAACCCAAAAGTCCAGTGCATTTAAACATGTGAAAAAAAATTCAAAAGCATAAAATAGTGTCCTAATTTAGGTGAACAAGAGTGTAGTTAATCTTGTTCGTTCAGGAGAGAGTGCTTGACCGCGTGGACCCTTCACAGCTACAAATCAAATAAGAAATGGAGGCTTACCAGATCACCGATTAGTATGCACAAATACGAATACCCAAACGATTGGAAGCGGGCAACCGGACAACGACCCAGTCACTCAGACGTTCCACTGTCACCGAGTCGATTCGAGTCTCCTCACCGGACGATTTGCACAGACCGTGTAGAGTTTTCGATGTGGGAAGCCAAAAAATCAGCCCACACCTTCGAGTGTTTCGTAGTTCCCAGGTCCGTTCCGGTCCTTTTCGAAAATCTCGTGATGTCGTGCCACCATAAAAACAAAAATGAACAAGTGCACCCGATCGTGTAATAAAGTTTAAACACGTAGAATTTATTTATTATTCAACCGAATAATATTGAGCGCTACAGATGACTCCACCGAGCCATACAAAAAGTAGACGTAACTTACCCAGTAGTTACGCTCCCCCTTTGTGCTTTTAGCATTCGTTGATTTTATATTTGTTTTGCTAGCAAAATTGTTCATTTTTTTAAGTTACGTCTACTTTTTGTATGGCTCGGTGGAGACATCTGTAGCGCTCAATATTATTCGGTTGAATAATAAATAAATTCTACGTGTTTAAACTTTATTACACGATCGGGTGCACTTGTTCATTTTTGTTTTTATGGTGGCACGACATCACGAGATTTTCGAAAAGGACCGGAACGGACCTGGGAACTACGAAACACTCGAAGGTGTGGGCTGATTTTTTGGCTTCCCACATCGAAAAAACTCTACACGGTCTGTGCAAATCGTCCGGTGAGGAGACTCGAATCGACTCGGTGACAGTGGAACGTCTGAGTGACTGGGTCGTTGTCCGGTTGCCCGCTTCCAATCATTTGGGTATTCGTATTTGTGCGTACTAATCGGTGATCTGGTAAGCCTCCATTTCTTATTTGATTTGTAGCTGTGAAGGGTCCACGCGGTCAAGCACTCTCTCCTGAACGAACAAGATTAACTACACTCTTGTTCACCTAAATTAGGACACTATTTTATGCTCTTGAATTTTTTTTTTCACATGTTTAAATGCACTGGACTTTTGGGTTATTGAAAGATGTTAATTCTGCCAACTAACTAATTTTTTTTTTATAACACTTTATATTGTTGATTTCACTTCATCTGGATTCACCAACACTTAGGTTTTATATGATAGTTTATTCATTTATACTCAGTTACACGATACTTCACTTAGTGATAAGCGCTGCACTTTCATTCTTTACTTGTAAAGCCGCGTACACACGGGCGGACTGTCTGGCCAACTAAGTCCGTCAGACAAGCCGAGAGACAGTCCATCCTACTTTTGAATGAACGGACTTGACCACACACGATGAACAGACAGTCCGTTGAAAACTTGCGCGATGACGTGTACAGCACGTACGACGGGACTAGAAATACGACGTCCAATACACTGCAATGCAACCTTCGGCCGTGTAAATCCTTTCTGAGCATGCGCCATACTTAGTCCGTCCAACTTGCCTACTCATGAGTGGACTGTCCGCTGAAACCAAAGTTGGAACGGACTGTATTACAGAAATTCCGAAAGACTTAGTCCGCCAGACTGCACGCTGAAAAAGTCAGCTGAAGCCCACACACGAGCGGACTGTCCGCTGAAACCAAAGTTGGACGGACTGTATTACGGAAATTCCGAAAGACTTAGGCCGCGTACACACGGGCGGATTGTCTGCCCAACTAAGTTCGTCAGACAATCCGACAGACAGTCCGTTCAAAATTTGCATGAACGGACTTGACCACACACGATGAGCAGACAGTCCGCTGAAAGCGTGCGCGATGACGTGTACAGCACGTACGACGGGACTAGAAAAACTACGTCCTATACACTGCAATGCAACCTTCGGCCGTGTAAATCCTTTCTGAGCATGCGCCATACTTAGTTCGTCCAACTTGCCTACTCACGAGCGGACTGTCCGCTGAAACCAAGTTTGAACGGACAAAATTTCGGAAAAATTCCGTAAGACTTTGTTCGTCAGACAGTCCGCTGAAAAAGTCAGCTGAAGCCCACACACGAGCGGATTGTCCGCTGAAACACGGTTCAGCGGACTAAGTTGGACAGACAGTCCGCCCGTGTGTACGCGGCCTTACAATGTTTCGTTTTATGATTGGGACATTCTGGAATCACCTATAGTTATAGTCCCATAAGAAATACAAGAAATGGGTTTTGCCTCCTCACTCATGTCTTCTGTCCATCCCGTATATTACCAATTCTCCAAGGGGAGGCAAACTTTTCAGCACAACTGTACATGACACTCTGGGCGGTAGAATCTAGAAACTGGAAACCAACGGTAAGATTCTGACACCGAGGAGACAACGGGTGACAGCAAGGACACCAGCTATGGTAAGGAGAGATGTAAGGCAGATTGTTCTACAGGATTCTGTAATGGCAACAAAAGGCTACAACGATATACGACGGGAATCGTCATACATGCTGGGGATCTATAGTCAGGAAATGAAGAGAAGTCTGGGAGGGAGCTGACACACGATTGGTGACGGGCCCCACGGGGTCATTTTTATCTTCAAGTATTTATAGCCAGACGTAACCTTTGTAGAACCAAATCAAAACTAATTGCATGAGGCCTGACATCCTCAGTGTGAAGATAACAAGAAGGACCATTTGATAGGAAGAGAATGGATGGTGGTGCCGGGCCGTAGCCTTTGGAAGAAATTTGACATTATCTGTGAAATTAGAATTGTAATCAAACAGCTCGGCTATTTCTAGTCAGTGACCTCTTTTCAGCTGGGATGACTTGGACTATATTAGTGATGCATGGTTGCCAGCCATCCCTGGCTTACGGTGCCTTGAAAAAGTATTCATACCCTTTGAAATGTTCCACACTTTGTCATGTTACAACCAGAAACGTAAATGTATTTTATTGGGATTTTAACACAAAGTGGCACATAATTGTGAAGTGGAAGGAGAATTAAAAATTATACAAATAAAATATGTGAAAAGTAACCTTGGGTGGACCATTTCCTACCGAAAGACTTCGACACGCGCCTTATGGCCCCTTAATTTAAAACGATCAGCGATTCGAGGTCCGTGGTTCCCCTGGGCCTTCCGACCATACTTTTTCCTCCTTCCCTCCTCTCCTTTACCCTCTCACAACCTTTTCCTTTTTCCTTATGTCCCTATCTCCTTCTTCTTTTTCTTTCCTTTTCTCATTTCTACACCTCCTCTCCCTTACTTTCTTTTCTATTTATGGTAAAATACCTCAAGCGAAACTGTTTTTCTTCGCTATTACCCTGAGCAATGATTGTTGATATGAAAATGATTGTTTACTGTTTTTTTCCTCATCGGAATTAGTTGGCCTATTCTTGTCTGGCCCCCCCCTTTTTTCATTGTTTTGACTTTATCCTACCCCACGCATATAGGAACTAGGGGACCATCTTGAGTCTGTTCCGATTTATTCACTTTTGCAATGCTTAGGTAACAGCATACCTGACTATCTTCCGTCACTATTTTTATTGTAAATTGTTTTGCCTATTTTATTGTACCCTGCTTGACTCTTCAATAAAATATTTGAAACGAAAATATGTGAAAAGTGTGGGGAGGAGGGTCATTTGTATGGCGCCCCCCGGAGTCGATACTTTGTAGAACCCCCTTTCTCTACAAGTCTTTTTGGGGGTGTCTCTACCAGCTTTGCACATCTAAAGAGGACATTTCTGCCCATTCTTCTTCTTTGTAGAATATCTCAAGCTCTGTCAGATTGGATGGAGAACGTCTGTGATCAGCAATTTTCAAGTCTGGCCACAGATTCTCAATGGGATTTAGGTCTGGGCTGTGACTGGGCCATTCTAACACATGAATAGGCTTTGATGTAAACCATTCCATTGTAGCTCTGGCTGGATGTTTCGGGTCATTGTCCTGCTGGAAGGTGAACCTCCGCCCCGGTCTCAAGTCTTTTGCAGACTCTAATGCCGCCTACACACGACCGGACTTTCCGGCAGACTAGGTCTGACGGTCTTCCCGACTGACTTTCTGAATGAACAAACTTGGCCCCACACGAACAGACTAATTCCATTCGAAAGTCTGTTTGTTTTGAACGTGATGACGTAAGATGGGACTAAACAAAGAAGTTCAATAGCCAGTAGCCAATAGCTTCCCTTGCGTCGTATTTGGTCCGTCGGACCTGCACACAGATGAACGGTTTTCCCATTTTTAGATTTGAAACATGTTCTATTTCTAGGTCCATCAGATTTTTTTTCCAAAAAAACAATCAGACTAGCCCACACACGACAGGATTGTCCGACGAACTAATCCCTTCGGACCTAGTCTGCCGGAAAGTCCGGTCGTGTGTATGCGGCATTACAGGTTTTCTTCTAAGATTGTCCTGTATTTGTCTCCATCCATCTTCCCATCAACTCTGACCAGCTTCCCTGTCCCTGCTGAAGAAAACCATCCCCACCACATGATGCTGCCACCACCATGTCTCACGGTGGGGATGGTGTGTTCAGGGGGATGGGCAGTGTTAGTTTCCCCACACATAGCGTTTTGTTTTTAGGCCATAAAGTTGAATTTTGGTCTCATCTGACCAGATCACCTTCTTCCACATGTTTGCTGCCCCCTCCCCCACATGGCTTCTCACAAACTACAAACAGGACTTCTTATGACTTTCTTTCTCCAATGTCTTTCTTCTTGTCACTCTTCCATAAAGGGCAGATTTGTGGAGAGACGACTAATAGTTGTCCTGTGGACAGATTCTCCCCCCTGAGCTGTGGATCTCTGCAGCTCCTCCAGAGTTACCATGGACCTCTTGGCTCTTCTCTGATGAATGCTCTCCTTGCCCGGCCCGGTCAGTTTAGGTGGACGGCCATGTCTTGGTAGGTTTGCAGTTGTGCCCATACTCTTTCCATTTTCCGATGATGGATTGAACAGAGCTCCGTGAGATGGTCAAAGCTTGGGAGATTTTATTATAACCAAACCCTGCTTTATACTTCTCCACAACTTCATCCCTGACCTGTCTGGTGTGTTCCTTGGCCTTCATGATGCTGTTTGTTCACTAAGGTTCTCTAAAAAAAACCTCTGAGGGAATCTTTTCTCTCTATGTCGAATCTTTTCTCTCTATGTTGAATCTTTTCTCTCTATGTCAAATCTTTTCTCTCTATGTCGAATCTTTTCTCTCTATGTCAAATCTTTTCTCTCTATGTCAAATCTTTTCTCTCTATGTCGAATCTTTTCTCTCTATGTCAAATCTTTTCTCTCTATGTCGAATCTTTTCTCTCTATGTCAAATCTTTTCTTTCTATGTTGAATCTTTTCTCTCTATGTCAAATCTTTTCTCTTTATGTTGAATCTTTTCTCTCTATGTCAAATCTTTTCTCTCTATGTCAAATCTTTCCTCTCTATGTCGAATCTTTTCTCTCTATGTCAAATCTTTTCTCTTTATGTTGAATCTTTTCTCTCTATGTCGAATCTTTTCTCTCTATGTCAAATCTTTTCTTTCTATGTTGAATCTTTTCTCTCTATGTCAAATCTTTTCTCTCTATGTCAAATCTTTTCTCTCTATGTCAAATCTTTTCTTTCTATGTCGAATCTTTTCTCTCTATGTCAAATCTTTTCTCTCTATGTCAAATCTTTTCTCTTTATGTTGAATCTTTTCTCTCTATGTCGAATCTTTTCTCTCTATGTCAAATCTTTTCTCTCTATGTCGAATCTTTTCTCTCTATGTCAAATCTTTTCTCTCTATGCCGAATCTTTTCTCTCTATGTCAAATCTTTTCTCTCTATGTTGATTCTCTATGTTGAATCTTTTCTCTCTATGTCAAATCTTTTCTTTCTATGTCAAATCTTTTCTCTCTATGTCAAATCTTTTCTCTCTATGTCGAATCTTTTCTCTCTATGTCAAATCTTTTCTCTCTATGCCGAATCTTTTCTCTCTATGTCAAATCTTTTCTCTCTATGTCAAATCTTTTCTCTCTATGTCGAATCTTTTCTCTCTATGTCAAATCTTTTCTCTCTATGCCGAATCTTTTCTCTCTATGTCAAATCTTTTCTCTCTATGTTGAATCTTTTCTCTCTATGTCAAATCTTTTCTTTCTATGTCAAATCTTTTCTCTCTATGTCAAATCTTTTCTCTCTATGTCAAATCTTTTCTCTCTATGTCGAATCTTTTCTCTCTATGTCAAATCTTTTCTCTCTATGCCGAATCTTTTCTCTCTATGTCAAATCTTTTCTCTCTATGTCGAATCTATTCTCTCTATGTTGATTCTCTATGTTGAATCTTTTCTTTCTATGTCAAATCTTTTCTCTCTATGTTGAATCTTTTCTCTCTATGTCAAATCTTTTCTCTCTATGTCGAATCTTTTCTCTCTATGTCAAATCTTTTCTCTTTATGTTGAATCTTTTCTCTCTATGTCGAATCTTTTCTCTCTATGTCAAATCTTTTCTCTCTATGTCAAATCTTTTCTTTCTATGTTGAATCTTTTCTCTCTATGTCAAATCTTTTCTCTCTATGTCAAATCTTTTCTCTCTATGTCAAATCTTTTCTTTCTATGTCGAATCTTTTCTCTCTATGTCGAATCTTTTCTCTCTATGTCAAATCTTTTCTCTCTATGTCAAATCTTTTCTCTCTATGTCGAATCTTTTCTCTCTATGTCAAATCTTTTCTCTTTATGTTGAATCTTTTCTCTCTCTGTCGAATCTTTTCTCTCTATGTCAAATCTTTTCTCTCTATGTCGAATCTTTTCTCTCTATGTCAAATCTTTTCTCTCTATGTCAAATCTTTTCTCTCTATGTCGAATCTTTTCTCTCTATGTCAAATCTTTTCTTTCTATGTTGAATCTTTTCTCTCTATGTCAAATCTTTTCTCTTTATGTTGAATCTTTTCTCTCTATGTCGAATCTTTTCTCTCTATGTCAAATCTTTTCTCTCTATGTCGAATCTTTTCTCTCTATGTCAAATCTTTTCTCTCTATGTCAAATCTTTTCTCTCTATGTCGAATTTTTTCTCTCTATGTCAAATCTTTTCTCTCTATGTCGAACCTTTTCTCTCTATGTCAAATCTTTTCTCTCTATGTCAAATCTTTTCTCTCTATGTCGAATCTTTTCTCTCTATGTCAAATCTTTTCTCTCTATGTCGAATCTTTTCTTTCTATGTCGAATCTTTTCTCTCTATGTCAAATCTTTTCTCTTTATGTTGAATCTTTTCTCTCTCTGTCGAATCTTTTCTCTCTATGTCAAATCTTTTCTCTCTATGTCGAATCTTTTCTCTCTATGTCAAATCTTTTCTCTCTATGTCAAATCTTTTCTCTCTATGTCGAATCTTTTCTCTCTATGTCAAATCTTTTCTTTCTATGTTGAATCTTTTCTCTCTATGTCAAATCTTTTCTCTTTATGTTGAATCTTTTCTCTCTATGTCGAATCTTTTCTCTCTATGTCAAATCTTTTCTCTCTATGTCGAATCTTTTCTCTCTATGTCAAATCTTTTCTCTCTATGTCAAATCTTTTCTCTCTATGTCGAATTTTTTCTCTCTATGTCAAATCTTTTCTCTCTATGTCGAACCTTTTCTCTCTATGTCAAATCTTTTCTCTCTATGTCAAATCTTTTCTCTCTATGTCGAATCTTTTCTCTCTATGTCAAATCTTTTCTCTCTATGTCGAATCTTTTCTTTCTATGTCGAATCTTTTCTCTCTATGTCAAATCTTTTCTTTCTATGTCGAATCTTTTCTCTCTATGTCGAATCTTTTCTTTCTATGTCGAATCTTTTCTCTCTATGTCAAATCTTTTCTTTCTATGTCGAATCTTTTCTCTCTATGTCAAATCTTTTCTCTCTATGTCGAATCTTTTCTCTCTATGTCAAATCTTTTCTCTCTATGTCAAATCTTTTCTTTCTATGTCAAATCTTTCCTCTCTATGTCGAATCTTTTCTCTCTATGTCAAATCTTTTCTTTCTATGTTGAATCTTTTCTCTCTATGTCAAATCTTTTCTCTCTATGTCGAATCTATTCTCTCTATGTTGATTCTCTATGTTGAATCTTTTCTTTCTATGTCAAATCTTTTCTCTCTATGTTGAATCTTTTCTCTCTATGTCAAATCTTTTCTCTCTATGTCGAATCTTTTCTCTCTATGTCAAATCTTTTCTCTTTATGTTGAATCTTTTCTCTCTATGTCGAATCTTTTCTCTCTATGTCAAATCTTTTCTTTCTATGTTGAATCTTTTCTCTCTATGTCAAATCTTTTCTCTCTATGTCAAATCTTTTCTCTCTATGTCAAATCTTTTCTTTCTATGTTGAATCTTTTCTCTCTATGTCGAATCTTTTCTCTCTATGTCAAATCTTTTCTCTCTATGTCAAATCTTTTCTCTTTATGTTGAATCTTTTCTCTCTATGTCGAATCTTTTCTCTCTATGTCAAATCTTTTCTCTCTATGTCGAATCTTTTCTCTCTATGTCAAATCTTTTCTCTCTATGTCAAATCTTTTCTCTCTATGTCGAATCTTTTCTCTCTATGTCAAATCTTTTCTCTTTATGTTGAATCTTTTCTCTCTATGTCGAATCTTTTCTCTCTATGTCAAATCTTTTCTCTCTATGTCGAATCTTTTCTCTCTATGTCAAATCTTTTCTCTCTATGTCAAATCTTTTCTCTCTATGTCGAATCTTTTCTCTCTATGTCAAATCTTTTCTTTCTATGTTGAATCTTTTCTCTCTATGTCAAATCTTTTCTCTTTATGTTGAATCTTTTCTCTCTATGTCGAATCTTTTCTCTCTATGTCAAATCTTTTCTCTCTATGTCGAATTTTTTCTCTCTATGTCAAATCTTTTCTCTCTATGTCGAACCTTTTCTCTCTATGTCAAATCTTTTCTCTCTATGTCAAATCTTTTCTCTCTATGTCGAATCTTTTCTCTCTATGTCAAATCTTTTCTCTCTATGTCAAATCTTTTCTTTCTATGTTGAATCTTTTCTCTCTATGTCCAATCTATTCTCTCTATGTTGATTCTCTATGTTGAATCTTTTCTCTCTATGTTGAATCTTTTCTCTCTATGTCCAATCTATTCTCTCTATGTTGATTCTCTATGTTGAATCTTTTCTTTCTATGTCAAATCTTTTCTCTCTATGTCAAATCTTTTCTCTCTATGTTGAATCTTTTCTCTCTATGTCAAATCTTTTCTTTCTATGTCGAATCTTTTCTCTCTATGTCGAATCTTTTCTCTCTATGTAGAATTATTTTGGACTAATAGAGCTAAGTAGTGATGGCCGAACGGTTCGCCCGGCGGTCGTTTCGCGGCGAATTTCCGACATTCGCGGTCCGCACGTTCGAACGCCTTTTTCCGTCGTTCGCCGCGGCGGACTTACGTGTTTAATGTATACAAGAACTTTAACCTTTGGTGACACGTTTATCATGTGATACAGGACAGCCAATTGAGACATGACAGCACATGGACACTTGTACATTCCCCCTAACCTATAAATACACCCGATCCGGTGGCCATTTTACATTCTTTCTTCTGTTAAGATAGGGACAGGTTCCTGTGTGGAGTAGGGAGAGATAAACCACTAGCTATTTGGTACACAAAAGTTCTTTTCAGGACTGGTATAGGTGTTAGGTGTTGATAGGTTTGCTGTGCTGCTGATTCTTGCAGCAGCCTGAGTGTCTTTTGTTAGTTTAGAGAAAGGGAAAGGACGGTGTATGCTACAGGGACAGCCAGATTAGTCTTTCATCATCATCATCATCATCATCATCATTAGCTGTTACTATCAAGGTCCACAAAAGAGCTGTTCCAGTAACCACTAATCGTTCTCTTTTTTTGCCAATTTGTATAGGGACAGGAAGGAAGCAGTGTTGTCAGGCAGTGAGGGTAATTTTAAAGACTTGCTGTTATTATTAGTTCCACAAAGGTTCTTTTCAGGACTGGTATCAGTGGTACAGTAATAGGCTTGTACATGTATAATATTCTTTCTTCCAAATATAGAAAGGATATTATACTTGACTGCTGCCCTTCTGCTGCAGTCTGCTAAACATTCACAACTCACTTGTTCCACAAAAGTTCTTATAAGGACTGGTAACTTGGTATAGGGTGCTACGGTACATAGGCTTGAGTGCGGTACAGTCTGCTGTTCTGTAAGGACCGCTATCGGTCCACAATAGATAGGGTTGACGTGCACCACTGCTGACCGCTGCCCTATACTGCAGCAGTCCTTCAGCGGTATAGGCAGGGCCGGATTAACATAGGGGCTGATGGAGCTGCAGCACCAAGCCCCTGCCTTAAAATAGGCCCACCCAGCCAGCAGCATAAGCCCGATTTTTTTTTTTCCTGTCCATAAGCTTCTATGGGACAGGAGAAGTGTGTGTAAATGTAGGGGTGTCTGGCTGCATCTGTGTTTGCTCACTGTGGTTATTACAATGTCACAGTGCACAGTTCCCCCCCTACACAAATGGGAGAGGCTGAGTTGGCTCTGCCTTTCCCCTCCCCCTCTGTGAAGTCTGTGCAGTGAAGGAGCCGTGTGGGTGGGAAACACCGGCAGATAGAAGGTGAACAGGATATCTCTGAGTGATGAGCCTCCAGGGACCGTCCACATGTGAGCTCAGTGACTGGTTTCTTATATCCCTTTCCCTCGTTTTTAACTTTTTTCTCCAGCAGTAGCTGTTATAACTGCAGCCAAAGTGTTTATAATTGTGTCATCAGCCTGTGGCAGTGCTTGGTGGCCCCTTGTGCTTTTAGGTGGTTCACACTGATTTGCTGTGTTTTGGCCCATTGCTGGTGTATCCACAGTTTTCCTGCGTTTTACCCCCAGTCCTATAGATTTCTATTAGGTTGTTTGTTTTTTCTGCATTTTCTGAAAGCGCACCAAAATTCCTGCATGCTGCATCTTTGGCACACTGTCAGAAAATGCAGCAAAAACCTGCAACCTGATATAAATCAATAGGACTGCAGCTAAAACTGCAGATACATGAGCAGTGCAGCCAACTGCAGCACACCAGTGTGAGCCCAAAAGCTTGCACACACAACCCTGTACAACTTGGTCTAAACAAAACTCCTGGCATACAGCCATACCATCCCAGCTCAGGAGGGGTGGGGGCTCCAGGGATTTGATTGACTATGCAGGCCCTGTCTCTTCTATCCAATTGGGGAGAGTCTTGGAGGCAGTGGCAGGCTGCTGGTGGTAAGTGGCACACTGTATCTGGTGACAGGCTGTGGGTGGCGAGTGGCACACTGTATCTGGTTGCATGCTGGTGGCAAGTGGCACACTGTATCTGGTGGCAGGCTGCTGAAGGCAAGTAGCACACTATATTGTGGAAGGCTGCTGGTTGCACACTGCTGCTGGTGGCAAGTAGCACACTATCTGGTGGAAGGCTGCTGATGGCACACTGCTGGTGGCAAGTGGCACACTGTATCTGGTGGCACACTGCTGGTGGCAAGTGGCACACTGTATCTGGTGACAGGCTGCTGGTGGTAAGTGGCACACTGTATCTGGTGACATTCTGCTGGTGGCAAGTGGCACATTGTATCTGGCATGCTGCTGGTGGCAAGTGGCACACTGTATCTGATGGCAGGCTGCTTGTGGCAAATGGCACACTGTATCTGGTGGCATGTTGCTTGTGTCAAGTGGTACACTGTATCTGGCATGCTGCTTGTGGCAAGTGGCACACTGTATCTGGTGGTACACTGCTGCTGGTGGCAGGCTGCTGATGGCAAGTAGCACACTGTATCTGGTGGCAGGCTGCTTGTGGCAAGTAGCACACTGTATCTGGTGGCAGGCTGCTTGTGGCAAGTGGCACACTGTATCTGGTGGAAGGCGGCTTGTGGCAAGTGGCACACTGTATCTGGTGGAAGGCGGCTTGTGGCAAGTGGCACACTGTATCTGGTGGAAGGCTGCTTGTGGCAAGTGGCACACTGTATCTGGTGACATGCTGCTGGTGGCAAGTGTCACACTGTATCTGGCATGCTGCTGGTGGCAAGTGTCACACTGTATCTGGCATGCTGCTTGTGGCAAGTGGCACACTGTATCTGGCATGCTGCTTGTGGCAAGTGGCACACTGTATCTGGCATGCTGCTTGTGGCAAGTGGCACACTATATCTGGCATGCTGCTTGTGGCAAGTGGCACACTATATCTGGCAGGCTGCTTGTGGCAAGTGGCACACTGTAACTGGTGGCAGGCTGCTTGTGGCAAGTGGCACACTGTAACTGGTGGCAGGCTGCTTGTGGCAAGTGGCACACTGTATCTGGCATGCTGCTGGTGGCAAGTGTCACACTGTATCTGGCATGCTGCTTGTGGCAAGTGGCACACTATATCTGGCAGGCTGCTTGTGGCAAGTGGCACACTGTAACTGGTGGCAGGCTGCTTGTGGCAAGTGGCACACTGTAACTGGTGGCAGGCTGCTGTTGGCAAGTGGCACACTGTATCTGGTGGCATGCTGCTGGTGGCAAGTGGCACACTATCTGGCATGCTGCTTGTGACAAGTGGCACACCGTATCTGGTGGCAGGTTGCTGGTGGCAAGTGGCATGCTGCTGGTGGCAAGTGGCACACTATCTGGTGGCAGGCTGCTTGTGACAAGTGGTACACTGTATCTGGTGGCAGACTGCTGGTGGCAAGTGGCACACTTAAAGAGGGATTCCGCCCCAAAAAAATATTAAAAGCCAGCAGCTATAAATACTACAGCTGCTGACTTTTAATAAATGGACACTCACCTGTCCCGGGTTCCAGCGATGCCGAGGCCGATCGACCGCTCGTGCCTCGGCTGCTGCCGCCACCATTCTAGGTGAGGGAATCAGGAAGTAAAGCGAATCGGCTTCACTTCCCGGTTCCCTACTGCGCGAGCTGCGCCGCGCAATAGGAAATCTCCGCGCTGTCACTGGGACCCGTGTGTGTCCCAGCAGACAGCGCGGCAGGGCAGGAAATGGCGTAGACTCCCGTGGGAGTCTATGCCCGGAAGTGGGTGAAAATACCCCCCTCCCCCCTGAAAGGTGTCAATTGTGACACCGGATGGGGGGGGGGTTCCGATCAGCGGAGGTTCCACTTTAGGGTGGAATCCCGCTTTAATCTGGTGGCATGCTGCTGGTAGCAAGTGGCACACTATCTGGCATGCTGCTTGTGACAAGTGGCACACCGTATCTGGTGTCAGGTTGCTGGTGGCAAGTGGCACACTGTATCTGGTGGCAAGTGGCACACTGTATCTGGTGGCAGGCTGCTAGTGGCACTGTATCTGGTGGCACACTGTATCTGGTGGCAAGTGGCACACTGTATCTCGTGGCAGGCTGCCAGTGGCACACTGTATCTGGTGACAGGCTGCTGGTGGCAAGTGGCACACTGTATCTGGTGGCATGCTGATGGCAAGTGGCACATTGTATCTGGTGGCAAGTGGCACACTGTATCTGGTGGCAGGCTGCGGGTGGCATCTGGCAGCAGGCAATGGTGGCAAGCGACACACTGCATCTGGTGGGAAGTGACAAGCTCAGGTTCCCACTGATAATGCATCATGGTGAGTTGAACTATTTCACTATATATTACAATGTAGTAATAGAAATAATGGAATTTGATCATCCCGATGCCATATCAAGCATAGCGTCAGGATGATTTTAAGTGCTAAGTGCCATTTGCCTGAAAAATCACCCCCCGCCACCTATTTCCCCATCAACCCGAGACTACATCCCCCCTCTTTTTTTTTTTGGGAAGGGGGGGATCTCCCTGAATGGCAGTTTGGAAATGTGGTCTCCTATGTTGCTGCTGTTGAGAGACCGCATAGCAGGTGGTATTGGGGGTGTTCCTGCTGCTCAAAGGCTGCACGGCCGATATTACTGGTGAAAGTATATTTAATTTGTTTTAGCAAAACATTTTTGCATTTTCATTTTGTTTCCGTAAAAAAGGCCCACCAAAATCCTCAGCACCAGGCCCATGATGCTGTTAATCTGGCCCTGGGTATAGGGACTGACGTACAGTCTGCTAAACACTAATACACAACCTGCTTGGTCCACAAAAGTTCTTATAAGGACTGGTAACTTGGTATAGGGTGCTACGGTACATAGGCTTGAGTGCGGTACAGTCTGCTGTTCTGTAAGGACCGCTATCGGTCCACAATAGATAGGGTTGACGTGCACCACTGCTGACCGCTGCCCTATACTGCAGCAGTCCTTCAGCGGTATAGGGACTGACGTACAGTCTGCTAAACACTAATACACAACCTGCTTGGTCCACAAAAGTTCTTATAAGGACTGGTAACTTGGTATAGGGTGCTACGATACATAGGCTTGAGTGCGGTACAGTCTGCTGTTCTGTAAGGACCGCTATCGGTCCACAATAGATAGGGTTGACGTGCACCACTGCTGACCGCTCACCTATACTGCAGCAGTCCTTCAGCGGTATAGGGACTGACGTACAGTCTGCTAATCACTAACACACAACCTGCTTGTTCCACAAAAGTTCTTATAAGGACTGGTAACTTGGTATAGGGTGCTACGGTACATAGGCTTGAGTGCGGTACAGTCTGCTGTTCTGTAAGGACCGCTATCGGTCCACAATAGATAGGGTTGACGTGCACCACTGCTGACCGCTGCCCTATACTGCAGCAGTCCTTCAGCGGTATAGGGACTGACGTACAGTCTGCTAAACACTAATACACAACCTGCTTGGTCCACAAAAGTTCTTATAAGGACTGGTAACTTGGTATAGGGTGCTACGGTACATAGGCTTGAGTGCGGTACAGTCTGCTGTTCTGTAAGGACCGCTATCGGTCCACAATAGATAGGGTTGACGTGCACCACTGCTGACCGCTCACCTATACTGCAGCAGTCCTTCAGCGGTATAGGGACTGACGTACAGTCTGCTAATCACTAACACACAACCTGCTTGTTCCACAAAAGTTCTTATAAGGACTGGTAACTTGGTATAGGGTGCTACGGTACATAGGCTTGAGTGCGGTACAGTCTGCTGTTCTGTAAGGACCGCTATCGGTCCACAATAGATAGGGTTGACGTGCACCACTGCTGACCGCTCACCTATACTGCAGCAGTCCTTCAGCGGTATAGGGACTGACGTACAGTCTGCTAATCACTAACACACAACCTGCTTGTTCCACAAAAGTTCTTATAAGGACTGGTAACTTGGTATAGGGTGCTACGGTACATAGGCTTGAGTGCGGTACAGTCTGCTGTTCTGTAAGGACCGCTATCGGTCCACAATAGATAGGGTTGACGTGCACCACTGCTGACCGCTGCCCTATACTGCAGCAGTCCTTCAGCGGTATAGGGACTGACGTACAGTCTGCTAAACACTAATACACAACCTGCTTGGTCCACAAAAGTTCTTATAAGGACTGGTAACTTGGTATAGGGTGCTACGGTACATAGGCTTGAGTGCGGTACAGTCTGCTGTTCTGTAAGGACCGCTATCGGTCCACAATAGATAGGGTTGACGTGCACCACTGCTGACCGCTCACCTATACTGCAGCAGTCCTTCAGCGGTATAGGGACTGACGTACAGTCTGCTAATCACTAACACACAACCTGCTTGTTCCACAAAAGTTCTTATAAGGACTGGTAACTTGGTATAGGGTGCTACGGTACATAGGCTTGAGTGCGGTACAGTCTGCTGTTCTGTAAGGACCGCTATCGGTCCACAATAGATAGGGTTGACGTGCACCACTGCTGACCGCTCACCTATACTGCAGCAGTCCTTCAGCGGTATAGGGACTGACGTACAGTCTGCTAATCACTAACACACAACCTGCTTGTTCCACAAAAGTTCTTATAAGGACTGGTAACTTGGTATAGGGTGCTACGGTACATAGGCTTGAGTGCGGTACAGTCTGCTGTTCTGTAAGGACCGCTATCGGTCCACAATAGATAGGGTTGACGTGCACCACTGCTGACCGCTGCCCTATACTGCAGCAGTCCTTCAGCGGTATAGGGACTGACGTACAGTCTGCTAAACACTAATACACAACCTGCTTGGTCCACAAAAGTTCTTATAAGGACTGGTAACTTGGTATAGGGTGCTACGGTACATAGGCTTGAGTGCGGTACAGTCTGCTGTTCTGTAAGGACCGCTATAGGTCCACAATAGATAGGGTTGACGTGCACCACTGCTGACCGCTCACCTATACTGCAGCAGTCCTTCAGCGGTATAGGGACTAAGAGTTTTGTCACAGGGTCATTTAAAAAATGACATGCAGAGGAAGAGGCAGGCCCTTCCGCAGGGGTGGTAGGGGTAGGGCAGGAGCAACAGGCTTGAGCCAAAGTGGGAAGTTGCAGAAGGTGCGTTCAATTACTTTAAAGGATGCACCAGACTTGGTTGAGTGGCTCGCTCAGCCTTACTCTTCTGCACCCTCCTCATCCTCTCGATCTGCACCCTCTTCTTCACTCTCTGCTATGTGCACCCCCAAAGACACTACCACCAACAACACGACCACCACCACCACCACCACATACCTTCCGCTTGAGTCACTGGAATTATTTTCCGATCCATATCAAGAGGACATTTCTGATGCGCAGCCACTCTTGGTATTGGATCAGGAAGAGGAGGTAGCAACAAGCGCTACTCAGCAGTCTGACGCCAGTACCCAGATCAGCCCAAGGAGGAGGTTGGTCCCCGGTGTTGCTGCCTACTCCGAGATCTCTACTTATAGCGGTGGGGAAGGTGACGTTGATGATGACGTGTCTAGTGATGTCACGTGGGTGCCCACAAGAGAGGAAGAGGAGGGGAGTTCAGAGGGAGATATGGACCAGCAGATAGGGAGGAGAAGCAGCAATGACTTACATTGCACAGCAGGGACAAAGCAGACTGCAAATGTATCAGGAGTGAGTCATCGACCATGTACGGTCACATCTGGCGCTCCCAGGACACCGGCACATGGCTCCGCAGTGTGGGCTTTTTTTAACGTGTCCGCTGCTGACAATAGCGTTGCCATCTGCAATCTTTGCAGTCAACGCGTTAGTCGCGGTAAGCCCAATACTCACCTAGGGACGACCGCCTTAAGAAGGCACATGAGCAGCCATCACCGAGCCCAGTGGGAGCAACGGAACACACAAAGCCACACTGCAGGCTCTCACCGTCCAGCCTCGTCTTCTACTTCTCCTTCTCCTCTCTCCTCACAATTGTCCTCCACTCCACCTTCCATCACGCCAAGCTCACATTTTTCTGCAAAAAGGCAGGCTTCCGTGGGCCTAATGTTTGAGCGTAAAAAAATGATGATGCCGGATAACCCTCTTGCCCAACGGTTGGCGGCTGGCTTGTCAGAACTCATAGCCCGCCAACTACTGCCATATAAACTGGTGGACTCGGAGGCCTTTCGCAAATTTGTGGCCATTGGAACACCACAATGGAAGGTCCCAGGAAGGAAGTATTTCTCAGAGAAGGGCATCCCAGAGCTATATGGCCATGTTCAGCGGCAAGTGAATGTATCTCTGGCACACAGTGTCGGTGCCAAGATACATCTGACCACAGACACGTGGTCTAGCAAACACGGGCAGGGAAGGTATATCAGTTTTACTGCCCACTGGGTGAACCTTCTGACGGCCGTCAAGCATGTAACCCGTGGCACCCGTGTAGATTTGGTTTTACCGCCACGGATTGCATGCAGGCCTGACTCTTCTTCTCCTCCTCCTACTCCATCCTCCTCCCTCTCCTCCTCAGCTGCCTCCTCCTTTTCCGCTGCTAGCGTCTCTTCCACTGCACCGCCCAAGCTCCCCAGAACCTATTCCACATGCCAGGTGAGACGTTGCCATGCCGTGCTGCGTCTGTTGTGCCTGGAAGCAAAGAGCCACACTGGCCCGGCACTCCTTTCAGCTTTGCGTTCACAGGCAGATGAGTGGCTAACACCGCTCAATTTGACAGTTGGTAAAGTGGTGTGTGACAACGGTGCCAATCTGCTTAGCGCATTGAAACAGGGCAAAATCACGCACGTGCCGTGCATGGCACACGTCTTAAACTTGGTCGTGCAGCGATTCCTTGTCAAATACCCTGGGGTCCAGGACATCTTGCGGCAGGCAAGGAAAATCTCGGCCCATTTCAGAAGATCTTACACGGCCATGGCTCGCCTTGCTGACATTCAGCGGCGACACCATCTGCCGGTCAGACGTCTTATTTGCGATTGCCCGACGCGATGGAACTCAACCTTCTATATGCTTGATAGGCTGCTCCAGCAGAAACGTGCAGTTAACGTCTACCTGTATGAACTCTGCGAAAGAAACGGTTCTGGGGAGCTGGGTTTTTTTTCACCGCGCCAGTGGCTGCTCATGCGCGACACATGCAGACTTCTGCGGCCATTTGAGGAGATCACCAAACTGGTCAGTCGCAGCCATGGCGCCATCAGTGACATGGTACCTTATGCCTTCTTTCTGGAGCGTGCATTGCGTCGTGTCATTGATCAGGCTGTGGAGGAGCAGGAGCGGGAAGATGAGGAAGTCGCAATGCTGGATGAATTCCCAGGGGGGGCTACTCTATCTGAGACAAGTCAACAACAGGAGTCTGATGAGGAGTCAGAGGAGGATGGTGCCGGGGCGGATGAGCAGGAGCAAGAAGAGCATGCTTTAAACCTTTCTGGGATCCCTGTTGTGCGAGGATGGGGAGAGGAGAATGAAGAGGACGACATTATCCTGGATGATGAGCAGGAGCCAGGCCACCACACCGCTTCCACTTTAGTGCAAATGGGGGCCTTCATGCTCCAGTGTTTTAATAGGGACCCCCGTATAAAAAGCATGAGGGTCAAGGACCAGTACTGGGTGGCAACGTACTTAGACCCCCGGTACAAACACAAAATGGCGGAAATGTTACCGCCGTCGCAGAGGGCTGTCAGAATGCAGCACTTCCAGGCCTTGCTTCGAGAAATGCTGCATTCTGCTTTTGCGTGCGCTGGCAGAGGAGCAATTCCCACTCCCAGAGAAGGATTTGCGGGTACCAATCCAACAGCGCCTGCAAGAAGAGGCCGGTTTGAAGATGTGTTGGTGACTTCGGATATGAGGTCATTCTTTCAGCCGACCCATCGACAGGTGTCATCCGGATCCAGCATCAGGGAACGCCTAGACCGTCAGGTGTCCGACTACATTGGGTTAACGGCCGATGTGGACGCTCTGAGGAGTGATGAACCCCTAGACTACTGGGTGGGCAGGCTTGACCTCTGGCCAGAGCTTGCCCAATTTGCAATCGAACTGTTGGCTTGCCCCTCATCCAGTGTCCTGTCCGAAAGGACGTTCAGCGCAGCAGGGGGGATTGTGACCGATAAGCGTACTCGCCTAGCTCACCACAGTGTTAACTACCTCACATTTCTAAAAATGAATGAGGCATGGATCTCGGAGGAATTCAACACATGTGACCAGTAGACCATGTATATGTCTATAAACTATTTTTTTAATCAAGCACACAGACCTTCTTAATTCATTTGGCTCACTTCCTTGACCCAAAAAAGCACACCGTACTATATGCCCCTACCCTCCTCTTTGAAGAGGTTGAGCGGTGTCATATTTCTACTGGGGCTGCTTATGATATCCCTGTGCTGTGCTGACTTCCTCCTGGGGGTTCTTATTATGAAGGGATCACACTATCCCTGTGCTGTGCTGACTTCCTCCTGGGGGTTCTTATTATGAGGGGATCACACCATCCCTGTGCTGTGCTGACTTCCTCCTGGGGCTGCTTACGGTGCTGCTGTCAGTGCTGTATGTCACGGTGCTGCTGTCAGCGCTGTATGTCACGGTGCTGCTGTCAGCGCTGTATGTCACGGTGCTGCTGTCAGCGCTGTATGTCACGGTGCTGCTGTCAGCGCTGTATGTCACGGTGCTGCTGTCAGCGCTGTATGTCACGGTGCTGCTGTCAGCGCTGTATGTCACGGTGCTGCTGTCAGCGCTGTATGTCACGGTGCTGCTGTCAGCGCTGTATGTCACGGTGCTGCTGTCAGCGCTGTATGTCACGGTGCTGCTGTCAGCGCTGTATGTCACGGTGCTGCTGTCAGCGCTGTATGTCACGGTGCTGCTGTCAGTGCTCTGTATTACGGTGCTGCTGTCAGATGCCTCTATCACGGTGCATGTGTCATTCCGGTATGTCACGCTGCTGGTGATCATCTCCTGCACCCTCTTCTTTGCCTACCCTGGTCCCTGACCTTCCCTCTCCTCCATTGCCTTCATTAGCTCCATAGTCCTGAATTGTTAGAACAATTTCCCAAATAAAATAAAAATGCTTGTAGTTATCGATCCCAAATTCACCTCATACATGTATTATGTCATTGTCCAGATGGTGGGACTACGTTTTACCCCCTAATAATTACCACGTGGCCGCAAATTCGACATGAAGGTTTGCAAAGTTCGCCTCCCATTGAAGTCAATGGGGCCCGCGGCGAACGTTCGGTTTCGCGAACGTTTGGGTCCGTTCGCATTTCGCGTTCGCGAAACGTCCCGTCGGAAGTTCGTCCATCACTAGAGCTAAGGTTAGGCACATTCGACCACAGGTTCGATGGATACAGATCGCTATTGTCAGCGTCATGTCGAATCTCCTATCTCTATATCGAACTGTTATCACAACGAAAATAAAACATTTGTTTATGTCGGATCTTTCAGTTTTCAGATTCTGCACGTTCGTTATGGTTTGATAAAACGATCACGAAAATACCCGAAATTCGGACGAAAATGCATTTGGACGAAAATGAATGCACAAGTCTACTGTATATAGACCATCCCATTTCTGTCATAGAAAACATCACTATGTTTGAACATTTATCTACTTCCCTAAAGTATACTCATTAAAGCAAATACAGACATATTTGCAGGCAGGAAAAAAAACGTAACCAACTTTGCATGTTCTTGAATGCTTCATGACTGAAAGGTGTGTGAGATTCAATACAGATATCGTTAACGGGAAAACAATTATGTGACCAATATACAGACTAAAACAACCCTTAACCCCTTCAACGCCGGGCACTTTCACCCCTTAGTCCTGCCCAGGCCAATTTTCAGCTTTCAGCGCTGTCACACTTTGAATGACAATTACTCAGTCATGTAACACTGTACACATAGGACATTTTTATCATTTTTTTTCACACAAATAGAACTTTCTTTCAGTGTTATTTAATCATCACTTAAAAAAAACAAAAAAAAAGACCAAAAAAAAAAAAAAAAAAAAAACGTTTTTGTTACTTTCTGTTTTAAAATGTTGTAAATAAGTAATTTTTCTCCTTCACTGATGGACACTGATGAGGAGACACTAATATATAGCACTGATGGGCACTGATAGGTGGCACTGATAAACACTGACAGGCAGCACTAATGGGCACTGATAGGTGGTACTGATGGTCACTGATGGGTGGCACTGATATGCAGCACTGATGAGCACTAATAGGCGGTTCTGATGGGAACTGATAGGTGGCACTAATGGGCACTGATAGGTGGTACTGATGGTCACTGATGGGTGGCACTGATATGCAGCACTGATGAGCACTAATAGGCGGTTCTGATGGGAACTGATAGGTGGCACTAATGGGCACTGATAGGCGACACTGATTGGCAGTACTGATGGGCACTGATGCACACTGATGGGAGGCATTGATGGTCACTGATGGGCGGCACTGATGAGCAGGCACTGATGGGCACTGAAAGGCAGTACTGATCGGCAGCGTCTGGCATCACTGATGGGCACAATTGGGGCTTCACTAACAATCAATGTCACGGGAGTCACTTTGGGTGGGGGGCCCATAGAACTCAGAATCCCTTGGAAAGGTTGGGAAGCCCTTGGTTCAGCTCCCCATGTACCACCTATGTCTAAGTCACCTGTGTCTATTAGGGGCACAGGGTGACCGAGAATAATGATGGACAGCTGTTTAATGGGCAATGAGAAGATGGTTACTTAAAATGGAACAGTAATATTTATTCTCAATATCTCCCAGGATATTTATAAAGACTATTCCTGGTTTGTTTGATTCTGAACTCAACTGAAAGAGCTGATCACAGGCCTCTAGAACTATGTAAAAGACAGAAAGTCTACTCCAACTATAGTCTGTTGCCTACTATAATGCTGTATCCGGGCCTAGGCCAACAGGGCCCAGGCCTAGGGCAGCACTGTGCAGGGGGGCAGCACAGAAACAGTCCCCGCAGGCTTGCGCTACACTGTTAGTGTAGTGCCAGTCTTATGTGGCAGACTGGGCTGGGAGGCAAATTAGTCTAGCGCCCCCATAAAGCGGCCTCACTGCTTCCGGTATTCCGCAACTGTGGGGGGGGGTGCTTCTAATTTTGGCTGTCCTATCATCCTGGACCATAAACCTTCCTCACCGTGCCATATGTTTTCTGCTGCACCATTGGCATAGTTATCTTCTTAGTCCTCTCCATAAAATTATCAGAAATTTGTGCTTAAAATAGAACTATAGGCAACACTTTTTTTTTTCATTTTGGAAAGAGTAAGGGAGGGTTATAGCCCCCGTCAGTTTATTTTTTACCATCCCTGTCCCATTGCAGAGATTTCCCTTCACTTCCTGCCCCATAGCCAAACAGGAAGTGAGAGGAAATCTATGCAAATTGAGGGAATCCATTCGTGTCTATGGACGCCGAATACTGGAAGAGGGAGCGCGCCGGCAAAGTAACCACCTCGGGAGAGCGCTTCTCCTAGGGGGTTATACGATGTGGGGAGGAGCCGCGAGAGCCACCGGGGGACCCCACAAAATGAGCTGCACAGTGGAGGTACATATGACATGTTTATTATTTAAGAAAACAAAAAACAATCCTTTACAATCACTTTAAGGGACAAGTAAATTAGCTCATGTTAATTCTGTTTCTGGTTACAGTTTGTATTGTTAAGGTAATATGATCAGAAAGGGGGGGGGGTGTCCTCCTGGTGTATATATTAGGGTGAGTTTGTAACTGGGCGAGTCTCGCCTGGTTCCTACAATATATCCGCTGTAAAATCTGAAATCTGAAGGTCCCGATTGGAGGAAGCCGTGTACTAACGGGAGCACTCAAGAGGAGCACTACGGGGATCCGTTACAATCAGCACCCAGATTAACTGTACAGGTCTCCCCTGAGAGGAAATGCCGCTGATTGGATCTCCTCTCCTCACACTCTGTCAATGTAAGGAGAGGAGAGCCAATAACCGTCATTTCCTTGTTTACATGTGATCAGCTGTGATTGGACACAGCTGATCACATGGGTAAAGAGCCGCGTCATGGGCTCTTTACAGAGATCGGTGATGCGCCGTGTCCCAGAGACACAGCGCACCGCCGATCGCCGAGCTGCGTCCCCCCTGTGGGAACGCAAGTGCGGGGAGAGCGGAACGTCGTCCCAGAACAAGAGAACCCCCTGCCGCCATCAGTCGTCTATACAGTGGGCGGGAGGTGGTTAATACAATTTCAAATAAAGTTCCAAAATTTGAAGTGGCTGCAAAGGCATTCTATGCATGAAACCTTCTCTGTGCAGCAGCCCCCCAGAAGAACGGAAAGGTGGTGATCAGTCCAGCCTCACCTTAGGAGGCTGCTCCTCACTCCAGGCGCCCGGCCAAACAGAAGCCTTGCTTCTCCTCCTGGCTGAACAGGAGGTGGGTCCTGAGACTCCCTGGCCAATCGGGTCTCAGGACCCGCTTCCTGATTGGCCAGGAGGAGAAGCAGGAAGACATTAGCGAATAATAATTTGCTAATGTTACACAACTGGGTGGGCTCAGGGCGCAGTGCTCTGTACCCTGAGCCCACCCTTTTTTGAAGCCAATCAGAGCCACTGGTTCTAATCATGTGCTTAAAAAAAAAAAAAAACATTGAAATCCATGCGACCAGCGCCCTACATGTAGAATTAATGAGCGGCCACCACTCCCCCCCACATCACAATCCCCCACTTCACTCAGTTTCTTTTTCACATTAGTGTCCACTACCCCCCACAGCACCCCCCCCCCCTCCTTCATATCCCCCACAGCACTTACCTTGCCTTTATATCACATTCCCCCCCTCCCCACAACAACCCCCCATAGCTCTTGCCCCCCTTTGCATTTCTCCACCCCCCAACTTTACATAACCTCCCTACTTGAAATCCCCTCCCTCCAACAGGAATTGACCCACTTCACATCACATCCCCCCCAACCAGCACTTATCTCACATCCCCCCCTAAACAGCACAGTCACCGTCCACAAACTACCAAAAGTAGTCATACATTCAGGGGCGGAGTGACAACTCATGGGGCTCCCAAGCAATCAGAGATTATGGGGCCACACAGTATACAAAAACACACACACACAGTATACAATCACACAGTACACACATACATGTACACATAGTATACACAAACATGTTTCTATTGGCTGAGAAGGTACTGGAGAGGATTTTTACATACTGTCCCTGGTTTTACAGAGAGTCCCAGAGCAGAAGGAGAGGAAAGGATTGGCGTAGGGACAGCATGACAGGTGTGGACAGTCATGCTTTTCAGAGAAAAAGATGTCCCCTTTAAGAAAGGGGAGTGGCCGAAGCAGGGGAGGCGCTCGAGTTAGGAAGCTATGAGGAAGGAAGGGGAGTGACGTCATTAGTGAGCGGCGGAGGAGAAGATTCCCACCCACCCTCCCGAGTATGGTTAATTATAATAGGGGCAGTAAGGACAGCTTGTGCAGTGGTTGGGGCTTTGGAGGAGGAGAATATGGATGTTATATGCAGATATAACATGGTTGGTACCCATCTGTTGGGATGGGGGTTAACATGGTTGGTACCCATCTGTGGTATGGGGTTAACATGGTTGGTACCCATCTGTGGGATGGGGGTTAACATGGTTGGTACCCATCTGTGGGATGGGGGTTAACATGGTTGGTACCCATCTGTAGGATGGGGGTTAACATGGTTGGTACCCATCTGTAGGATGGGGGTTAACATGGTTGGTACCCATCTGTGGGATGGGGGTTAACATGGTTGGTACCCATCTGTGGGATAGGGTTAACATGGTTGGTACCCATCGGTGGTATGGGGTTAACATGGGTGGTACCCATCTGTGGATGGGGGTTATCAGGTACCTTCCGGTTAACGAGGGGTTAACCAGGAAGGGGTAAAAGGTAGGTCACTGCGAAAGTTGAGTACCGTCTCCAGGTCCGGGGGCTTGCGATCGGAGGCCTAAAGTTAAAAGAAGTTTGGCGCAGTGACCAGTGGTGGGTATTTCCCTCAAAAGACCCTAATAGTATATAAAAGTTGGTTAAGAGTTATTTAAAATGTTATTTACTTAATTGTTAATAAAAGGCCGTCAAGGCCATTTACTCCAAAATCTCGTCATGTCATTTGTGGGGGGATTTGGAGGGGTTAAATATTATGTTTAACGGGTGGCTGAAGTGACTGTGGGTTAGGTCCTTCACATGTCATGAGGCCCGGTGCCCCTCGGGCAGTGCCCGAGTGGCTGAATGGTCAGTCCGCCCCCTGCATACATTGTATGTATCTGTCTTTGATATGAATTGTTTCTTTGTTCTTCCATCACTCTTTTACATGATCTTTTTCTTGTCATGAAATTAAATCTCCTTAAAAAATAGAAGCAGAATATATATATTGCATGGACTGCAATCAGAATTGCATTGACCCACCAGAGCGTATTCCTCTTCCTTCGCCTGTGACAGCTCAGTATTGGTTCTGCACGTCATGTCCCCGGTGTGCCGGGAATAAGAGCCTTTTAGAAATGATACTACTTGTCAGATATATTATTAGAGTATTATAATAATTAGTCTGAATGAATGCAGCAGTGTAGAAAAGAGTTTTCTTAAAATGTCACTATAACCAAGAGGAATACATAATTAGGTTGCAGGTCAGGCGAGTCAGACATCGGCAGCTTGCTTTATTATGTCTATAAAAGAACAAACCATCCCGGCTGGGCCCCGCGTGTTCAGTGATTTCAGAGGACCAGCGCGTTCACGCGGCTTTTGGTGACGCATTGCTGTTGGTTTATCTGGTACATTTCTCTGTGGAACATTGGAAACGATTCGTAAAAGTGTTTAAAATAATACTATGACCGATATCTTGCCTTGCATAATGCTGCATACACACGATCGGACTTTCCGGCAGACTTGGTCCGGTGGACAATCTTATTAATAAATAAATAGAATAAAGAAGTTCTCTTTATCTCCCCGGGTTTTAGCAGTTCAAGCTCCTCAGGTCTACAGAGAGAAAAGTTGGCGCCTGCACCAGCCTCAGTGTGGAACCACCGAACTGATAAATACCTATAACATAGGGGGGACTTTAACCACTAGGGATCCGCGCTATAGCCGAATGACGGCTACAGCGCGGACCTGCTTTGCCGGGACGACGTCTACTGACGTCGTCCCGTGCACGAGCGGCCAGCGCACCCTATGAGACTCGCCTGATCACGGATCGAAGCAAGGGGTCGATCCCCACCCCTTACCACGTGATCAGCTGTCAGCCAATGACATCTGATCATGTGACACAACAGAGCCGGTAATCGGCTATTTTTCCTCATTGCGCTGACAGCGCAAAGAGAAAAAAAAAAGCCAATCACTGGCGGCCGTGATCGGGACATCTGTCCCGATCACGGCTAGCTTGTCAGTGCCCACCTGCCCCCTGCCAGTGCCACCTAAATTATAAAAAAAGTGCCCCCCATCAGTACCACCCATCAGTGCCCATAGTGCCACCCATCAGTGCCCACATTGCCACCCATCAGTACCCACAGTGCCACCCATCAGTGCCCACAAATCTGCCTCAACAACAGTGCTGCACCCCAGTGCCACATATCCGTGCCCATCAGTGTCATCTACCAGTGCCCATCAGTGCCGCCCATCAGTGCCCAGCAGTGCCACCTATCAGAGCCACCTATCAGTGCCACCTATCAGTGCCCATCAGTCCCATCTATGAGTGGTACCTATCAGTGCCCCTTAGTGCCACCCATCCGTGCCACTCATCCGTGCCATCTTATCTGTGCACATCTTTGCCCATCAGTGCCGCCTTATCTGTGCCCATTAGTACTGCTTTATCTGTGCCTATCGGTGCCACCTTATCTGTGCCTATTAGTGCCGCCTTAACTGTGCCTATCAGTGCCCACCAGTGCAGCCTATCAGTGCCCACCAGTGCAGCCTATCAGTGCCCACCAGTGCCACCTCATCAGCGTATTTCAATGAAGGAGAAAAATTACCTGTTTGCAAAATTTTATAACAAACTATTAAACATGATTTTTTTATTTTTTTTATTTTGCATCTTTTTTTGTTTGTTTAGCAAAAAATAAAACTCCGAGCTGTAACTAAATACCACCAAAAGAAAGCTCTATTTGTGGGGAAAAAAAATGATAAAAATTTCATTTGGGTACAGTGTTGTATGCCCGCGCAATTGTCATTCAAAGTGCATCAGCGCTGAAAGCTGAAAATTGGTCTGGGCAGGAGGGGGGTTAAGTGCCCAGTAAGCAAATGGTTAACCACTTCTCACCCAGGCCAATTCTGACATTTCTCTCCTACATGTAAAATTCATAATTTTTTTTGCTAGAAAATTACATAGAACTCCCAAACATTATATATGTTTTTTTTTAGCAAAGACCCCAGGGAATACAATGGCGGTCATTGCAACTTTTTATCTCGCACGATATTTGCGCAGCAATTTTTCATGCTTAAAAAAAAAAAAATAAAAAAACAGTAAAGTTAGCCCAATTTTTTTGCATAATGTGATAGATGAGGATACGCCGAGTAAATAGATACCCAACATGTCACGCTTCAAAATTGCACGCGCTCGTGGAATGGCGCCAAACGTTGGTATTTAAAAATCCCCATAGGCGACGCTTTAAATTTTTTTAATGGTTACATGTTTTGCGTTACAGAGGAGGTCTAAAGCTAGAATTATTGCTCTCGCTCTAACGTTCGCGGCGATACCTCACATGTGTGGTTTGCACACCGTTTTCATATGTGGACGGGACTTACGTATGTTTTCGCTTCTGCGTACGAGCTCACGGGGACAGGGGCGCTTTAATTATTATTATTATTTTATTGTTCATTTTACTTTTATTTTTTTAGTTTGACACTTAAAAAAAAAAAATTTATGACTTTTATTCCTATTACAAGGAATGTAAACATCCCTTGTAATAGGAATATGGCACGGCCGGACCTATTTACAGTGAGATATGGGGTCAATAAGACCCCACATCTCACCTCTAGGCTGGAAAGCCTAAAATAAAAAAATAAAAAAAAAACATCCAAATCGGCGCCGTTATTTTGAATGCAGAGGCCGGGCGTGACGTCATAACATCGCGCCCGGCCTCCGAACAATCATAGAGACCATCTGGTCCACCGGAAATCTCTATGGTATCATCCGGGGGGGCGGCGGATCCTTTGACCGACTCACCGATGGAAGCGGTGAGTCGGTATAAGCACCGGAGGGAGGCGGGAGGGGGGGGGACGTCCCCTCCCGCCGCCCGTAAGAATGATCTTATGGTGCAGGGAATCGCCGGCTGAAAATGCTGATATCTGAATGATGTCTGTGGCCTCGGGCATCATTCAGATATAACCACCGAAAGCCGAGGCTGTCCCTGGACATCCTACCGGCACAAAGTGGTTAAACGGAATGATTTAAATTGTGATTAAAAATAAGTGACTATGATAAGTCCATATAGTCCATAATGAAGCACCTTGAAGGCAGCCCAGTGAAGATGAGAAGCAACTCTTGGAAAAGCTGGGGGAGAAAACACAAAGGCGCTACTGTGCAGTATAGCAAAGAGTTTTAATGAGCAGAAAAGGAGTGTGGATTAGTCCAGTCTGGGGGGGGGGGGGGGGGGGGGGTACGCTGCCCTCCCAGGCAAAAGCTGCTGTTGATGATACCTCAGGTGGGAGATCTGAGGAGCTTGGGCGAGAAAACACAAAGGCGCCACTCTAAGTGCAGTATAGCAAAGATTTTTAATGAGCAGAAGTTGCATACATACTCACAAGAGTAGATTAACAACAGGCACGTCAAATGTGGGTAGATAAAACATCCGGGAAGGCAGGTTGTGCCGGTGGTCACCGATGCTTCCTGGACCTCGACCACACAGGGAGCCGGGGAAAGAGAGTCCCGGAGCAGAAGGAGAGAAAAGAATAAGCGTAGGGACGGCATGACAGGTGTGGACAGCACAGTCATGCTTGTAAGGAAAATAATTTGTCTCCTTTAAGAAAAGGGGAGTGGCCGGAGCAGGGGAGGCGCTCGGGTTAGAAAATTATTAGGCAGGAAGGGGAGTGACGTCAGTAGTGAGCGGTGGAGGAAAAGATGCCCACCCACCCTCCCGAGTATCGTTGATTATAATAGGGGTGGTACGGACAGCCCATGGCAGTGGTTGGATCTTTGAAGGAGGAGAATATGGATGTTATATGCATATATAACATGGTTGGTACCCATCTGTGGGATGGGGTTAGCATGGTTGGTACCCATCTGTGGTATGGGGTTAACATGGTTGGTACCCATCTATGGTATGGGGTTAACATGGTTGGTACCCATCTGTGGTATGGGGTTTAACATGTTGGTACCCATCTGTGGTATGGGGTTAACATGGTTGGTACCCATCTGTGGTATGGGGATAACATGGTTGGTACCCATCTATGGTATGGGGTTAACATGGTTGGTACCCATCTGTGGTATGGGGTTTAACATGTTGGTACCCATCTGTGGTATGGGGTTAACATGGTTGGTACCCATCTGTGGTATGGGGTTAACATGTTGGTACCCATCTGTGGTATGGGGTTAACATGGTTGGTACCCATCTGTGGTATGGGGATAACATGGTTGGCACCCATCTGTGGATGGGGTTATCAGGTACCTTCTGGTTAACAAAGGGTTAACCTGGAAGGGGTAAAAGGTGGGTCACTGCGAAAGTTGAGTACCGTCTCCGGGTCCGGGGGTTTGCGACTGGAGGCCTAAAGTAAAAAGAAGTTTGTCGCAGTGACCAGTGGGGTGGGGTTCCCCTCAAAGACCCCAAAAGTACAAAAAGTTGGTTATGAGTTATTTTAAATGTTGTTTATTTAATCTCAAAGTAATTGTTAATAAAAGGCCATTTAATCCAAAATCTTGTCATGTCATTTGTGAGGGGATTTGGAGAGGGTTAGATATTATGGGTAACGGGTGGAGGAAGTGACTGTGGGTTAGGTCCTTCACATGTCATGACAATACTTTTGGGTTAAGCAGTGGACCAACAGGCCTAACGGGGGCCATGTTGGATTAGGGCTTATAAGCTCTAGTGCCAAGGCTCCTGGGTCCTTGTGACAAGCAAAACAGCCATAGGACACTAGGACCCAAGGAGCCTTGGCACTAGAGTTTATAAGCCCTAATACAACATGGCCCCCGTTAGGCCTGAAGAAGGAGGGCATGCTCCGCAAAAGCGTCGCCTATGGTCCACTGCTCAACCCGGAAGTATCGTCATCCCTGCGTGGTCGAGGTCCAGGAAGCGTTGGTAACCACTGGCGCAACCTGCTCCACTTCTCCAGACAACAGCCACTAATGGACTTCCTTCCCGGACGTTTTTATCTACCCACATTTGCCTGTTATTAATCTACTCTTGTGAGTATGTATGCAACTTCTGCTCATTAAAAATCTTTGCTATACTGCACTTAGAGTGGCGCCTTTGTGCTTTCTCCCCCAAGCTCCTCAGGTCTCCCACCTGAAGTATCATCAACAGCAGCTTTTGCCTGGGAGGGCAGCGTACTCCCCAGACTGGACTAATCCACTCTGGGAAAAGACCCCGAGCTCAGTGTGCTCACTAAATATTTACAGTCTCCCAGCATACCATCAGAGCCTGCCTCTCTGGGATAGGCCAGGCCTGTAACAATATTCATGCTGCCATCTGCATAGCTCCACACCTATAATCCAGAAACTTCTCAAGTCTCCTGGATACAGTGGATGCTAAAGGCCAGACTGGCAGCAGCTGAACACACCGAGCAGACCTTACTAGCAGATTACAGCTTTACTGGTAACAGTGAGCAGAATATACCTATCAAATAAATGCAGCCAAACTGACTACAACGTGCAACTAAATGTATCTATCAAAACATAACTAATACTAACTTATCTAATCTTAGAACCTACCTAGGGTGCTATAAATGTAAACAAAAAAAATAATTTAAACTACTTTCCTATTTACTAATGCTAGCAGCATAAGGATGACACATACTTCATGTAGATAGAGAGATTTTAGTTTTGCTTTAAGTCTTGTAGATGTTAAGAAATCTAAATTGTAGATCTATTTTACTGAGTTTCATGACATCCGCGAAATCACTTCTCCAATTTCACGATACAATCGGAGTTCCAAAAAATGGAGGCATTCTTCAAACTACAACTGTGTCATCCTCGGAAATGCTCCTGTAATGGATCCTGTAAATTCCCGGCTACAGAATATTGTTAAAACGCTCTCTTATTCCGGGTCTTTCTGTTTGTAGAACCGACTGCTTATAGCCGGGAGGAGAGATAACATATCGCAGCTCCTTGTGTATTGCGTGTGATAGGATCTCCAATCTGAAAACAAGCCCCACTGTAAGTGGACATAAAATGTTTAATCCCGCTTGACACTCCGCGTCCCCCCCGCAGCCACGGTATTTCCTGCAAAGAATACAGCTCTGCATTGTTCTCCATGATCATTTTTGTGTTATTGACCTTCTCTTCGGCAGCTGGAGGGGCAATCTTCACACCGAAATTGTCTGCCTTTAAAAAAAAAAAAAAAAAATTGCCGAGCTTTCCAGAATCAGGACACCTAATGCATACCTCCCAACTTTTGAACTTGAGAATGAGGGACACTTTCGGGAGATATTGACCTGCGGCGTGTAAAAGGCGGATGTGGTCAAACATGATCGTGAGAGGGGCTTAAGGGCCATAGCCTCGGCTTCCTTGTACCTATAAAATATGCTTTGATTGCTGGAGCCTCAGGGATACAAATAAACCTCGACACAATCATTTAAAAATGACTTCCATTACATATGGTTTTGTATACACTGAAAATAGACAGAGAGCTTAAAGCAGATGATTATGAAGGACCCCATAAACTCCGGGATGGAGCCAAAAAAAAAAAAGTACTGCGATATGTACCAATGCTTAGGGACTAGAGAGAGGGAAGGATCACTATGGTATTGACGAGAGGAAGGAGGGGTCACTATGGTACATGAAGGGCAGGATGGAAGGATCACTATGATACATGGTAGAAAGAAAGGATCACTATGGCACATGGAAGGCAGGGAGGATCACTATGGTGCATGGAAGGCAGGAAGGATCACTATGACAACTGGAAGGCAGGAAGGATCACTATGGCACATGGAAGCCAGGAGTGACCACTATGGTACGTGGTAGAAAGAAAGGATCACTATGGCACATGGAAGGCAGGGAGGATCACTATGGTACATGGAAGGCAGTAAGGATCACTATGGCACATGGAAGGCAGGAAGGATCACCATGGCACATGGAAGGCAGGAAGGAAGGATCATTATGGCACATGGAAGGCAGGAAGGATCAGTATGGTACTTTGAAGGCAGGAAGGATCACTATGGCACATGGAAGTTAGGAAGGATCACTATGGCACATGGAAGGCAGGAAGGAAGGTTTGCTATGGTACATGGAAGGCAGAAAAGATTACTATGGCCCCGTGGAAGGCAGGAAGGATCGCTATGGCAGATGGAAGGCAGGAAGAAAGGATCACTATGGCACATGAACTGCAGGAAGTTTCCCTATGGCACATAGAAGGCAGGAAGGATCACTGTGGCACATAGAAGGCAGGAAGGATCACTATGGCACATGGAAGGCAGAAATAAAGGATCACTATGGCACGAGGAAGGCAGGAATGAACACCATGACACATAAAAGGTAGGAAGGATCACAAGGACACATGGAAGGCAGGAAGGATCGCTATGACACATGGAAGGCAGGAAGGAAGGATCATTATGGCACATGGAAGGCAGGAAGGATCAGTATGGTACATTGAAGGCAGGAAGGATCACTATGGCACATGAAAGTTAGGAAGGATCACTATGGCACATGGAAGGCCGGAAGGAAGGTTTGCTATGGTACATGGAAGGCAGAAAAGATTACTATGGCCCCATGGAAGGCAGGAAGGATCGCTATGGCACATGGAAGGCAGGAAGAAAGGATCACTATGGCACATGAACTGCAGTAAGGATCACTATGGCACCTGAAAGGCAGGAAATTTCCCTATGGCACATAGAAGGCAGGAAGGATTACTGTGGCACATAGAAGGCAGGAAGGATCACTATGGCACATGGAAGGCAGAAATAAAGGATCACTATGGCATGTGGAAGGCAGGAATGAACACCATGACACATAAAAGTTGGGAAGGATCACGAGGACATGTGGAAGGCAGGAAGGATCGCTATGGCACATGGAAGGCAGGAAGAAAGGATCACTATGGCAAATGTAAAGTAGGAATAAAGTATCACTATGGCACATGGAAGCCTGGAAGGATCACAATGACACATGGAAGGCAGGAAGGATCGCTATGGCACATGGAAGGCAGTAAGAAAGGATCACTATGGCACATGGAAGGTAGGAATAAAGTATCACTATGGCACATGGAAGCCAGGAAGATGGACCCAGCCAGCAGAGGTGACACTTGCAGAGCAGCCTTGTGCGTCAAGCCAGGGACCGAACAGGCCAGTGGGGGGAAGCTTGAGAGGTATCTTGAGTGCCAATCTAGGGACCCAGCAGCAAGGCAGAGGGTGACAATTGAGGAAGATACCCGATCGTGTGTATGCACACAGTAACCCAAATATATTGTCCCAAACAGAGCATTACTCACCCAGCCAACCTCAACCTCTCTCAGAGAACATGCCCACCGCTAGAGAGAGGCGTGGACTGGCCCTTCTCCCTGGAGTCCTTTCAGCCGCTGGAGAGAAGACAGGGTGACTGGGCTCACTCCGTCATGCTGTTGGGGATCTGGGCCGACTGACAGCATCCCTGGGGTATACACATGGAGACTGAAGTCCCATCCACTTTTGATAGGTAAAAATCCCCCAGTGTATGCAAAGCATGGCTGACATCCTCCTGTCTCAGTGCAGCACCAATTTTTGGGGTTGTGTCAGTGGAGACCAAAGTCCCATCCACTACCACAGGAACTCCCTCTTCTGTTAGTTGTTCTGTTAGGGCAGAGGCCAGCAGCACTCTGCCGTTTTGCCAGCCCCTCTGCTGGTTTGCTGTGAGTGGAGACCACAGTCCCATCCACCGATATCAGCTCAAGCTGCAGTTGTGTGCAGAGGCCAGTAGCATTCTGCCCTGTTAGCACTTCAGCTGAGGACCCCACCTTATCCACTCCAGCTAACTGTTGGGGAGTGACCGTCACCTTCTCACCATAGCCCCTGGCACTGCTGGAGGTGTGGGGGCAGAGGTCTTGGACCCTCTGTTCCGGTGGCCAGCGCTTCAGCTGGGGAAGTCTCTGGTAACTCCACAGATGCGGCTGTTGGTGCTGGGTAGAGCTCAGTGAAGTTTGGTCCTAATACCAGCTCTTCTGCTGGAGGCTCACCAGGATGTTCTTCTTCAGCAGGACAGTCTATCAAATCCCCAATCTCTATAACTGGTGTCTGGGGATATCGATTCACCATCTCCTGTCTGTAGAACGAAGAAGAGGTTAGTGGTGTTGGGCAGAGCTCAGTGATGTCTGGCCTTGATGCCAGCTCTCCTGCTGGGTTGGTGGCATCATTCTGGGGTGCCATCTGCTGCTGGAAAATGACCATCTCCTTCTCACCCTGGGCCTCCAGAACCAGGTCTCGGATGCTCTGTCCAGTTGTCAGCGCTTCAGCGTTAGAGATGGTAATCTCCGGAGTTTCCAATGCCTAATCTTTGGCATGCTGCTGAACGTGTTCTAGCAGTTTCCTGTATGCCCTTTCCAGATACTGTTCCTTCCTTAGCAAATTGTCCACATCAGGTTTAAACTCTGAGACCCCTGCAAGACCGAGCATAGCCTCTCTGTATTCTCGCAGGTCTTCAAGGGTAGGTTCCCCTTCATCGCCAAACTCAAAACAATCGGTAAGGCTCTCCCACAGCAATCCAGGGCCACCAAAGTCATATCCCTCCGGAGAGCATTCTGTTGTCTCCCCTAAATATTCCTCCTCTGTGTGCCATTGCAGAGCCCGATACCATTTGTCCAGCTGGAGATAGAGCTGGACAAATTTTTCGGAAAATCCGTAAATTCTAATATTCGAAAATTCGTAAATTCATAAATTTGGAAATTTGAGCTTCAAGAATCCAAAACCTCAAAAATTCTAAAATAATAACTAATTAATAATAACTTGACTATTACTAACTATAAAATTATAGGTATTGGAATTTCCTTTCAAATTTGGCTGTCAGTAAATGTAACGAATACGAATTTATCGTTACAAATTATCCGAAATAACGAATGCCAGATTGAAAAAAATGGAACTGAACAAATAAATAATAAATAATAATAAAAAAGTTGTTATTGTTATGTATTATTATTATTAATTTGCTAAGTTCCATTCGTTTAAATATGGCATTCGTTATTTCGGATAATTCAAAACTTCGGATAAATTCATATTCTTTACATTCACTAACAGCCAAATTTGAAATATTTATTTAATAGTTAGTAATAGTTAAGTTATTATTAATTAGTTATTATTTTAGATTTTAGAATTTTAGGGTTTTAGGATTTTTGAAGTTCAAATTTCCGAATTTTCAAATGTTTGAATTTACGCATTTTCGAATATTCATAAAAAAAAAACGTTAAACGTGTTTTCGTTCATTCAGATGTTTCCAAATTAACGAATTTGATGAAACTCATTAAAAAAACAAATTCGGAATGAAACCAATTGCACATATCTAACATAAATGTAATTTGGGTACAGTGTTGCATGACCGTGCAATTACTGCCGCGTACACACGGGCGGACTGTATGGCGTACTTAGTGGCCAGTCCGCTCGTGTCTGGGCTTCAGCGGACTTTTTCAGCGTGCAGTCCGGCGTACTAAGTATTTCGGATTTTTTGAAATTCTGTCCGTCGTACTTTGGTTTCAGCGGACAGTCTGCTCGTCAGTAGGCTAGTTCGACGGACTAAGAATGGTGCATGCTCAGAAAGGATTTACACGGCGGAAGGTTGCATTGCTGTGTATTGGACTTCCTATTTCTAGTCCCGTCGTACGTGCTGTACACGTCATCGCGCAAGCTTTCCACGGACTGTTTTGCATCCGTGTGTGGTCAAGTCCGTTCATTCGAAAAGTATGACGGACTGTCCGTCGGATTGTATGACGGACTAAGTAGGCCATACAGTCCGCCCGTGTGTACGCGGCCTACCAGTTAAAGTAGCGCGGTGCTGAATAGCAAAAAATGGCCTGGTCGTGAAGGGGGTAAAACCTTGCGGAGCTGAAGGTAATATACTATATTATTATTTTTTTTTTTTCTCCAGTTACCTTTTAAAAGACACCAGTGCTGAGATCTCACGTAAAGGCGCCATTGCCAACCTTCTGGCTGTCTAAGGCTTCAGTTCTTTTTGACGTAGTCTGCATGTGGGGCGGTCCATCCACTGCTTTGTCCTATGGAACCCGCTTGCCTTCTACCCCCCTCCATATGCAGAACCTGCTTGATATTTTATTTTTTTTGTGAATGACATCAGGATTAATGCACATAATCACATAAAATCCCAATAAAATACATTTACGTTTTTGGCTGTAACATGACAAAATGTGGGGAATCTCAAGGGGTATGAATACTTTTTCCAGGCACTGTATACCCCATTAATGCATTCACTTTAAACATGAAGAGGAAACCCTCGGCATGTACTACTTGTACTCAGACGCAGACATGGGTGACCGCCAACCAGAGGTATCCTACACTAGCATGCATCCGCAGAAAGACCCAGATCCAGGACACGGAGCCCTGCCATATGCTTGGTGTGTCGGCCTTATTATGGTTCATTGAATTCATCCTCCTACCACATGTTACGTTGCTGGAATAGAGATTATGCATTGAAATCTGCTAAGTGGCTTTGGGAAAGCATATTATGGTTGCCTGTACAGTACATCCAAGTAGGGATTATCCCCACTGTGATGGCATTATGTTTGCAGGGGCAGGGCTAAGCTGATTCTCCTTGCTTTGTTCTACAACTCATTTCTTTGGACTAATGTCTTCAAAAGCAATTAAAATAGAATGGCGGAGTTGAGTACAAAATTATACACGTTCGTGACATCCGTTCTCGGGGTCGCGGTCTTCCGATAAAAGTGAAGCCGTGAGATGACGGCAATAAACAAATCATCATGCTGGTACAAATCCGGATTGTTACACCAGGAGTGGGGGGGGGGGACGGGCGACGTGACCGTCTGCTCTGTCTGGTCGCCTGATTATTGCTAATCGGGATCTTATTTTAGGGTTGCAAAATGCAGCATTTATCTCATCAGTATATACGCTATATTACCAAAAGTATTGGGACACCGGCAGTGGTATAACTAGAACCTTCAGGGCCCCGATGCAAGAAACCATGAAGGGCCCCCCCTGAACCCCAGCCAGGGCCCTTCCCTCCGAGTCCGGCGGTGGAACTCCAGGGCGTGGTCACAGGTATGACCTTTGTGAGCCCTGTAGTTCCACCACTGGCATCAGTCGTTTTTTTTTATTATTTTTTTTTTTTTTTAGGTGCCCCATCTGGCTGGGGAGAACAGACATTGGACTGAGCGGCAATGCATGGAGCAGGAGAGGGGTGCTCTGAGGAGCCGGCCGAGGACACAGGTCATGCGGGGAATGCACAACTAAAGAGCAGCCAGTGCGATAGTCGAGCATGGAGCTCTGCTAGTCACCCTCCACCTCCAGCCACCCGTGTGCATGGTGCACTGGTACCCCTAGCTGCTTATGCTGTTGTCGGACGTATGTAGAGGGGGCTGCATGGGCCCCCTGCAGCACAGGGCCCAGTTGCGGTCGCAACTGCTGCACCCCCTATTGTTACGCCCCTGAACGCTGGCCTTTACACGCACATGAACTTCAATGTCATCCCAGTCTTAGCCCTTCTACACACGGGTCAGACATTCTGACAACCAAATCCGTTGGATTTTGTCCGACGGATTTTGTCCGAAACTGTTGCATACACACGGTCAGACTACGTTGTCGGAAAATCCGATCGTTCAGAACGTTATGACGTTATTTCGTTAGGACGGGAACTACGTTCAGGCTAGTAGCCAATAGCTTTGGTCTAGGAATTTGATCTGAGCATGCGTGGCACTTTGTCCGTCGGAGTAGGCTACACATGATCGGAGTATGTCCAATTAGAGCATTTTACCGGAAAATTTTACGGACAAGTTGGAAAACTTGGTCCATCGGAACAGTCCGATGGAGACCACACACAGTGGGATTATCTGACAAAGCGGTCCGATAGGACACATTCCATCGGAATCTCCGACTGCGTGTACAAGGGCTCAGTCCGGAGGGTTCAATATTGCGTTGGCCCGCCCTTTGCAGCTATAATGGCTTCAACTCTTCTGGGAAGGATGTTAATATTACACAAAGATAACCCGAGGAAATACAAAATGCAGTTTTTAAAATGATATGCAGCGCCGGCTCCTGAAGAGCACGCGCTATGTGTTTTTGAAATGTAATGTTACATCTGGAGCGCAGTTTGCTTTGGGTTTAATTACTCCAAATTTTGACCTCAGCATCAGTATGACTGGACTATACGATGTTCTGCCTAGCCACAGGGGGCGCTGTCTCTTCTGGCAGGGATGGTAACACAGTCTGGTTGGGTGCTTTAAAATTACTTTCTCTCGTAGTCAGCCCAGTGGGAGTGTCACTCTTGCTGTGCTTTCTGGGAGAGGGTACTTAAGATGCGGATGTCACGTGTTTCGGGGGTTGCGGTCCAGAAGTATGTTCTGACTGCATGGTCCTGGTCCTCCTGACCAGCCTCCAGGACACCTATGGCCTGGGGTGCAAATCCACCCAATTTTACGTCTCGGGACTGGCAAACTAAAAAAAGGATTCGGAGGTGGTCCGGTGCCGTTATTTAAAGTGGATCCTTGCTTTACTGCCTTGCTGCCCGATCAACAGCGTTCCTGTGTACTCTGGTATCCTGTATCTGAACCTGAATCTGAATCCGTATCCTGATCCGTATTGAACCCGGCTTGTTCCTGACTTCGCTGTTTGCTGCCTGCCCCCGACTTTTGGCTTTGTACCCGACTACTCTTCTGGATTTCGTTTCTGTACCTGATCTGCTCGCTTGTGCCTGACCTGGACTGTTATACTATCCGTTATCTGCCAGTTGCCTGTTTTACCGCTGCTGGACTACAGGACACCTCCCAGCCACCACCGTACCCGGCTGTTGTTCCCTCTGTGCCCTGTTGTCTCATACCTCTTGCTGCGGACTACAGGACTCTTCCCACTTCACGCTATATCCAGTTTGCACCTGCATCCGCTGTTGGACTACAGAACTCCTCCCGTTGTTCGCTGTACCCTGCGATCACTTGCACTCCGTTGCCGGACTACAGGAATCTTTCTGCTGTCTGCTGAACCTTACCATTGCCTGCATTCCGCTGCTGGACTACAGGACACCTCCACCATCAACGGTCTGCTGCTTCCTACATCAACCATCCAGTCAGGCACTTGTGCCCCTCTGTGCTCCCGAGCCCCTGTCATCACTACCAGGGCCTCCCGAGTCAGAGGTCTACGAGACGCCGCTCCCTGCATTCCGGGCTCTGCCTTAAGGTACGTGACAGCCACATTGGAGGGTTTTCCAGCATGAACGGCCTGTTTAAGGTCACGCCACAACATCTCCATTGGATTTAACCACTTCAATACCGGGGGGGGGAGGCACTTAAACACCTTCCTGCCCAGACCAATTTTGAGCTTTCAGCGCTGTCGCACTTTGAATGACAATTGCGCGGTCATGCTACACTGTACCCAAATGAAATTTGTATAATTTTTTTCCCACAAATAGAGCTTTCTTTTGGTGGTATTTGATCACCTCTGCAGTTTTTATTTTTTGTTAAACAAATAAAAAAATACCGAAAATTTTGAAAAAAATGTTTTTTTTTTGTTTCAGTTTCAAAACTTTGCAAATAAGTAAGTTTTCTCCTTCACTGATGGGCACTGATGGGGTTACACTGATGGGCAATGATAAGGCGGCACTGATGGGCACCGATGAGGTGGCACCAATGAAGTGGCACTGATGAGGTGGCATTGATGGACACCGATATGTGGCACTGATAGGCGGCACTGATGGGTGGCACTGATGGGCGACACGGATGGGCACTGATAGGTGGCACAAATTGGCACGGATTGGCATGGATAAGTGGCACAGGTGGGCATGGGTTAGGCGGCACAGGTGGGCATGGGTAGGCGGCACAGGTGGGCATGGGTAGGCAGCACAGGTGGGCATGGGTAGGTGGCACAGGTGGGCATGGGTAGGCGGCACAGGTGGGCATGGGTAGGCACTGATAGGCGGCACAGATGGGAACTGATAGGCGGCATTGTATTATAATATATTGCACTAATGGATGCCAATCAGTGCCAATCAATAATGCATGCCAATCAGTGATGCCCATTGTGGGCACTGATTGGCATCCATTATGGGCACTGATTGGCATCCATTGTGGCACTGACTAGAATCCCTGGTGGTCTAGGGTGGCATACCTTGTCCTTGGCATCCCTGGTGGTCTGGTGGCGTCCCTGGTGGTCCAGTGTGGGCATCCTCGGGGGGGCTGTGCTGATAATCGATCAGCACAGACCCCCTGTCAGAGGAGCAGCCGATCGGCTCTCCTCTACTCATGTCTGACAGACGCGAGTGAGGAAAAGCCGATCACCGGCTCCTCCTATTTACACTGTGATCAGCCGTGATTGGACACGGCTGATCACGTGGTAAAGAGTCTCCGTCGGAGACTCTTTACCGAGATCGTAGTTGCCGGGTGTCAGACTGACACCCCGCAACAACGATTGCCGCGATGCGTGCCCCTGGGGGCGCGCAGCGGCTCATAATCCTGATCACATCATATGACGTCCAGTCAGGATTATGAAACCACTTTGCCGCCGTCCATTTGCTATAGGGCGGGCGGCAAGTGGTTAAGTCTGGACTTTGACTACGCCACGCCAAAAAAAACCTTCATTTTGGTTTTTTTGAGCCATTCAGAGGTGGACTTGCTGGTGCGTTTCTGATCATTTTCCTGCTGCAGAACCCAAGTTTGCTTGAGCTTGAGGTCAGGAACTGATGGCCGGACATTCTCCTTCAGGATTTTCTGGTAGAACGCAAAGTTCATAATTCCATCAATGATGGCGAGTCATCCAGCTGTCATGGTTATGCAGTGATCTTCCTGTTTGCTTACCTCTCCTCATGTGTTCAGACTAAGAGGTCAGCCACTTCCACCTGGTGGTTTTTATAACCTCTCCTCTAAGCATGGCTCCACCCCAGGCCCTATCAGGGAACCCTATATTAACCTGTGCACTGCAAGCCAACAGTGCTGATCAACCATTGTGTATTCGGCTTCCTGGTTCCTGCTTGCCGTGTGCTCTATGTTTGACTCTGTTACCGACCTTGGCGTGTTCACAACGATTCCTGTCTGCCTGGGACCCTGAACCTTTGGCGTGTTCTCTGTTGTTCCTGTCTGCTAGTTGCCCTGACCTCTACCGTATCCCCTTACTATCCTTGTCGTTCCAGCCTGCTGCTTCCTTCTCCTGTAGTCTACTGTGAGTGTGAGCTGTGAGACCCTAGGGGCTGCGACCTGGAGCCAGACTGCAGTGAAGTCCATCCTCACCACTGGAGGCTCTGGCGAACCCCCGCTGGCTCTTGGACTCCGCGTCCTGGGGAATCTATG